>NC_092159.1:59896982-59961982 GCF_045791955.1 Oncorhynchus clarkii lewisi | reverse complement strand
CATAGACCAGTTGTTGTTGGGATTTTTGTCCGGCTGCTGTGACAAGCCTGGATGGGCATACGTAAACACTCTCTTTTAATGTTAGCATACTTCCATCAGTTAGCCTGATTCAACACTGACTCACAGCTAAGTGCTCAGCGTGTCCTTAGCCTTGCTAGAAGCTGGGGAGAAGATCCAGGACTGGGAAGGAGACCATTGCTTCCTGGAAAGACCTGGGCCCACTAGTGCTTAATGCTTGGCATCGGCAGGCATCACTGTAGACGATGACGGTGGTGATGATGATGTGTGTGTTTGGCAGACAATTTAAAGAGGTGTCTCTGTGAGTGTATACAGATGGTCCCTGATGCTTAGTAATGAGGTGTGGTGTGTGTGTCGTGTGTGTCGTGTGTGTGTGTGTGTTTGTGTGTGTGTGTGTGTGTGTGTGTGTGTGTGTGTGTGTGTGTGTGTGTGTGTGTGTGTGTGTGTGTGTGTGTGTGTGTGTGTGTGTGTGTGTGTGTGTGTGTGTGTGTGTTCTGCCAGTGGGGAAATGTGCCAGAATGGGTACACATCAGAGCAGCCAATTGTAAACAGAGATATCCATTCTGCTGGCATTGCAGTATCGAGGCTAGACTTACTATAAACACATTATACATATCAATACAGAGCACTGCCAGCTGCAAAACCTCTATTGAGTATCACTGATGCTTACATTTGTGGTTGGTCCTGGTCCAGTATAATGAAGTCAACAAAGGTCATTTTTTAAATTGGTTAACCTGATTGATTTATTGATTGATTGATTGACAGATTCTGACAGTGCTCCTGTGGTCCACTCTGCAGGTACAAGATGCTGTGCCAGGAGGAAGGGGAGTACTACAACGTTCCCATCCCTGAGATCGACGACGTCAACATGGAGCTCAGGCATAAGTTTGAGGTGAGGAGAAGAGGATCATGGGATTTGTAGTCCATCGACCACTCACTGGGAAAGACATTAGAGAGTGTGTGCGTGTGAAATTCTAGGAATTACATATTTATTTATTAGATCTCTGGATGGAATAATAATTGGTTACTGTCACATTGTTGAATAACAATCTTGCCTCCCACCAAGCAGTCTTCTCACTGTCACACACACACACACACACACACACACACACACACACACACACACACACACACACACACACACACACACACACACACACACACACACACACATACACACACACACACAAATACCTAAACACTCTCCCTTAACAAATTGATTATTTCCTGATTCCAGAGCTCTCGGAGATACTGAGCCACCATGGTGATGTTGTCTGTTCTCTCTCTCCTCTTCAGCTGTGTGATTGAATGTTACTCTCCTCTTTAGCTGTGTGATTGAATATTACTCTCCTCTTCAGCTGTGTGATTGAATATTACTCTCTCCTCTTTAGCTGTGTGATTGAATATTACTCTCTCCTCTTTAGCTGTGTGATTGAATATTACTCTCCTCTTCAGCTGTGTGATTGAATATTACTCTCTCCTCTTTAGCTGTGTGATTGAATATTACTCTCTCCTCTTTAGCTGTGTGATTGAATATTACTCTCTCCTCTTTAGCTGTGTGATTGAATATTACTCTCTCCTCTTCAGCTGTGTGATTGAATATTACTCTCTCCTCTTTAGCTGTGTGATTGAATATTACTCTCTCCTCTTCAGCTGTGTGATTGAATATTACTCTCTCCTCTTCAGCTGTGTGATTGAATATTACTCTCCTCTTTAGCTGTGTGATTGAATATTACTCTCTCCTCGTTAGCTGTGTGATTGAATATTACTCTCTCCTCTTCAGCTGTGTGATTGAATATTACTCTCTCCTCTTTAGCTGTGTGATTGAATATTACTCTCCTCTTTAGCTGTGTGATTGAATATTACTCTCTCCTCTTCAGCTGTGTGATTGAATATTACTCTCTCCTCTTTAGCTGTGTGATTGAATGTTACTCTCTCCTCTTCAGCTGTGTGATTGAATATTACTCTCTCCTCTTCAGCTGTGTGATTGAATATTACTCTCTCCTCTTCAGCTGTGTGATTGAATATTACTCTCTCCTCTTTAGCTGTGTGATTGAATATTACTCTCCTCTTTAGCTGTGTGATTAAATATTACTCTCTCCTCTACAGCTGTGTGATTGAATATTACTCTCTCCTCTTCAGCTGTGTGATTGAATATTACTCTCTCCTCTTCAGCTGTGTGATTGAATATTACTCTCCTCTTTAGCTGTGTGATTGAATATTACTCTCTCCTCGTTAGCTGTGTGATTGAATATTACTCTCTCCTCTTCAGCTGTGTGATTGAATATTACTCTCCTCTTCAGCTGTGTGATTGAATATTACTCTCCTCTTTAGCTGTGTGATTGAATGTTACTCTCTCCTCTTTAGCTGTGTGATTGAATATTACTCTCTCCTCGTTAGCTGTGTGATTGAATATTACTCTCTCCTCTTTAGCTGTGTGATTGAATATTACTCTCTCCTCTTTAGCTGTGTGATTGAATATTACTCTCTCCTCTTTAGCTGTGTGATTGAATATTACTCTCTCCTCTTCAGCTGTGTGATTGAATATTACTCTCTCCTCTTTAGCTGTGTGATTGAATATTACTCTCTCCTCTTCAGCTGTGTGATTGAATATTACTCTCTCCTCTTCAGCTGTGTGATTGAATATTACTCTCCTCTTTAGCTGTGTGATTGAATATTACTCTCTCCTCGTTAGCTGTGTGATTGAATATTACTCTCTCCTCTTCAGCTGTGTGATTGAATATTACTCTCTCCTCTTTAGCTGTGTGATTGAATATTACTCTCCTCTTTATCTGTGTGATTGAATATTACTCTCTCCTCTTCAGCTGTGTGATTGAATATTACTCTCTCCTCTTTAGCTGTGTGATTGAATGTTACTCTCTCCTCTTCAGCTGTGTGATTGAATATTACTCTCTCCTCTTCAGCTGTGTGATTGAATATTACTCTCTCCTCTTCAGCTGTGTGATTGAATATTACTCTCTCCTCTTTAGCTGTGTGATTGAATATTACTCTCCTCTTTAGCTGTGTGATTAAATATTACTCTCTCCTCTTCAGCTGTGTGATTGAATATTACTCTCTCCTCTTCAGCTGTGTGATTGAATATTACTCTCTCCTCTTCAGCTGTGTGATTGAATATTACTCTCCTCTTTAGCTGTGTGATTGAATATTACTCTCTCCTCGTTAGCTGTGTGATTGAATATTACTCTCTCCTCTTCAGCTGTGTGATTGAATATTACTCTCTCCTCTTTAGCTGTGTGATTGAATGTTACTCTCTCCTCTTCAGCTGTGTGATTGAATATTACTCTCCTCTTCAGCTGTGTGATTGAATATTACTCTCCTCTTTAGCTGTGTGATTGAATGTTACTCTCTCCTCTTTAGCTGTGTGATTGAATATTACTCTCTCCTCGTTAGCTGTGTGATTGAATATTACTCTCTCCTCTTTAGCTGTGTGATTGAATATTACTCTCTCCTCTTTAGCTGTGTGATTGAATATTACTCTCTACTCTTTAGCTGTGTGATTGAATATTACTCTCTCCTCTTTAGCTGTGTGATTAAATATTACTCTCCTCTTTAGCTGTGTGATTGAATATTACTCTCTCCTCTTTAGCTGTGTGATTAAATGTTGCTCTCTCCTCTTCAGCTGTGTGATTGAATATTACTCTCTCCTCTTTAGCTGTGTGATTGAATATTACTCTCTCCTCTTTAGCTGTGTGATTGAATATTACTCTCCTCTTTAGCTGTGTGATTGAATGTTACTCTCTCCTCTTTAGCTGTGTGATTGAATATTACTCTCTCCTCGTTAGCTGTGTGATTGAATATTACTCTCTCCTCTTTAGCTGTGTGATTGAATATTACTCTCTCCTCTTCAGCTGTGTAATTAAATGTTACTCTCTCCTCTTCAGCTGTGTGATTGAATATTACTCTCTCCTCTTTAGCTGTGTGATTGAATATTACTCTCCTCTTTAGCTGTGTGATTGAATATTACTCTCTCCTCTTTAGCTGTGTGATTGAATGTTACTCTCTCCTCTTTAGCTGTGTGATTGAATATTACTCTCCTCTTTAGCTGTGTGATTGAATGTTACTCTCTCCTCTTTAGCTGTGTGATTAAATATTACTCTCTCCTCTTTAGCTGTGTGATTGAATATTACTCTCCTCTTTAGCTGTGTGATTGAATGTTACTCTCTCCTCTTCAGCTGTGTGATTGAATATTACTCTCTCCTCTTTAGCTGTGTGATTGAATATTACTCTCCTCTTTAGCTGTGTGATTGAATATTACTCTCTCCTCTTTAGCTGTGTGATTGAATATTACTCTCCTCTTTAGCTGTGTGATTGAATATTACTCTCTCCTCTTTAGCTGTGTGATTGAATGTTACTCTCTCCTCTTTAGCTGTGTGATTAAATATTACTCTCTCCTCTTCAGCTGTGTGATTGAATATTACTCTCTCCTCTTTAGCTGTGTGATTGAATATTACTCTCTCCTCTTTAGCTGTGTGATTGAATATTACTCTCCTCTTTAGCTGTGTGATTGAATATTACTCTCTCCTCTTTAGCTGTGTGATTGAATATTACTCTCCTCTTTAGCTGTGTGATTGAATATTACTCTCTCCTCTTCAGCTGTGTGATTGAATATTACTCTCCTCTTCAGCTGTGTGATTGAATAATACTCTCTCCTCTTTAGCTGTGTGATTGAATAATACTCTCTCCTCTTTAGCTGTGTGATTGAATAATACTCTCTCCTCTTTAGCTGTGTGATTGAATAATACTCTCTCCTCTTTAGCTGTGTGATGAATAATACTCTCTCCTCTTTAGCTGTGTGATTGAATATTACTCTCTCCTCGTTAGCTGTGTGATTGAATATTACTCTCCTCTTCAGCTGTGTGATTGAATATTACTCTCTCCTCTTCAGCTGTGTGATTGAATATTACTCTCTCCTCTTCAGCTGTGTGATTGAATATTACTCTCTCCTCTTCAGCTGTGTGATTGAATATTACTCTCTCCTCTTTAGCTGTGTGATTGAATATTACTCTCTCCTCTTCAGCTGTGTGATTGAATATTACTCTCCTCTTTAGCTGTGTGATTGAATATTACTCTCTCCTCTTCAGCTGTGTGATTGAATATTACTCTCCTCTTCAGCTGTGTGATTAAATATTACTCTCTCCTCTTCAGCTGTGTGATTGAATATTACTCTCCTCTTCAGCTGTGTGATTGAATATTACTTGGAATGAATGCTCTCAGAGTACTACTAGCCTCTTTCACATTTATATTTTTCTGTCTATTTTCCTCTGTCTCTTTAATCCATACAACTACTGACACAGTACCACAGGGCAAAACCATATAACCTCCGTTCCTCGTCGAGGCTGTCCTGAAACAAAGTCTCCTGAGATCTACATGTAGTTGGGTTGTTTTAATTCTCATGTCGCTCTATTCAACAGCCTTCACATCCCTCCAAGGCCAGGGTTTTCACAAGTCTGGGTGGGTTGCCTGGGAAACCAAAACATCATCATCAGGAAGAGAGAGAGAGAGAGAGAGAGAGAGAGAGAGAGAGAGAGAGAGAGAGAGAGAGAGAGAGAGAGAGATGCCTCTACAGGTGTATAGTATCATTAGAATATTGTAGCTCTTGAGCATGGTGTCCGTTGCATATTGTGAGAGATGGTTTTGACATTCTCTGTATGTGCTGATAATGCCATCCTTTATTAAAAATAAGCTGTTAATAATCATGGATATCGAAGTGCTTTAAAGGGGTGGTGGGGACTTACTACCACTGTAGCTTCTCTTTCCTGTCTCTTCTAGGCCTGCCAATTAAACCACTACCTCAAGGTAGCTCTTCTGCCCCCCCACCTCTCCTTAAACCATCCCTCCTTTTCCCACCCTTGTCTATCAGCTCTGCAGTCTCCTCTTGTCTTCTTCCATTGATGTCTCACACCTCTCCTCTGATGGTTTGAGTAGCGCTCAGCTTCTTCAAACGTGATTTACTAACAAAGATGACAAGTTTGTTCAGGTCAGGTCATGTGGTTAGGAGCCATTCCAGGCCTGGTCTGCTATGCAAGAGAAATTCTCACATTTTCACTATTACGTCACACATTGTACAGACACACACAGACACACGCATAAACACACACACGCATAAACACACACACAAAAACACACACACAAAAACACACACACAAAAACACACACACAGCGTTGATGTTAGTAAATTTGTGGACCACACAGACCTCTGGAGGGGTCCTCATCCTCACCATCTCAGGCTCAGCAATGCACTGTCATTGCCCAGGAGAGCAACACTACTGCTCCTCATTGGCTAAGACTGACAATGACCCCTCCTTATTGGCCAGTAGTGTGGTCCGCAGCCCGCCTTCTATTAGTCCATCACAAGCCTAGACTATAGAAGGCTAATAAGTGGTTAAGCATGTGGGCATGTGTATCGTGATGAACTGTCCTGTACATGCACGCCTTGGTGTGTGCACACACTCTCCTCCACAAGGTGGCAACATTGGATTGGATTGTGTGTGTGTGTGTGTGTGTGTGTGTGTGTGTGTGCGTGCGTGCGTTAAACTATATGGTCAAATGCTCACACAAAATCTATTGTATGTTTCACATTGTCTAACTTCTCATCTACGTTAAGCTTTTTTGTTGTACAAACTAAACTTCAGATTCCAACACATCACCATCATTGGAAAGCATTTAAGTCATCATATCAGCTAACATAAAACTGTAGTAACATAGTAAGTAAGTACTGTAGTGAGTACTTACTTAAAAAGTGCCTTTTTAATGCTTTGCATACATAAAAAAAAGAAAACATTGCACCTTGTGTTTAACTGCCAATCTGATGTTGACCACTAGAGCTAGCTGCTCTTTTTCCTACCAATAGCCACTAGATTGGAAACCAATAACACCACCTAACACTACCAACCCATTTAGTCAACATTAATGTCAACACACCTACCTATATTCTCCCTGTAGGTCTAACATGATGACGTTCTGAAGTTCATGCTTGTTGTTGGTGGTGTGTCGGTGCAGTAAAGGGCCGGTCCCTATGCTCTGCTTGCATTAGCCTCTCCTGTCTATAGACTGGTTTAGTGTCTGTCTCTGAGCAATCATACATCAGTCAGCCCACCTTTATTCCCCACTTCCCCTGGGGTCTCCCAGTCTCTCTCTGCATCCTGCTACAGAAGCTGGGTCTAGAACGCTGTCAACCATCATAAGAGCCACTTGAAAATGAATGCTCTGTGCATCTTACAAAATCCCCAGCGACTTATATTATACGATTTTGAACAATTTTTATTTTATTTTATTTTATATTTCTCCTTTATTTAACCAGGTAGGCCAGTTGAGAACAAGTTCTCATTTACAACTGCGACCTGGCCAAGATAAAGCAATGCAGTGTGACACAAACAACAACACAGAGTTACACATGGAATAAACAAACCTACAGTCAATAACACAATAGAAAAAAAGTCTATATACAGTGTGTGCAAATGAGGTAAGATAAGGGAGGTAAGGCAAAAAATAGGCCATTACTGGCAAAATAATTACAATTTAGCAATTAAACACTGGAATAATAGATGTGCAGAAGATGAATGTGCAAGTAGAGATACCGGGGTGCGAAGGAGCAAAAAATAAAATAACAGTATGGGGATGAGGTAGTTGGATGGGCTATGTACAGGTGCAGTGATCTGTGAGCTGCTCTCACAGCTGGTGCTTAAAGTTAGTGAAGGAGATATGAATCTCCAGCTTCAGTGATTTTTGCAATACGTTCCAGTCATTGGCAGCAGAGAACTGGAAGTAAAGGTGGCCAAAGGAGGAATTGGCTTTGGGGGTGACCAGTGAAATATACCTGCTGGAGCGCGTGCTACGGGTGGGTGCTGCTATGGTGACCAGTGAGCTGTGATAAGGCGGGGCTTTACCTAGAAAAGACTTATAGATGACCTGGAGCCAGTGGGTGTGGCGACAAATATGAAGCGAGGGCCAGCCAACGAGAGCATACAGGTCGCAGTGGTGGGTAGTATATGGGGCTTTGGTGACAAAACAGATGGCACTGTGATAGACTGCATCCAATATGCTGAGTAGAGTGTTGGAGGCTATTTTGTAAATTACATCGCCAAAGTCAAGGATCGATAGGATAGTCAGTTTTACGAGGGTATGTTTGGCAGCATGAGTGAAGGACGCTTTGTTACGAAATAATAAGCCGATTCTAGATTTAATTTTGGATTGGAGATGCTTAATTAATGAGTCTGGAAGGAGAGTTTACAGTCTAACCAGACACCTAGGTATTTGTAGATGTCCACATATTCTAAGTCAGAACCGTCCAGTGTAGTGATGCTGGACGGGCGCGCAGGTGTTGGTAGCGATCAGTTGAAGAGCATGCATTTAGTTTTACTTGCATTTAAGAGCAGTTGGAGGCCACGGAAGGAGTGTTGCATGGCGTTGAAGCTCGTCTGGAGGTTAGTTAACACAGTGCCCAAAGAAGGGCCAGAAGTATACAGAATGGTATCGTCTGCGTAGAGGTGGATCAGAGAATCACTAACAGCAAGAGCGACATCATTGATGTATACAGAGAAAAGAGTCGGCCCGATAATTAAACCCTGTGGCACCCCCATAGAGACTGCCAGAGGTGCAGAAAACAGGCCCTCCGATTTGACACACTGAACTCAGTCTGAGAAGTAGTTGGTGAACCAGGCGAGGCAGTCATTTGAATAACCAAGGCTGTTGAGTCTGCCAATAAGAATGTTGTTGATTGACAGAGTCGAAAGCCTTGGCCAAGTCGATGAATACAGCTGTACAGTATTGTCTCTTATTGATGGAGGTTATGATATCGTTTATGACCCTGAGCGTGGCTGAGGTGCACCCATGACCAGCTCTGAAACCAGATTGCATAGCGTAGAGGGTGTGTTGGGATTCGAAATGGTCGGTGATCTCTTCTCTCAGGGTAGGATAGATATAGGTCTGTAGCAGTTTGGGTCTAGAAGAGGGGGATGACCGCAGCAGCTTTTCAATCTTTGGAGATCTCAGACAATAAGAAAGAGAGGTTGAACAGGCTAGAAATGGGGGTTGTAACAATTTTGTCTAATCATTTTAGAAGGGAGGGTCCAGATTGTCTAGTTTTGCTGATTTGTAGGGGTCCAGATGTTGACCAGGGTAGGGGTGGCCAGGTGGAAAGCAAGGCCAGCTGTATAAAAATGCTTATTGAAATTCTCAATTATCGTGGATTTATCGGTGGTGACAGTGTTTCCTAGCCTCAGTGCAGTGGGCAGCTGAGAGGAGGTGCTCTTATTCTCCATGAACTTTACAGTGTCCCAGAACTTTTTGGAGTTTGTGCTACAGGATGCAAATTTCTGTTTGAAAAAGCTAGCCATTGCTTTCCTAACTGCCTGTGTATATTGGGGGGCTATTCGATGCTAATGCAGTACGCTACAGAATGTTTTTGTGCTGGTCAAGGGCAGTCAGGTCTGGAGTGAACCACGGGCTATATCTGTTCCTGGTCCTACATTTTTTGAATGGGACATGCTTATTTAAGATTGTGAGGAAAGCACTTTTAAAGAATAACCAGGCATCTTCTACTGACGGAATGAGGTCAATATCCTTCCAGGATACCCGGGCCAGGTCGATTAGAAAGGCCTGCTTGCTGAAGTGTTTAAGGGAGCGTTTGACAGTGATGAGGGGTGGTCATTTGACCGCAGACCCATTACAGACGCAAGCAATGAGGCAGTGATCGCTGAGATCCTGTTTGAAGACAGCAAAGGTGTATTTGGAGGGTATGTTGGTTAGGATGATATCTATGAGGGTGCCTGTGTTTACGGATTTGGGGTTGTACCTGGTGGGTTCATTGATCATTTGTGTGAGATTGAGGTACATCAAGCTTAGATTGTAGCATGGCCGGGGTGTTAAGCATGTCCCAGTTTAGGTCAAATAACAGCACGAGCTCTGAAGATAGATGGGGGACAATCAATTCACATTTGGTGTCCAGGGCACAGCTGGGGCAGAAGGTGGTCTATAGCAAGCGGCAACGGTTGGCCTTCATCAGAGTGTCAAGAGTCAAGAGTCTTTCCCTGGTGTCCAGAGACAAATTTCAACAAATTAAAAAGACCTAGTTATCGAAAAGACAAAGTCAACCGGTCTTTTAAAAATTGCAGTTCATTTTGTCAAATCGTGTTTGTATTTTTCATCAGGTGTGCATTCATCACCAGAATCATAATAGAATCAGGACCGTGATAGTGAGTCCAAGGCTTCAGTTCTTTCTGAAATGCAATCATAGACAGGTAGTTGGCCTGGCAACAGTTGTCTCTCTGCTGGGTGTTAGTTTCCTTTTTCTCTTGTTATCTGAAAGAAACAGACAGCGGTTGGAGCTGCAGTGGTGGCCGGTGAGCTCTAATTGCCCTCTGTGTTGGGGACATGGCAGTCCAATCATTGTCACAAAGGGGCACAGAGACACCCTTACTGACCCACACCCATGCCTCACAATAATGCAAAATACTACTCTGGATAACTGTCAATCAAAGGGAAACAAATATCTTTTTTTATGCTCCAATCAGTCGATATGAAACATCAAAACATCTGAATTGTTCTGTTATTACAACTTTTAGTTATCAAATCTTTATGTTGTCTTGGTGTTTCTGCATTCATTTTCTGAATTAGTTTGTGTTGTTTGGGATATAAATTGTTTCTGAAGCTCTATAGGAACTTGTTATTACCACCTCCCTACTAGCTATGAAGTAGCTTCATCATGGGTCCATACTGAATCCTTGAAAATATGTAGATCTTAAAGCCTATGTAAGCCTATCGTCAAAGCATAGCCCCACTAGAGCATTGTAGCAGTCTATTACCATGGCATCTATCGCAGTGTTAAAGCTACCATAAAGCAGACAGATGAGTGGGAATAGTGTTTGTGACTCTGAGGAATATTACCTGACTCCAGAACAGCTGTTATGGAACTCCCACAAGTCCCAGAGCACCAGACTATACTTTCTGACTGACTCTCTGTCAGTCTCATAGGCAGGAGACACTTAAAGGGGAAATCTGCTATTTAAACAACACAAAAGTGGACACCCCTCTGCTTTTTTGGGTAAACACCTGAGGTATAGGGTTAGGGAAATGTATTGACAGAGCAATCGATGCAAGAACTGACCATCCATCTGATCAAAATGAGTTTGAACTATTTTGAAGCTATACAGTGTTTGTTTACAATTACATTGTTTACAAACAATGGAGTAAAACAATCTTCTATTTTGGGTTCTGATGACAGTTGAACTACTCTCATGAGGCATTTCTAAGTTATATTCTTGACGAATCAATGGATATATATCATTCATTTAAAAGTCCCAAAATGGATGTAGCAATTGCAGATTGCCCCTTTAATGCTTGGTCTCAACTCTGTTCCACACCAATAGACACTGGATGAAAGGCAGCTGAGCACTGGGTTGCATTTGATGCTGTCAGAATCAGAAGAGTAGGATTTCATCATGTTGGTTGTTCGAAAGAAAGAATCTGGATGCATCCCAAATAGCCCCCTGTTCCCTTTATAGTGCACTACTTTAGACTAGAGGCCTATGGGTGCCATTTGGGACACGTGCTCTCCCTTAAGGACAGATCATTTACTTGGCAGGCTGCATCAAGCTCCTCATGACATTTTTGTTATTTTGTTTGTTGGATGTTGAGTCATGTCTGTGGAGCATGTAGTATGAATTGTAATATGTGGGGTTAATAAAATGTGGTGTAACAAGTTTGTGTTTGTGTGTGTGTGTGTGTGTGTGCGTGCGTGCGATGTGTGTGTGTGTGTGTGCGTCTGTGCGCGTGCGTACGTATCTGCGTATGTGTGTTTTGCGACGTAGAAAGCCAAGCTGGGCCATGGGAAGAAAGTGATTACGCCAGCGGACCACAGACGGTTCAGCTCGGACCGCACCATGCCCGGAATGGACCGTGTCCGACTCAGTGACTTCAACTTTCTGGCTCTGCTGGGGAAGGGCAGCTTTGGCAAGGTAAGAGAAGAGGCTGGGAATGTAACATGTGAGTAGTTGAATTCATTAGAGGTTGAGGCATCAAGCTGGACCAGCAGAACCAATGGCAGGGATCATTTTTGACATATTCGGTAGACTACTTTTGAGGTGTGAAAACATCTGACAAACTTATATTTTTGGAATGTAATGTCCCTTTAAGGTTAGGGTTAGTGGTGTAAATCCCATGGAGATAAAGCACCTTTAACCCCAGGTGTCCCTGTGTAGGTGATGCTGGCAGAGATGAAGTCCACAGAGGAGCTGTACGCCGTCAAGATCCTGAAGAAGGACGTGGTGATCCAGGATGATGATGTGGAGTGTACCATGGTGGAGAAGAGAGTCCTGGCCCAGAGAGACAAACCACCGTTCCTCACTGCACTCCACTCCTGCTTTCAGACTGTGGTAGGCACTGTACACACACATGCACACATGGGCATACATACATGGACTTACACATGCACACACACACACACACACACACACACACACACACACACACACACACACACACACACACACACACACACACGTCTATGAGGGTTCAGGGGTCATCCTGCAGATGAATAATAGAGGAGGCCTCCTCAGTGTGTTCTCATCACTCTTTCATGAACCTCTCCCTGAGAAGAAACAGACAGAGCCCTTGACGATGCATCTACACACACTCCTTTAGAGCACGGGCTTGTGTGTGAAGTCCTCACAAGGATAAGAAACAGACAGAGCCCTTGACGACGCATCTACACACACTCCTGTAGAGCACGGGCTTGTGTGTGAAGTCCTCACAAGGATAAGAAACAGACAGAGCCCTTGACGATGCATCTACACACACTCCTGTAGAGCACGGGCTTGTGTGTGAAGTCCTCACAAGGATAAGAAACAGACAGAGCCCTTGACGATGCATCTACACACACTCCTTTAGAGCACGGGCTTGTGTGTGAAGTCCTCACAAGGATAAGAAACAGACAGAGCCCTTGACGACGCATCTACACACACTCCTGTAGAGCACGGGCTTGTGTGTGAAGTCCTCACAAGGATAAGAAACAGACAGAGCCCTTGACGATGCATCTACACACACTCCTGTAGAGCACGGGCTTGTGTGTGAAGTCCTCACAAGGATAAGAAACAGACAGAGCCCTTGACGACGCATCTACACACACTCCTGTAGAGCACGGGCTTGTGTGTGAAGTCCTCACAAGGATAAGAAACAGACAGAGCCCTTGACGACGCATCTACACACACTCCTGTAGAGCACGGGCTTGTGTGTGAAGTCCTCACAAGGATAAGAAACAGACAGAGCCCTTGACGACGCATCTACACACACTCCTGTAGAGCACGGGCTTGTGTGTGAAGTCCTCACAAAGATAAGACAACCAAGACAGCTCTGACAAGTGAAGACATTTTGCCTGTCCCCACAAGGAACATTACTATTTTAGGCTTAGGGGTGGGTTTAGGTTTAGGGTTAGAATTAGGGTTAGGCTAAGGGTACAGTTTAGGGTTAAGGTTGTGGTTTTGGATTAGGGTTATGGTTCGGGTTAGGTTAAGGTTTAGGGAAAATAGGATTTTGAATGGGAATCAATCGTTTGGTCCCAACAAGGATAGTAAAACAAATGTGTGTATTTAATGTGTGTATGTTTCTTTTGTGTCATTGTCTTTGTGCGTGTACACGGCACACACTGCTTCAACACAGTGGCCAGTGAGTTGAGTGAGTTGAACCTCTCCAAACAACCCCATCATATAGATCTACAGAGCAGAGGGAGCAGAGAGAGAAGAGAGGCCTTTGTCTTCAATCAGCCATGTGGAGAGTCCTGCTCCAGCCTCTCTGTCTGACTGACAGATGACTTATAAGGCCTTTCATAAAACAATAAAACACTCAGGTCTGAAGGTTACACCTGACACCTGCTGGGCTTTCATACACTTCAGGGATGGATTATGGGACTGTTGGTCTTCTATGTTGTGTACATCAGCAGGGTACTGATGAGGGTACAAACCTACTGTGTTTTGTTTCCTTCGTTGACGTCTGTCAGCTTTCTATTTCTGTGGGTCAGGTAGTACAGGTATTAATAGGAGGCTGTGGTTCAGGTAGTACAGGTATTAATAGGAGGCTGTAGGTCAGGTAGTACAGGTATTAATAGGAGGCTGTGGGTCAGGTAGTACAGGTATTAATAGTAGGCTGTGGGTCAGGTAGTACAGGTATTAATTGGAGGCTGTGTGTCAGGTAGTACAGGTATTAATAGGAAGCTGTGGGTCAGGTAGTACAGGTATTAATAGGAGGCTGTGGGTCAGGTAGTACAGGTATTAATAGGAGGCTGTAGGTCAGATAGTACAGGTATTAATAGGAAGCTGTGGGTCAGGTAGTACAGGTATTAATAGGAGGCTGTGGGTCAGGTAGTACAGGTATTAATAGGAGGCTGTGGGTCAGTCACTACAGAGGTGTTCTATAAACACAACATCCTGCCTTTCAGCTTTTGTGAAGGTTTGTTTGATGTTGATGACTCTCTCTCTCTCCCTCGCTCCATCTCTGTCATCTCTCCTAGGATCGTCTGTACTTTGTGATGGAGTATATTAACGGAGGGGACCTCATGTACCACATTCAGCGTGTGGGCAAGTTCAAGGAGCCACAGGCAGTGTAAGTTACAGTCTGTTGTCACTGGCTATATATCAACAGCCATACATATAGACCTAGCTCACCTATAAGACAGGTTTAAAATCAATAGTGCACAGCATCTATATCCTCAAAGTCAGCTCTCTGTAAATGTATGTACTGTATTATCAACCTGGTATTATACCTTTCTGTAACATCTACTGTTTAGAAAAATCATCACACTTTTCACATATTTACATGTTTTTCTAAGTGATCATGTTGTTGCCATTCTAGGTTCTATGCTGCAGAGATCGCTGTGGGCCTGTTCTTCCTGCACAGAAAGGGTGTTGTATACAGGTGAGTGTGAAAGTCTCCCTGGAGGAACCATATTCATCTCTACACTAGTTTGGGGGATTTCCTTATCCGGTGTAGTGTAGAAATTAGTCCCACACTGAAATGTAAAACACATCAGGGACAACTACAGTGCTCTTGAGAAACTGTGGTGACACAGGGAGTAACTGCTGTTTGTGAAAGCTGAGTATTGAGCTGCAACTTTGCCTGGCTTGTTTATAATAGCTGTATCTTAATTATATCTGCATGCTGAAAAAGTTAGCTTAGAAGGTTCTATAAATACAGACTAAGAGACTCATTGTAGAGGTAGTGAGATAAAAGAAGGAGCAGTACAGGGAAGACAAAGAAAGAGAGAAATGAAGGAAGAGCCAAGGCTAAGAGAGGTACAGTTGAAGTTAGAAGTTTACATACACTTAGGTTGGAGTCATTACAACTCCAACCACTCCACAAATGTCTTGTTAACAAACTATAGTTTTGGCAAGTCAGTTAGGACATCTACTTTGTGCATGACACAAGTCATTTTTCCAACAATTGTTTACAGACAGATTATTTTACCTATAATTCATTGTATCACAATTCCAGTGGGTCAGAAGTTTACATACACAAAGTTGACTGTGCCTTTAAACAGCTTGGAAAATTACAGAAAATAATGTCATGGCTTTGGAAGCTTATGATAGGCTAATTGACATTGTTTGAGTCAATTGGAGGTGTTGCTGTGGATGTATTTCAAGGCCTACCTTCACACTCAGTGCCTCTTTGCTTGACATCATGGTAAAATGAAAAGAAATCAGCCAAGACCTCAAAAAAAAATTGGAGACCTCCACAAGTCTGGTTCATCCTTGGGAGCAATTTCCAAATGCCTGAAGGTACCACATTCGTCTGTACAAACAATAGTATGCAAGTATAAACACCATGGAGCCGTCACACCGCTCAGGAAGGAGACGCATTCTGTCTCCTCGAGAACCAACTTACCTGGGTCCAAAAGTGCAAATCAATCGCAGAACAACAGCAAAGGACCTTGTGAAGATGCTGGAGGAAACAGGTACAAAAGTATCTATATCCACAGTAAAACGAGTCCCATATCAACATAACCTGAAAGGCAACTCAGCAAGGAAGAAGCCACTGCTCCAAAACCGCCATAAAAAAAGCCAGACTACGGTTTGCAACTGCACATGGGGGCAAAGATCGTATTTTATGGAGAAATATCCTCTGGTCTGATGAAACAAACATAGAACTGTTTGGCCATAATGACCATCATTATGTTTGGAGGAAAAAGGGGGAGGATTGCAAGCCGAATAACACCATCCCATCCGTGAAGCACGGGGGTGGCAGCATCATGTTGCAGGAGGGACTGGTGCACTTAACAAAATAGATGGCATCGTGAGGATGGAAAAAGTATGTGGACATATTGAAGCAACATCACAAGACATCAGTCAGGAAGTTAAAGCTTGGTCGCAAATGGGTCTTCCAAATGGACAATGACCCCAAGCATACTTCCAAAGTTGTGGTAAAATGGCTTAAGGACAATAAAGGCAAGGTATTGGAGTGGCCATCACAAAGCCCTGACCTCAAATTCTATAGAATATTTGTAGGCAGAACTGAAAGCGTGTGCAAGCAAGAAGGCTTACAAACCTGACTCAGTTACACCAGCTCTGCCAGAATTTGGTTGTGGAAGGCTACCCGAAACGTTTGACCCAAGTTAAACAATTTAAAGGCAATGCTACCAAATACTAATTGAGTGTATGTAAACATCTGACCCACTGGGAATGTGATGAAAGAAATAAAAGCTAAAATAAATTATTCTCTCTACTATTATTCTGACATTTCACATTCTTAAAATAAAGTGGTGATCCTAACTGGCCTGTAACAGGACATTTTTACTAGGAGTAATTGTCAGGAGTGTGAACATTTAAATGTATTTGGCTAAGGTGTATGTAAACTTCGGACTTCAACTGTACATAGATACTGTACATGGAGTATACTGTAGGCTACAGGGAAAGAGTTAGAGAATGGAGACAAAAGCAATAGTAAGAGAGAATTAGTTATGAAGAAAGGAAAGACAGATGTAAAGGGGGAGGAATATAGAGGTAGAGATATGGAATGAGAGGTTCAAAGAGAGAGAGAAAGAGAAAGCTCTGTTTTATCTCCATCAAATCAAATCAAATTTTATTTGTCACATACACATGGTTAGCAGATATTAATGCGAGTGAAGCGAAATGCTTGTGCTTCTAGTTCCGACAATGCAGTAATAACCAATGAGTAATCTAACCTAACAATTCCACAACAACTATCTTATACACACAAGTGTAAAGGGATGAAGAATATGTACATAAAAATATATGAATGAGTGATGGTACAGAACGGCATAGGCAAGATGGAGTAGATGGTATAGAGTACAGTATATACATCTCCATCCCGCGGATCAGCGGGTTGTTACCTACCCTCACCACCTGGGGGTGGCCCGTCAGGAAGTCCAGTACCCAGTTGCACAGGGCGGGGTTGAGACCCAGGGTCTCGAGCTTGATGATGAGTTTGGAGGGTACTATGGTGTTAAATGCCGAGCTGTAGTCGATGAACAGCATTCTCACATAGGTATTCCTTTTGTCCAGATGGGTTAGGGCAGTGTGCAGTGTGGTTGCGATTGCGTCGTCTGTGGCCCTGCTGGGGCGGTAAGCAAATTGGAGTGGGTCTAGGGTGTCAGGTAGGATGGAGGTGATATGGTCCTTGACTAGTCTCTCAAAGCACTTCATGATGACGGAAGTGAGTGCTACGGGGCGGTAGTCGTTTAGCTCAGTTACCGTAGCTTTCTTGAGAACAGGAACAATGGTGGCCCTCTTGAAGCATGTGGGAACACTAGACTGGGATAAGGATTGATTGAATATGTCCGTAAACACACCAGCCAGCTGGTCTGCGCATGCTCTGAGGACGCTGCTGGGGATGTCGTCTGGGCCTGCAGCCTTGCGAAGGTTAACACATTTAAATGTTTTACTCACGTCAGCTACAGTGAAGGTGAGTCCACAGGTTTTGGTAGCGGGCCTTGTCAGTGGCACTGTATTGTCCTCAAAGCGAGCAAAGAAGTTGTTTAGTCTGTCTAGGAGCAAGACATCCTGGTCCGTGATGGGGCTGGTTTTCTTTTTGTAATCTGTGATTGACTGTAGACCCTGCCACATACCTCTTTTGTCTGAACCATTGAATTGCGCCTCTACTTTGTCTCTATACTGACGCTTAGCTTGTTTGATTGCCTTGTGGAGGGAATAGCTACACTATTTGTATTCGGTCATGTTTCTGGTCACCTTGCCCTGGTTAAAAGCAGTGGTTCGCGCTTTCAGTTTTGCGTGAATGCTGCCATCAATCCACGGTTTCTGGTTTGGGAATGTTTTAATAGTCGCTGTGGGTACGATATTGCTGATGCACGTGCTAATAAACTCGCTCACCGAACCAGCATATTCGTCAATGTTGTTGTTTGACGCAATGCGGAAATATCCCAATCCACGTGATCGAAGCAATCTTGAAGCGTGGAATCAGATTGGTCGGAAAAGCGTTGAACAGACCTGAACGTGGGAGCTTCCTGTTTTAGTCTCTGTCTATAGGCTGGGAGCAACAAAATGGAGTCGTGGTCAGCTTTTCCAAAAGGAGGGCAGGGGAGGGCCTTATATGCGTCGCGGAAGTTAGAATAACAATGATCCGGGGTTTTACCAGCCATGGTAGCTCAATCAATATGCTGATAGAATTTAGGGAGTCTTGTTTTCAGATTAGCCTTGTTAAAATCTCCAGCTACAATGAATGCAGCCTCAGGATATGTGGTTTCCAGTTTACATAGAGTCAAATAAAGTTTGTTCAGGGCTGTCGGGGAGGAATATATGCGGCTGTGATTATAATCGAAGAGAATTCTTTTGGTAGATAATGCGGATGACATTTGATTGTGAGGAATTCTAATTCAGGTGAACAGAAGGACTTGAGTTCCTGTATGTTGTTATGATCACACCACGTCTCGTTAATCATAAGGCATACCCCCCCCCCGCCCATCTT
The DNA here is from genome assembly GCF_045791955.1 of Oncorhynchus clarkii lewisi. Lineage (NCBI taxonomy): Eukaryota > Metazoa > Chordata > Actinopteri > Salmoniformes > Salmonidae > Oncorhynchus > Oncorhynchus clarkii. Next base: position 59,943,016 of record NC_092159.1, on the reverse strand, counting down.
CTTACCAGAAAGATGCTTGTTTCTGTCGGTGCGATGTGTGAAGAAACCAGCTGACTGTAACGACTCCGATAGCGTGTCTCGAGTGAACCATGTTTCCGTGAAGCAAAGAACGTTACAGTCTGTTATGTCTCTCTGGAATGCTACCCTTTCTCGGATTTCATCAACCTTGTAGTCAAGAGACTGGACATTGGCGAGTAGTATGCTCGGGAGCGGTGCGTGATGTGCCCGTCTACGGAGCCTGACCAGAAGACCGTTTCGTCTGCCCCGTTTACGGCGACGTTGTTTTGGTTCCGTTTCGTGAAAGTCATATTCCTGGTCGTAATGATAGTGAGTTGACGTTGCTCTTATATCCAGAAGTTCCTCTCGACTGTATGTAATAAAACCTAAGATTACCTGGGGTACCAATGTAAGAAATAACAAAATACTGCATAGTTTCCTAGGAACATGAAGCGAGGCGGCCATCTCTGTCGGCGCCGGAAGTAATATGTGGTTCTGTGGTAAACACAGTGATATAAAACACAGGGCTTAAAGACAGGGCTAAAACACAGTGATATAAAACACAGTGCTAAAACACAGTGATATAAAACACAGTGATATAAAACACAGGGCTTAAAGACAGGGCTAAAACACAGTGATATAAAACACAGTGCTAAAACACAGTGATATAAAACACAGTGATATAAAACACAGGGCTAAAACACAGTGATATAAAACACAGTGCTAAAACACAGTGATATAAAACACAGTGATATAAAACACAGTGCTAAAACACAGTGATATAAAACACAGTGCTAAAACACAGTGATATAAAACACAGTGATATAAAACACAGTGCTAAAACACAGTGATATAAAACACAGTGCTAAAACACAGTGATAAAACACAGGGCTGAAACACAGTGATATAAAGCACAGTGATATAAAACACAGGGCTAAAACACAGTGATATAAAACACAGTGCTAAAACACAGTGATATAAAACACAGTGATATAAAACACAGGGCTTAAAGACAGGGCTAAAACACAGTGATATAAAACACAGTGCTAAAACACAGTGATATAAAACACAGTGCTAAAACACAGTGATATAAAACACAGGGCTAAAACACAGTGATATTAAACACAGTGATATAAGACATAGGGCTTAAACACAGTGATATAAAACACAGGGCTTAAAGACAGGGCTAAAACACAGTGATATAAAACACAGTGCTAAAACACAGTGATATAAAACACAGTGATATAAAACACAGGGCTAAAACACAGTGATATAAAACACAGTGCTAAAACACAGTGCTAAAACACAGTGATATAAAACACAGTGCTAAAACACAGTGATATAAAACACAGGGCTTAAAGACAGGGCTAAAACACAGTGATATAAAACACAGTGCTAAAACACAGTGATATAAAACACAGTGATATAAAACACAGGGCTAAAACACAGTGATATAAAACACAGTGCTAAAACACAGTGATATAAAACACAGTGATATAAAACACAGTGCTAAAACACAGTGATATAAAACACAGTGCTAAAACACAGTGATATAAAACACAGTGATATAAAACACAGTGCTAAAACACAGTGATATAAAACACAGTGCTAAAACACAGTGATAAAACACAGGGCTGAAACACAGTGATATAAAGCACAGTGATATAAAACACAGGGCTAAAACACAGTGATATTAAACACAGTGATATAAGACATAGGGCTTAAACACAGTGATATAAAACACAGGGCTAAAACACAGTGATATAAAACACAGGGCTAAAACACAGTGATATAAGACACAGGACTAAAGGACTAATATAAAACGCAGAGCGAAAGCAAATGAACAAGCAAAAGAGCAGAAAGACGCCAGAAAGGAAGGTAGAAGCGAAGGAAGGGTGAAAAGAGGCGGGCTGCTGTAGGACCACAGTTGATTAGAAGCCAAAGAATGATTGTCTGTTGTAGTGTTTTAGTGTGTTGAATGCGTGTTGAGGGACAGAAAAACAGGATAATTTAAGGCAAAATATTGATGTTTTTCAAATGTTTTCAGCCTCCCTCTGATCTTCTGCCTCCTTCAGAAAGAACAAACAGTAATAATTCAGTCAACAACACACCAGCTCCGTAATCAAATGACAGCTTACACAATTAAACTCTCAAACGCCTTCCTTCCACACCTCAACACTAATTTCTAACCACTAGGCTACCCCAGGGCAGCAGGGTAGCCTAGTGGTTAGAGCATTGGACTAGTAACCGAAAGGTTGCAAGTTCAAATCCCCGAGCTGACAAGGTACAAATCTGTCGTTCTGCCCCTGAACAGGCAGTTAACCCACTAGGCCGTCATTGAAAATAAGAATTTGTTCTTAACTGACTTGCCTAAAAAAATAATTGCTCTTTCACTGTCTCTCTTGCTCTTTATCTCTCTCCCTTTCTCTCCCTTTCCCTTTATCACAGGGACCTCAAATTGGACAACGTGATGCTGGACTCTGAGGGCCACATTAAGATAGCAGACTTTGGCATGTGTAAGGAGAACATGTATGAAGGCATGGTCACACGCACTTTCTGTGGTACCCCCGACTATATCGCCCCAGAGGTGAGGACCACAGGGGTGGGGGGACTGAGGGGAGAGATTGATGGGGGAGTCTGAAGGGAGAGACTGAAGGTAGAGATTGAGGGGGAGAGACTGAGGGGGAGAGACTGAGTGAGAGAGACTGAGTGAGAGAGACTTAAGGTAGAGACTGAGTGGGAGAGACTTAGGGGAGAGACTGAGGGGGAGAGACTTAGGGGAGAGACTGAGGGGGAGAGAATGTTCTTTCCCAATTTCTGCACGTGCTGTGTTTTATCCCTCACTACATGTAAGAATTGAATCTCAGTCTGTGGCAAAAGCCATCACAGCTCAGTTACAATTTAGCTGTGTGTGTGTGTGTGTGTGTGTGTGTGTGTGTGTGTGTGTGTGTGTGTGTGTGTGTGTGTGTGTGTGTGTGTGTGTGTGTGTGTGTGTGTGTGTGTGTGTGTGTGTGTGTGTGTGTGTGTGTGTGTGTGTGTGTGTATGCTTGTTTATGCATCCAAGTGAGTGTGTGTGCGGGCGCAAGAGCTTCTGTGTGTTTCTGTACAATGTGTGTGGGTGGACATGTGGACTGGTAAATTGGATGGTAGGAAAATAGTCCTTTGTTATGGCAGATATACATAGCCCACTGTAATAATGGTGGGTGGTGTGGTGGAAGTTTAGAAGAGAACAATCGTATGTGCTGCTACTGCTGTTAACGTAGCTCAGAGCAGAGTAACTGTCCTTGACTGAAATTGCAGGCAGAGCAAACCTGGGTAAATATGAAAACCACATGGGTTGCAGTGGTTCCCACATGCTGGTCCCACAATGGAATAGTGGGTGTGTTTGGGTTGGGCTTCTAGCAGTATATTATTAATGTAATGTGGCTCTTTCACCTTTCTCTCCTCTCTCCTGACAGATCATTGCATATCAGCCCTATGGGAAATCAGTGGACTGGTGGGCTTATGGGGTTCTCCTCTACGAGATGCTAGCAGGACAGGTACGTGCAGTAGTATATTTGTCAGATGGAAGTCTATTGTTCAATAGATCAAATGTGGCCTCATGTTATGCTGAGTCCATATTTCATAGCATCCTATAGCCTATATATATATATATATGGCTCCAGGTCATCTACAAGACCCTGCTAGGTAAAGTCTCCCCGTATCTCAGCTTGCCAGCAGCAAGAGCGACATCATTGATGTATACATAGAAAAGAGTCGGCCCGAGAATTGAACCCTGTGGCACCCCCATAGAGACTGCCAGAGGTCCCTCCAATTTGACACACTGAACTCTATCAGAGAAGTAGTTGGTGAACCAGGCGAGGCAATAATTTGAGAAACCAAGGCTATTGAGTCTGCCAATAAGAATGTTGTGATTGACAGAGTCGAAAGCCTTAGCCAGGTCGATGAATAAGGCTGCACAGTAATGTCTCTAATCGATGGCAGTTATGCTATCGTTTAGGACTTTGAGCATGGCTGAGGTGTACCCATGACCAGCTCTGAAACCAGTTTGCATAGCGGAGAAGGTACGGTGGGATTCGAAATGGTTGGTAATCTGTTTGTTAACTTGGCTTTCGAAGACCTTAGAAAGGCAGGGTAGAATAGATATAGGTCTGTAGCAGTTTGGGTCAGGAGTGTCTCCCCCTTTGAAGAGGGGGATGATCGCGGCAGCCTAACAATCTATGGGAATCTCAGACGATACGAAAGAGAGGTTGAACAGGCTAGTAATAGGGGTTGCAACAATTTTGGCAGATCGTTTTAGAAAGAGATGGTCCAGATTGTCTAGCCCGGCTGATTTGTAGGGGTCCAGATTTTGCAGCTCTTTCAGAACATCCGCTATCTGGATTTGAGTGAAGGAGAAGTGGGGGAGGCTTGGGCGAGTTTCTGTGGGGGGGCGGTGGGCTGTTGATCGGGGTGGGGGTAGTCAGGTGGAAAGCATGGCCAGCCGTAGAGAAATGCTTATTGAAATTCTCAATTATAGATTTATTGTTGGTGACAGTGTTTCCTAGCCTCGGTTCAGTGGGCAGCTGGGAGGAGGTGCTCTTATTCTCCTTGGACTTTACAGTGTCGCAGAACGTTTTTGAGTTTGTGCTACAGGATGCAAATTTCTGCTTGAAAAAGCTAGCCTTAGCTTTCCTAATTGCCTATGTATATTTGTTCCTAACTTCCCTGAAAAGTTGCATATCACAGGGGCTGTTTGATGCTAATGCAGTATGCCACAGGATGTTTTTATGCTGGTCAAGGGCAGTCAGGTCTGGAGAGAACCAAGGGCTATATGACTATATATGGCTATATATCTGTTCCTGGTTCTACATGTTTTGAATGGGACATGCTTATTTAAGATGGTGAGGAAGGCACTTTTAAAGAATAACCAGGCATCCTCTACTGACAGGATGAGGTCAATATCCTTCCAGGATACCCGGGCCAGGTCGATTAGAAAGGCCTGCTTGCTGAAGTGTTTTAGGGAGCGTTTGACAGTGATGAGGGGTGGTCATTTGACCGCAGACCCATTACGGATGCAGGCAATAAGGCAGTGAGTACAGACCTGGGTAGTAAGACAGAACTCTGCAGGCTTTCTCTGCAGGAGATTACATCACCGCCCCCTTTGGCAGTTCTATCTTGTCGGAAAATGTTACAGTTAAGGATGGAAATTTCAGGGTTTTTGGTGGTCTTCCTCATCCAGGATTCAGACACGGCTAGGACATCCGGGTTGGCAGAGTGTGCTAATGGCGTTGTTGTCACAGTAGCACTCAATATCAGGGCAAAGCATGTCATTGCATTCTGATGGGACAATCTGAACAGATGGTAGAGAACTATGGCTGGCATCTATTGCCAATATGAACCCACTGTACACCAATGACTTCTATGACAGATGAAAGACTTCACGGAGGAACATTAAAGGAACTCACACACACACACACACAGAGAAATTAGATCCACAGGTTGGTTCTGAGTGGCTGCTGGGTTTTTAGGGCTGAGTTCCCAACTGTCCTCTGTTTTATTCCACCTCAGAGTGGTGGCTAGTCCGGTGGTATCGCGCTGTGTAAGATCACAAAGACAAGGGGATTGACAAAATACATGATTGGTCACATTTCTTTGGCTATTTGTCCTTTTTGAAGATATACTGTAAGTATACCATAAGCACTGCATGTACAGTAAACTTATTTTCATATCTTATCCACTATAACCATGTTGCTACAAATGTGGACCTTCAGTAAGCAAATTGCAGTAAAATGTGGACCCTCACTCGTGTGTACATTTTGGTTGTCAACTGTATCAATGAATGACGTGTGTATGTTGTTTCCCTGAAGCCGCCGTTCGATGGAGAGGATGAAGATGAGTTGTTCCAGTCCATCATGGAGCACAACGTGTCCTACCCCAAGTCTATGTCTAAGGAGGCTGTCGTCATCTGCAAGGGAGTAAGTAGCTGGGAGATATGGGGTTGTATCTCTCCTACAGTAACTCACTGGGAGATATGGGGTTGTATCTCTCCTACAGTAACTCACTGGGAGATATGGGGTTGTATCTCTCCTACAGTAACTCACTGGGAGATATGGGGTTGTATCTCTCCTACAGTAACTCACTGGGATATATGGGGTTGTATCTCTCCTACAGTAACTCACTGAGAGATATGGGGTTGTATCTCTCCTACAGTAACTCACTGGGAGATATGGGGTTGTATCTCTCCTACAGTAACTCACTGGGAGATATGGGGTTGTATCTCTCCTACAGTAACTCACTGGGAGATATGGGGTTGTATCTCTCCTACAGTAACTCACTGGGAGATATGGGGTTGTATCTCTCCTACAGTAACTCACTGGGAGATATGGGGTTGTATCTCTCCTACAGTAACTCACTGGGATATATGGGGTTGTATCTCTCCTACAGTAACTCACTAAGAGATATGGGGTTGTATCTCTCCTACAGTAACTCACTGGGAGATATGGGGTTGTATCTCTCCTACAGTAACTCACTGAGAGATATGGGGTTGTATCTCTCCTACAGTAACTCACTGGGAGATATGGGGTTGTATCTCTCCTACAGTAACTCACTGGGAGATATGGGGTTGTATCTCTCCTACAGTAACTCACTGGGAGATATGGGGTTGTATCTCTCCTACAGTAACTCACTGAGAGATATGGGGTTGTATCTCTCCTACAGTAACTCACTGAGAGATATGGGGTTGTATCTCTCCTACAGTAACTCACTAAGAGATATGGGGTTGTATCTCTCCTACAGTAACTCACTGGGAGATATGGGGTTGTATCTCTCCTACAGTAACTCACTGGGAGATATGGGGTTGTATCTCTCCTACAGTAACTCACTGGGAGATATGGGGTTGTATCTCTCCTACAGTAACTCACTGGGAGATATGGGGTTGTATCTCTCCTACAGTAACTCACTGGGAGATATGGGGTTGTATCTCTCCTACAGTAACTCACTGGGAGATATGGGGTTGTATCTCTCCTACAGTAACTCACTGGGAGATATGGGGTTGTATCTCTCCTACAGTAACTCACTGGGAGATATGAGGTTGTATCTCTCCTACAGTAACTCACTGGGAGATATGGGGTTGTATCTCTCCTACAGTAACTCACTGGGAGATATGGGGTTGTATCTCTCCTACAGTAACTCACTAAGAGATATGGGGTTGTATCTCTCCTACAGTAACTCACTGGGAGATATGGGGTTGTATCTCTCCTACAGTAACTCACTGGAAGATATGGGGTTGTATCTCTCCTACAGTAACTCACTGGGAGATATGGGGTTGTATCTCTCCTACAGTAACTCACTGGGAGATATGGGGTTGTATCTCTCCTACAGTAACTCACTAAGAGATATGGGGTTGTATCTCTCCTACAGTAACTCACTGGGAGATATGGGGTTGTATCTCTCCTACAGTAACTCACTGGGAGATATGGGGTCATCATTTTAAATGGGCATCGATGACCCTATACATAAGTTGTTCAACTCATGTAAAAAAAAGCATTTTAAACAATGCTTGTGAGGCAACATATACATGTATACATTTTTGACACCACACAACGGTGATTTGGAACTGGATGGCATGCTCCAACTGAAAAACAGAATGATATACAATACGTAGGGCTGGGTGTTGTCCAGTAGGCTTTTATTTCAACTTGAAATCGACAACATGGACACAACTCTCAATAATTGGTTTTATTCCCTAACAGTCACAAGGATGCTTATCATATGACTATATTCCATTGAGTTGAAGCAAAGATGTGTTCTGAACTATTTAAAACAGAGTCCTGTTCTAATCTAGTGAGCATCGGATTCTCTCTAGGGGTCTACTTCAGGGATGGGCAACTTGGATAGGGGTGTGGGCCACAAAAAATCTGAACTCATCATGATCACGGATCTGCATAGCCACATCCATAACCACTCATGCAGTCAGACCCTACGTGAAATTTTGTTGCCCCCCCAAACAAAGTTTTGCCATGAAACGTAGAAGAAAGTTTGCTGCATTTCTACACATTTTCCCATGGGGCGGAGGGAAGTTTTAGCAATTTTACAACTCATTTCATTGGCAGTGGGTGGAGAGAAAAAATGTGTGATTTTACAGCTAATTTCCTGTAATTCCACACGTTTTGCCATATGGTGATGAGAAATGTTTTCAGTAATAGAAATGAATAAGGGCCCCCGGTCAGTAATTTGACCATGATTACTACATGTTAACATAGCTGGCTAGACTAACTTACCGATCTCATTTTGTTTGCTGACATGGGCTGATTGAGTGACTGTCAGTGACTGACATGACATTTACAACATTAACAATGTCTACACTGTATTTCTGATCAATTTGATGTTATTTTAATGGACAAAAAAATGGGTTTTTCTTTAAAAATCAAGGACATTTCTAAGTGTCCACAAACTTTTGAATGGCAGTGTACCATTGAAATTTGAATTTTGCAGCAATTTACACACAGAAGAGATTCAATGTAGATGTTCTGTCTTCGGTTCAGTTACTTAGGGATGATGTCACCCGCTGTCCATGCTTCTGAACATATACAGTAATTCATCATCTGATGCTATTGTCGTCGTGACAACAGAGGCGTGTCTCCTCAACCCTTCTCTCCTCCACCTTTAAATCTATATGATCTATGAAATCATTATTAAATGAGACAATTTGGAGTTGAATAAAATAGGCGCTAAATACATATTATCGATAACCATCATTTGCAATTTCCTCCCCTTTCTATTTTTAGGCTGGATTCTGAATAATGAAAATATGGATCTAAAATAAGGTTATTAAGGAAGGCTGTTGGAAAGGGAAATATAGAGTGGCTTTAAGAGTTGAAGGGAAGCTACACAACAGACCACCAGTAATAAAGAACTGCTGTACAAAAGGCTATACAATTGTAGCTTCTATAATGCTCAGTTATGGGCTTCTCTCTCTCTTTCTCTCTCTCTCCCTCCCTCTCTCTCCCTCCCCCATCACTTTACTTCCCCCACCTTCCAGTTCATGACCAAGCACCCATCAAAGCGTCTGGGCTGTGGTCTGGAGGGCGAGAGGGACATCCGGGAGCAGGCCTTCTTCAGACGTATCGACTGGGACCGCCTCGCCAACAGAGAGATCCAACCGCCATTCAAGCCTAAAACGGTGTGTATGTGTGCGTGCGTGACTTACCCAGCTATTAGAGTCATTCCAGAAGTTATTGGAAGTCTATGATCAGATGAAAGATACCTTTTTATCCACATGCACAGGCTGCTATCATAACACGTCTCTTTAAAGGGGAAATCTTCAGTTCAAACCACTACAAAGCGTCACCCCTCCACTGATAGCTACAGTAAGAGATGGGGCTGGAGAAATGTATCCACTCTCAAATTCATAGACAAAGCTATGGATAGAAAGACTGACCATCCATCATATCAAAATGACAGTTTTGACCATGTTTTGAGGTGATACAGTGTTTGTTTACAGTGATTCTGTTTACAAACAAAGGAGTAAAACAAGCTTATATTTTGGGTTCTGATGGAGTTAAAACATTGAACTAAGCTCTTGAGGGTTTTATACGTTATATTCCTCAAGAATCAATGGGGAAATATCATAAAATTAAAAGTCAAAAAGTGGATGTAGCACACACGTATTAGCACTTTAACCTTTTAATGCAGTGGGCTAAATCAGGGTCACATGGCATGTTTCTTGGTAGTCTTAAATAAATCTACTTTGAAAGAAAGGTATACACCTCACACACATGGTTATGGTCTTAAAATGAAGAAGACACCTGTACCATGTCAGATATGGAGTTGAAATGTATTCAACTTTTTGTTTAAATCCCAATATTACACTTTATATACATCACAGGAGCCTGAAATATAACAAAACCGCTTGACATAGAAACACAACATTTTCTGCATTTAAAAAAAATCTAAGTTTCTAAAAAATATTAATAACATTCCACCCATGAGGCCACTAGAGGGCGATTTGGTCATTTGACTGCAGGAAAGGGCTGGAGAGGACCACTCACCACTCTGATGCACAACATCAAAGGCACACACTTCAGGTGCACTATTACTCATAAGTGGGGTTTGTATCATATTTCTAAAGAGTTGTAAAACTATTTTTAAAGAGTTTTAGAGAGTCTGTTTCCATAACTAAATTGGCCACTGTAGAAATGTAGGCATCACTTAGTGTGTGTGTGTGTGTGTGTGTGTGTGTGTGTGTGTGTGTGTGTGTGTGTGTGTGTGTGTGTGTGTGTGTGTGTGTGTGTGTGTGTGTGTGTGTGTGTGTGTGTGTGTGTGTGTGTGTTCGTCCGTGTGTTCGTGCGTGTGTTCGTGCCTGTGTGTGTCTCTCTGATTCATCTCCTACCCTGTGTGGGTCTGAGAGCCTGCAGCCATGTGTCACTGTGGGAGGTTAAAAGACTGCTAGAGCACAGCTGCAGCCTCCATCTACCCTCCTCCATCCCTCCCTCCATCCCACCATCCTCCTTTGCCACCCTTCCTATTGCTAAACACACTCTCACAACCAGGTGTGGGGGCTTTGTGACCAAACCCACACCCCAACCCCTACCCACCCCTCTCTCCCTCCATCACACTTCTCTCCATCACAGCCCCTTCTTTTCCTACAAACACACTTGCCGGGCGTGGGGGCTTTGTGACCGAACCCTCCTACAGAGGTTTAAGAATACATTGGTTTAAAAATAGCCCTCTAAAAGCCTCGTAGCCCTCACACCATATCCGCCGCATTGCTTCATGGTGGATGTATCAGTGTGGGTTCACATACAAACAGAGCTAATTCTGGTCTCCATTTATTCTGGAGGTATTGTATACTGTCATAATGAGATTGTTCTGGAGGTATCGTGAGGTACAGTATACTGTCATAATGAGATCATTCTGGAGGTATCGTGAGGTACAGTATACTGTCATAATGAGATCATTCTGGGGGTATCGTGGGGTACAGAATACTGTCATAATGAGATCATTCTGGAGGTATCGTGAGGTACAGTATACTGTCATAATGAGATCATTCTGGGGGTATCGTGGGGTACAGTATACTGTCATAATGAGATCATTCTGGAGGTATCGTGAGGTACAGTATACTGTCATAATGAGATCATTCTGGGGGGTATCGTGGGGTACAGTATACTGTCATAATGAGATCATTCTGGAGGTAATGTGAGGTACAGTATACTGTTGTAATGAGATCATTCACCCACATAAAGTGACAGCTAGACATCCTCTTGCTGTGGGCAACATAATGCACTTCCTTTACCGCCTAATATCAGCCATGTCTCTGTCTCTCCCTCTACCTCCCCCCTCTCTCTCACACACCCACACAGGGCGGCAAAGGAGCAGAAAACTTTGACAAGTTCTTCACACGCACCCAGCCCATGTTGACCCCTCCAGACCAGCTAGTCATCGCCAACATTGACCAGAGCGACTTCGCTGGTTTCTCCTACATCAACCCACAGTTCATCCACCCTTCCCTCCTTCACAGTGTGGTATGAGGGGATAGATCAGGGAGAGGAGGAAGAGAGAGAAAGTGGTTGGTGAGAGAGCAAGAGAGAGAGAGAGGGGGAGAAGAGAGCCATGTGGACTGGGACTGGGACAGCAACCCTCCAGATTGACCACCCTATTGTCCCTTTGTCAAAGAGACTCATATTATCTTCATGTGTTCTCTGGACTTCAGTCGGCGACATTCTGTAAACAAGCTGTCCGCGAACGATCTCGATTGGAATTTGTCTGATGCGATGGAGGGGGTAAGGGAGGGGTTGGTGTACAGGGGAGTATGTCTATCTGGTGATTGAGCGCAGTAATCATGGATACATTGATTTGAGAAGTAGGCCTGCAGTAAGCGTTGACAGTACAGTAAGCATTGCCATGAATTGCACACTGTTACCATGGGGAACCCTTTAACTCTGCAACCTACTGGCCTAATATTCAGGAATGGGTTCCATGTTTTCCACAGTTCCAGAACCTCCTACTTGCTCTAGAACCTAGAGCCAAACCCTACAGTACCTTCCTGTCCGGAAGTTGTCTGTGGGACTACATACAGTATCTCATGATTCCTCAGTGTGTTGCTATGGATAGTAAAAGAGAACTCCCTCCCTATGAAGCATGATGGAACATACCCTCCTGTCCCTACCTTTCCTCTCTCTGTTGTACCTACTGTACTGTACTGCCATTTCTAAACAGTCTGCTACACCACATTCTAGATTATATTTATATACCTACAGAGAAGAGAGGTCTATTATCTACTGTTACACGAGTGCCAAAATAGAGGTGAAACAAATCATTTTATTCCAGTACATATCTATATAAACATCTACTATCTACAGCGTCCTTTTCTTACGAAATTCCTATAGTCAACTATGATGTCTTTCCTTGTGGTGAAGCCGTCAACCCTTCTGATGGTGTCAGCACGCTAAACTAAGCTCAACACAGTGTTTCTCTGGCAGTTTTATTAATATACTCCAAACCCTTACCGAACGTTTACAAACCGCTATCAAACGTTTACAAAACGTTACTAAAATGTAACCCACCAAGTATAGCTGTGTCTAACCTAGTATGTTGTTAAAGAACAGCTTTTAGGTCCGTATGAACAGTTGACTGATGAAACAATGATGAACTTTTAAAGATGGTGTCCAATTTTATTTTTGGTGAAAGCACCGGTACCAATTTATTATTGAGTTATTTAGGAGAATTTATGAGCAAGACTGAATTGATGATATGGTTCTGTTCATAAGGTTTGCAACAACATGTAACTTGGTATTCCGGACTTCTATTTATGGGGAAAAATCTTGAACTGAGGTTCATGAGAAGACGATGTTTTGATTTTACTACTGAAAATGCTCTTTCCATATGCACAATGCAGTTCTTGGTTGCATGCTTATTTCCTGATTCTGAAAAAGCGCTAGATGACTTTCTAGGGGATGCAGCACACGTCTGATATTTATCATTGTAAAACCAAGTATTATGATATTTATTGATTCATTCATTGTTGTCTGTATGAAAGTCCTACCCCACTGAAAAGCTGAATGAGATTCAGACTTGTTACTTATTAAACATATTCCGTATGTTTCCCTCTATACTTTTCTGTCCAGAGAGAACATTGTTTACCCTATTTGTCGACCATTTTGTAGATATCGAAAGAGCTTTTTCAAAAAGAGAAATGACTCGCAGATTTTATACCACGAACTGAATGTGCTTTTACTACCTTAGACGGGTTAAACATCTCTGTTTAGATGACTATCCCAAAAACACATGACGTTTGGCTGAATCTTTGGTAGCTTTGTTATCAGCGAAACCTCGTAATATGTATTTTCTCTATTTATCCACAGTTTGTTTTTGACTCTTTTAAAGGTAGAGTCAGAGAAATGACCTTTGCACAAAAAGCATTGCAGAAATTGCGATGAGCAAGACTCAAGACTTCACTCTCACAAAGTCACCCACAGTATCTGTACATGGGTTCCCTTCACGCGCTTACAGAGTAGTAGGCACTGGACCAAAACTGACCCGCACTCTCAGTGTGTTGCAGAGATTGACCCACTATGCCGTTTACTTTGTGCATCTTGGTCATATTGCTGACTCTACCTTTAATGTTTCACAGACGATATGCAGTATCTACAGTATGTGTGACTGTGGCGCGTGGTCCCTGGTTGAATACACTCCTACTCCTAGCCTTGGCAGAAGTGTGTTTTCTGGCTTTCGCTGTGTGCATGTGAGGGTAAGGCCTGATCTAAGCATGAGAGAAGGCATGATGCATGTTAACACAGATCCCCAGGTGTACAGTATGAAGTTCATGTGTCACCAAGCATCACAGTGAGACACACGCCTCTCCCGCTAGCCCCTCCCACTACACTTCTCTCCTCTTTCTGTTCTCCTCTTCTCCATTTGTTTATTGGTTTGTCTTAGTGTTCAGTCTCCTGACTCAACCAAGTTCTAAATTCAGTCAGAACTCACCTCTAAGCCATGGACACAACGATTTGAATTTTCTGTCTCTTCTGTTTTGGTTGTGGTTATATACAAGTTCTCACCTGTGCCAAACTGAGAACCTACATAATGAGAGATCAACACAGAACAAGCACAGGAAGTTCAATCAGACACAACTGAACTGCCAAAGAATAAAGAAACGTTGGTCTATTGTGTAATACACCCTGACCACAAAGACACCGTTGTTTTGGCATTTCAGCCTATTGCCAAATGTCTTGCATTTAGTCAGTTTCTGTTAGACAAAAGTATTTGTAGCATGTCCTTGAAATGTAGCTGTTCAATGGGGATGACTACTGAAATGATGTTAACATGTAACTTTGATTCCATTTTAGTATTAAAGTGTCCCATCTGGACCAAATGGACCTATTAGAAATAAGGGGAACCATATGTTTACACAACATTGCTGATGAGACAAACTGAGAAGTATTTCATTGAGTCAGGATCTTGTCTGTCCATCTAGATATTATGTTTTACTTCAAAGATGTGGAGGTTTCTACATGGAGAATATAGCACTCTCTATAGAACTTATCAGATACTAGTGGGAAAGAGAGGCTAACCATAGTTAGCTAACCATAATTAGCCCTGTGAATGACGTCTCACATTGAGAATCTATGTCTAGTGAGTGGGCGGTGTTTGGGCTACTATAGACACAAAACCTCCCAGCAGTATGTACTTTTAGGAGGAACTACAATCACTTACAGTCATTATTTGAATCACCGTGGCGATCATGGGACCACAACACAGGGATGTTTTGTATGCTTTGTTTTCATTTCACTCTCCTTGCTTTTGTTTGTCAGGTTCTCCCCTGTCCCTTCGCTAACTGGGGTATAAAGGATACTGTGTATGAATAAACCAATGAAAATGCAATCTGCTTTATTTGTGTTGTTTAGCTTTCTGTAGCCTCCCAGGCTTCGTATGTAGATTCTACATGTTGGACGGTTTACTGTATCATTGTACTGTCTATCACTATTGCTATCCATGAGGAATCCTGCTTTGCCTCACAGACTTCAAAAGTATTCTTGCTTAAAAGCAATGAAATCTCACCAATATCCAAATGCCACATTCAGTATTTTCTCACCGAACAACAAACTTCACAGCAATAACTTTTCCATCTCCTCAGGGTGACAAAAGGATGAAGGTTGTCTGCCCTCTTCATATTAACCCTTCAAACGTGGCCTGCCAGATAGGAGCATTTAGAGGTTTCGCACACTCGGCCTGCACACAGACAAATTGTCAGCAATCAAAGCCTACTGAGCCCTCAGATGAATCAGCAGAGTCCTGCTGTTTGTTTTGTCTTTGGGCTGGGGTTCGCCTCGTAATGTGTGTGTATGTCTGTTGTTTCTCCCACTCTATGCCCCCCCCCCCCACCCCCTCTCGCTATCTCTCTTCCCCCTCTCTCTATTTCTCTCTCTATTTCTCTCTGTCTGTCTAAGTGGACCACTCTGCATTCACATCACACAGACCTGGCCTGGTACGTTGGCTCCTATTCTATTCCAGTTGCTGAGCAAGTGAACCTGCTCATAAAGCCATAATAATGCAGAATACTTTTGGAATCTAATGGAAGTTCATCTAGATAAGATATGCCCTTGAGATATACCTCGTCGGTTATATATGTAACGCTCGTCGTCGTAAGGAAGAGTGGACCAAAGCGCAGCGTGGAAAGTGTTCATGATCTTTATTGTCAAGAATCACTCAAACAAAAATAACGAATACAAAAACGAAAGCGGACAGTTCCGTCAGGCACAGATACTAAACGGAAAACAACACCCCACAAAACCCAAACGGAAAATGACAAGTTATATATGATCCCCAATCAGAGACAACAATAGACAGCTGCCTCTGATTGGGAACCACACTAGGCAAAAACAACAAAGAAATAGAAAACATAGATTCTCCCACCCGAGTCACACCCTGACCTAACCAAACATAGAGAATAAATAAGGATCTCTAAGGTCAGGGCGTGACAATATAAGCTAATACTGAACACATGAGTAAACAGTTTGCTTCATGTAAAGCACTCAAAGGCCCCCTACACACTTAGATTGTACAACTTATTTACAACGCATTTGACATTATGGTTGTGATACAACAGATATTTTTCTGATACAATGGACAGTTTTGTCTGTTCCTTGTGTTGTTGTTTTTGTACAGAAGAACTCTCTGTTGTATCACAACGGTTGTGCCAAATGTGTTATGCATTCCTTGTACAACATGAGTGTGTACGGGGACAAGAAGACTCATATTTTATCCCTTATGAGAACATGACTGTAGCAGACAACTTATCACTATGCACAATGACAGTCTTTGTTGGTACACTCTAAAAAGTAGGGGTTCAACAAAGGTTCTTCCAAGAACCCCATATGAGGTGGGGTTCATCGAGGAACCTCCTTAGTTGGTGGGGGTTCTTGCAGGAACCTAACTGCCCAACTGAAACATTTGGATTTGAATTTGAAAGGACAGCAGGTGAAGGCACTTAACTGAAAAATGTAAAGATCTCCTCAATTTAAGGTTGGTCCCTTATATGATCTAAATGGATTTTGTTTTGTAATGATACCATCTCTCTTTTCATATTTGTGCAAATCTTTCTAAAACAAAGACTGGACACAATTCAATGGATATCAATCAACAAAGAGGTAAGAATTTGTAGGCTATAATATGTTGTAGGCTATAATATGTTGAAGGCTAGCTGTATTGGGTGCAGATGACTGAACTGCTCACTTCTGTGTCTGTGTCTGCAGGTATACAGACAAGGAGGCATACAAAGGTATGTCAAATGGAATGATATGCAAATCACATTTGCCATCCTCTTCCCTTACCTCTTTAATGAATAGCCTATAGGCCTCTATGGACAAGGTGTGTATATGAAAACCCTCATCAAAAAGGGGTTTTCATTCACATTCACCACAAAAAAACAAGGTATGAATACTGTCGTGTGTTTTGTTAATCTTATGTATAATGAATTACATTTTGTTGGGATTCACAGACTACACCCTCCTACACCTCTGATGAATATAACAGGAAACCTGTTCGATCACCACGCATGGCAAAATCATTCTGGCTATGGATACAGAGAACATCAACACACTAACATCAACACACCAGAAGACTTGGGACTCTGCTGGGAGTTTACCTCATATTATAATTTTTAAATTCGACTTTGCCACTAAAATCATAATAAACTGAGAACTAAAATATTGTGTTATTGTTATGCATATTATTATCATTAACAATAATAATATCAGGGGGGGGGGGCGGGGGGGGGGTATTTAAAAAAATAACCCCAAAAAGTTATTCAAAAGTTTATTTGATGATCCATTAAAAGGGGTTATTTTAGGGTTCCTCAAAGAACTTCTAGAGGTTCCCCCACAGTTTCAATTTGAAGAACCCCTAAAGGATACTCCAGGAACCTTTTCTTTTTAGAGTGTATGTGTTCCTTATGTTTACAGAGATGTAAAAGTAATGTCCGATTGAGCTGACATATGAAGTGTTTACCGTCAATGAAGTCTCCGTGAACACGGGAACATTGCCTTTAAATTTAAATCGAGCTGTAACATGGATTTTCTGCGATACTTCTGTCATACTCATTGAATCCAGCCCAAATCATTCTCTCTCATCTGTCTTTCGTTCATGGCAGGAGCTGGCCTTGGTGCTGAAGTCCCAGGGGCCCGGGACTGTTTCTAGACAAGACAGAATAAAGGCACAGTGTTTATGATGCCTTTGTATCAGCTGTTTTGCTGGGGCTAATTCTGTATTTTTCGACTGGTGTGAAGTTATTTTCTGCTCACTCTATCAGAAATGTGTGACATGTTTTCACAAAATAAGAGGACATGTTTCAGATTTATTTTTAGGATACTTTGAGGAATTGCACATATAAATAACATATATCATCAATACGATCTCTCTAAGGCAAGAGGTAGACTTATCATTTCATTATTGATGATCTCAAAACGTTCTAAATATACAGTAAGCCATATGAGCATCTATCATTGGTGACTGGACTCCTTTAGGGGGTGATACTGACGTCACCTTTCTCGGAAAAAGTGTAAGACTGTATGTAACCTGATGAAATAGTTTGTTTTGGTTGGTGCCCCCAACCCCCCCCCCCCCCCCCCCCCCCCTCTCTCTCTCTCTCTCTCTCGTAGCCTCCGCATTCAGCATTCCGCGCAGCGGGGTGATGATATCAATCACCATGGCACGAAGAGTCTGAGTTGAGCTGAGCAGGACATCTACGTGCTGGTGCGGTCTGCGGATATGTCCGTCGTCAGTAGTGAGTGAGTGAGGTCGCCTGCTAAATCCTAGGAGCTCTAGAGGAAGCGCACCTTCATGCCAAGAAGCGAGTGGCTACGGTGTGCACCTCCGTCCGTCTTGTCTGTTTACCCAGCGGCGCTCCAACACTTTTTGTTACTGTCTGTGAGGGGTGCAGATGAAGACACACATAGGAGGGAGAACTACTGAGAGAGAACCCAGACTCATCCCACGCACACAGATCTGAGGTACGCAATCTGATGTAATGCCGAGTTTATTCGGTCCGGAATTTAAATTGGACGTTTTTATTTCCCAATGAGTTGCGTTTTGTATGACCTTCGCATTTTAATTTAAGAGGGGATATTTGGATTGAACCGGCAGTTAAAATTGATATATGTAGTCACAGTAAATTGTTTGAATAAAGATGAGTGATTAGAGAACACGTTTTCGTACTACAGCGCAGGGCACTTTGCCTCTATATTTTTTTTCGTAATTTCAGGTCCATGGATAGTTCCCATGCATGCAGCGGTTCAAAGAAATGTCACTTCACTAAACCATTCAACTTGTAGCTGTAATACAAAGTGACGTGAACAATAGTTATCTCCGCAAATTATTTATTTTATCTCACCAAATAGCTAAATTGGACAATTTATTGGTCTGTTTTCTTTCATCATTGTTTCTGATCGATATCTTTTCGCCGATCAGACCAATGGAAAGTTTTTCGTTCTGGCACACACTCTCTCTGTCTCTCTCTCTCTCTCTCTCTCTCTCTCTCTCTCTCTCTCTCTCTCTCTCTCTCCTCTCTCTCTCTCTCTCCTCTTTCTCTCTCTCTTCTCTCTCCTCTCTCTCTCTCCTCTTTCTCTCTCTCCTCTCTCTCTCTCCTCTTTCTCTCTCTCTTCTCTCTCTCTCTCTCTCTCTCTCTCTCTCTCTCTCTCTCTCTCTCTCTCTCTCTCTCCCTCTCTCTCTCTGTCAGAGAAAGAGATAATGGGTCTGGGCGGGAAATTATAGAGAATTGCGCGCTACTGTCACCTTTGAATCAACTGCACAATAGAGCGCCGATGAAATGACGGTGTCGCCGCAGATAATCAGTTTATGGACTACCTACAATATCCTCTGCAAGTCGACAACACCGAAATGACAAGTGCCATCCTCTAAAGTTGGTTAGTTTGAATCCTCGAGCCGACAAGGTTCAAAATCTGTCGCGCCCTTGAGCTACGCACTTAACCCTAATTGCACCTGTAAACTGCTCTAGATAAGAGCATCTGCTAAAATGATTATTGAAAACGAATTCAACCCTGATTGAAAGGATCAGTGATGTCTGAATTCACGAATGTTTTTTAGCATCTGCATTCTGCAGCCTGTAGCCATATAGCATATTAGTGTGATGGAATCTATATTGAGAAAGTGTGTCCACATCTTTGGTCAATTATTTAAAATACTTTATTTGAATTTATATTTTGCCCATTTAGCTAATCAATTAAGCAATTAAGTCTGGATTACACAGATATGTTTTGGGAGACTGCCAATAAAATTATTCAAATATGCCAAGAGATACAAAGATAATAAGCACATTTTTTTTACAAAACAACACCTTAAAAGGGTTGCTTTTGCTGTTGCAAAAATGCTCTGCAGTTTCCACAAGTCCATTTTATTTTTCTGCAGTACATTTTGTTCATCTGTAAACCTAAATCCTCAAAGGCTGGACATTTCCCAGTAAACTGGCTGTGGTTCCATGTATTATAAAGCCCACCATGGAAAGGTTTATGAGTTATGAGACTAAAAGAATGGGACTCTGCAGCTATCAGCAGTTTACAGCAGGTTGTAAGTCTTATATAAATAGATACATGTCAATACGTAGCCTAGAAACAGAACCATCACAACCATAGAGCCAAAATATAGGCTACTATCAGTCAACACAGTGTCATATATTCATTCAATCAGGGGTAGTACTAGGATGGTCTTGATTGTAACTAACTGAAAGGACATGCTTCAGTCACTTCTAACCATCCAGTTGTATAACAGGTTGGGTGTAGGTCTGATGACACACTTGTAACATAGAGGATGCTTATGGGCCAGGCAATATGAATTGCTGGGCATATACAGTAGGACAAGCCATTTTCACAAGTTGAGGTGTTTTGTAGCCTTCACAGTTGTCTCTTTTGTTGACAGTTTGCCCCGCTGATGTCTTTTACCTCCTCCTTTTTACCAGTGATGAACCTTGAACCCGATCACGCGTCCATAACATGTTCTTCTTACTCATTCCCTCAGCAATCACCTTGGTGTTAATTGGGGGATTTTCATATCCAGTATGACACAGATCATTTGTTTTAATAAGTCACACTAAAGTGGAACATGTCTAAATTTGTCTTTTGACTCACTGCCTGGTGTGAGTGAGTGACAGGGTTGTGAATGTAAATAGAAGACTGTCTCTGTATTCAGTCTCGCTTCAGTCTGCCATGGTGAATGTTTCCTGTCAGAGTTCAGAGGCTACAGGTACTGAAATAGTAGAATCAGATTATAACTAGTAGAAGTCTTTGTGTGTGTGTGTGTGTGTGTGTGTGTGTGTGTGTGTGTGTGTGTGTGTGTGTGTGTGTGTGTGTGCGTGCGTGTGTGTGTGTGTGTGCGTGCGTGTAAGTTTGTGTGTGTGTGTGTGCGTGCGTGCGTGCGTGTGTGTGTGTGTGTGCGTGTAAGTTTGTGTGTGTGTGTGCGTGCGTGCGTGTGTGTGTGTGTGCGTGCGTGCGTGTAAATTTGTGTGTGTGCGTGCGTGCGTGTAAGTTTGTGTGCATGGATGTGTGTGTGTCATGCCCTGACCTTAGAGAGACATTTTATTTCTCTATTTGGTTAGGTCAGGGTGTGATTTGGGGTGGGCATTCTATGTTTTGTATTTCTATGTTGGCCTGATATGGTTCCCAATCAGAGACAGCTGTTTATTGTCGTCTCTGATTGGGGATCATATTTAGGCAGCCCTTTTTCCCACTTTCTGGTGTGGGATCTTGTCTATGTATAGTTAGTTGCCTTAGTGCACATCAGTAGCATCACGTTTCGTTTGGTTGTTTGTTGTTTTGTTCAGTGAGTTTCGATTTATTAAAATGATGTGGAACTCTACTCACGCTGCGCCTTGGTCCGATCCTTATGACGAATGTGACAGTGTGCATGCACAGATTCAGTCAAAAGTTTTGACACCTACTCATTCAAGGGTTTTTCTTCATTTTTACTTTTTTCTACATTGTAGAATAATAGTGAAGACGTCAAAATTATGAAATAACACGATATAGGAAGCCGATTCTAGATTTAATTTTGGATTGGAGATGCTTAATGTGAGTCTGGAAGGAGAGTTTACAGTCTAACCAGACACCCAGGTATTTGTAGTTGTCCACGTATTCTAAGTCAGAGCCATCCAGAGTAGTGATGCTGGAAGGGCGAGCAGGTGCGGGCAGTGATCGATTGAATAGCATGCATTTAGTTTTACTTGCGTTTAAGAGCAGTTGGAGGCCACGGAAGGAGAGTTGTATGGCATTGAAGCTTCCTATATTTTCTATTTTGTCACTTTGTCCAATTTTTATTCCAAAATCTCCTCAATTACCGCCTCTCTCTCTCGCTCTCTCTCCCTCTCTTTCTTTCTTTCTTTCTTTCTTTCTTTCTTTCTTTCTTTCTTTCTTTCTTTCTTTCTTTCTTTCTTTCTTTCTTTCTCTCTCTCTCACACTCACACTCACACTCAAACACACACCAATCATGTAAGCATGTCCTCCTTCAGGGCTTGATGTTCCTCCAACACTCTTAACGCCTGCCAGCACGCCCGCACCGCCCACACAGTCATTTATATACCCTCTTAAGTCCAGGGGAATTCACCACAATGAGCCAACAGCTGTGTTTTAAATCAGGACATTAAGTCTATTCACTGAGAAACATTTTCAGTCTACCTTTGAAACGTATTTTCAAACACCTCATAGCACCCAGCCATGCATACTCCCACGGTTTCTTTCTTGTGTGGCTGTAAGGTGTTGCTCCTCATGCTTTATCATTAATTGGCCTATAGATTCATCCACATGTCCTCACAGCCACAGAGCAGAGAGAGAGAACTGAAAGGGTAGTATTAGAACATCAGCACAGGGTCGGGTGGCTGTGTCATGCTGCTAGTCGCAAGTACCTCTCTCTCTCTCGCTCTCTCTCTCTCCTTCTCCCTCCCTCTCTCTCTCTCCCTCTGTCTCTCTCTCTCTCTCTCTCTCAGGGAAGTACAGGGCAGTATGACATATATCTCTGTCTGAGAGATCTAGCAGCATTATCCCATTATACATCCTCTATCAATCGTACAGAAGAGCATGCCAGTCAATTGTGTGTGTGCCTGGTCCTTTGCACCCTAAGTGTGTTCACTACCAGTAGGTCGCTCTGCTTGTGTCACCAACTACACCCGTGTCACCCCATTAACTGTAACAACCCCCTACTTCTCCCCACAGATCTGACCTCTCACCTCTGACTCAGTGCCCCCTACTGGTGCGGACCACCTCGGATCCTACCGTGATGAGCGGGTGCGGCAGGAAGGCTCTGGCATTGCTGAGCAGCGTGTTTGCGGTCAGCGGGCTGGGGCTTCTGGGAGTTGCGGTCTCTACAGACTACTGGCTGTACCTGGAGGAGGGGATCATCCTGCCCCTGAACCAGACCACTGACATCAGGACCTCCCTGCACTCTGGACTCTGGAGAGTCTGCTTCCTGGCAGGTCACTACCATCTCCAGCTGATCCTGGATCAGACCAATTGAGACGAATTCTAGCTGTACACTCTTAGAAAAAAGGGTTACAAAAGTGTTATTTGGGTGTCCCCATAGGAGAGCCCCTTTTGGTTCCAGGTAGAACCCTTTATGGTTCCAGATAGAACTATTTTGGGTTCCATGTAGAACCCTCTGTGGAAAGGGATTTACATGGAACTCAAAGGGATTTTACCTGGAACCAAAAATGGTTTCTCAAAGGGTTCTCTTATGGGGACAGCCAAAGAACATTTTTAGGATCTAGATCTTCTTTCTCACTGTCTGGTTGTTTTTGGGGAATGAGAGGGAGAATGTTGCATTTCCGCATTAGCGATGAAAGGTGACAGAGCTAGAGCGATGTTTGTCAGACCAGAAGACATTAGCGATGAAAGGTGACAGAGCTAGAGCGGTGTTTGTCAGACCAGAAGACATTAGCGATGAAAGGTGACGGAGCTAGCGCGGTGTTTGTCAGACCAGAAGACATTAGCGATGAAAGGTGACAGAGCTAGAGCGGTGTTTGTCAGACCAGAAGACATTAGCGATGAAAGGTGACAGAGCTAGAGCGGTGTTTGTCAGACCAGAAGACATTAGTGATGAAAGGTGACAGAGCTAGAGCGGTGTTTGTCAGACCAGAAGACATTAGCGATGAAAGGTGACAGAGCTAGAGCGGTGTTTGTCAGACCCGGAAATCGGTCTTCTCACAAAATCGTCTGTTGCGTCTGAACGGTTCGGCCTACAGTTTATGACCCCTCTATGGAAAGTCTCAGCATGTCTTTCTGTCTTCATGTCTCCCTGTCAAAATAAAGGTTAAATCATAACCTCTGCAACCTCTGTATAGGCTCTCTATAATCCCTCTCTTCTTCTCTTCCAGGTGAAGAGGCAGGTCGCTGTTTCACCATCGAGTACATCATGCCCATGAACTTACAGCTGACCTCTGAGTCCACAGTCAGTGTACTTAGTAAGTTATATTACTCTAATTTTCCTGTCTCTCTCTCGCTCACTCTCTCAATCTTTATTGTGTGGTTGCCTCTGTTGCCAAGGCATTGTATACATAATTGAACAATATGCTTGAGAAACAATAATAATAAATATAAACTTTTAGGCCATCTGCTCTAAAGGGTCACTCCCTCTCTTCTCGATGTACAGTGTTTGGTTGAATAGACCCTGTCTGTGTGTGAGTAGATGAAGCACTCTTTGTGGTCAGAGTGAGTGGGTGGTTGGAATACTGCCAATGCATTCAGGACAAATAAGGACAAGTGACACAATGTATCAACATATGGCACCCTCTTCTGGTTACTTAGCTGAACAGTCTTTCTGCCTGAATAGCTGAAGCTGTGAGAGGGAGCAGTGCACTGTACAATTAAGAAGCTGTATGTGCATTGGAAGAACTATTACTGATGTTTTCTGAGTTCCTGTCGATGAATGGAGTGGTAATGATAATATCAGTCTGGCTTGTAACCAGCGTTCTAAAGTGAAGAAATGGAAGAACAGACTGAATGCGAGAGATAATATATTGCCTCTTGGGTGGCAAGATACGTGTAAAATGGTGCTTCTTTATCATCAGTAATTAAACTTTCACATCACCAATTAAAGCTCTAATGCTTAAACGTAATAATACAATGCAGTTTTATTGAAATTTGTTTTCCTCCTCCTAGCGTGTCTGAATGACTACCTCTTTACTATTCAAGTCTCTTTCCAATTGCCCCGAGCCCAGTCTGCCCATACAGAATAAAATGAGTCATCAGAACTCCCAGCGTCTCTGGGTCTCCACCCTGCTGACTCCTCTCTGCTTCAGAATACTTATTAGGTAATAACTCTGAGGAGTCACACTGAGGGGAGTTTGACTTTCTCTAAAGTCCCAGCCTCATTAGGTTTTGGTTGATGCCTGTTGAAAGGTCTCTGCTAGACAGGAAGATTGTTTGGACCTTCTATGTTCAGAGTTTGAGATGAAAGTAGAGTATAAGAGTTTGTAGATGAGCATAGCTATATGTGTCTGTTAAATTCTGTTTCTGTATAGTTATGTCTTTCTCTATGTTGCTGTTTTTCTCTCTCTCTCTCTCTCTCTCTCTCTCTCTCTCTGTCTCTCTCTCTCTCTCTGTCTCTCTCTCTCTCTCTCTGTCTCTCTCTCTCTCAGAGATGATTCGTTCAGCCACTCCGTTTCCTCTGGTCAGTCTGTTCTTCATGTTCATCGGCTTTGTGCTAAACAACATCGGACACGTCCGACCTCATCGCACCATCCTGGCCTTTGTCTCCGGAATCTTCTTTATCCTTTCAGGTACTCTTCTAATCTTCCCTCTCTTCCTCCTCACCTCCTTTTCTTTCTCCTCTTCTTCCCTACTTCTCCTCTTCCTCGTTTTCTGCGGTCTCTGCTTCAGCTACAGAATGTGACGGTGTCTATCTCGCTTTAACACAATCACTATCTGTCTTCTCTGTCTGTCTGTTTCTTTCTCTGACTGATGTTCAGGCTTTGAAGGTTTGTTTAATCTCTCGTTTGTCTTCCCCCCTCTCTCTCTCTCCTTCTGTTATCTCCCCCTCCTCTTCCCTCTCTTTCTGTCAGGTCTGGCTCTGGTGGTAGGTCTCGTGTTGTATATATCCAGTATTAATGACGAGATGTTGAACAGGACTAAGAGCAGTGAGTCCTACTTCAGCTACCGGTACGGCTGGTCCTTCGCCTTCGCTGCCATCTCCTTTCTGCTCACTGAGGTACTTCAAAATCCAAAAGGCACTCGCACATCTGAGCTATCTTTGTTGCAGGTCCATGGTGACAGTTGAATAAGACGAGAAAAAAAGAACATGCACTCACTGAGGTAGATTTGTTGTAGAATAAATCTACATTGTATGATAGTTCACTACCAAAGAACATGCTTTTTTTTTATTGTCACACACTGGATAGGTGAGCTGAAATACTACAGCCATAGTAGTAGAGCACCCCTGGAGCAAATTAGAGTCAAGTGCCTTGCATTTCACCTTGTAGGCTCGGGTATTCGAACCAGCAACCTTACGGTTACGGCCCAACGCTCTGATCACTAGTTTACCTATCGTCTGCTGGTGTGGTACCCTCTCTTCTGGGTCTTCTGGCTCTCTATACTACAGAGTGCAGTGTCCTCTAACCTTTATCGTCTGTCTGTCTGTCCGTCTGTCTCTCTTTCTGTCCCTCTTTCGGTCCGTCTGTCCGTCTCTCTCTCTCTTTCTGTCCGTCTCTCTCTCGCTCTCTCTCTCTCTCTCTCCCCCAGAGTGCGGGCGTCATGTCCGTCTACCTGTTCATGAAGCGCTACACAGCCGAGGAAATGTACCAGCGCCACCACCCCGGCTTCTACCGGCCACGCCTCAGTAACTGCTCTGACCACTCCGGTCAGTTCCTGCACCCGGAGACCTGGGCACGTGGACGCAGCCCCTCGGACATCTCCAGCGAAACCTCACTCCAGATGAGCACCAGCTACCCGGCCCTGCTCAAGTGCCCCGACTACGACCAGGTCTCCTCCTCACCCTGCTGAAGGGGTCATATCAGGTCAGGGCAGGTCGCCAAGGTCAAGGGTGAGAAGTCATAGGTGATGTTGCTTTTCGATACTGATCTAAGATCAGCTTTCTTTTTTAAGTTATCTGGAGTCTGTGGAGGGTTGCTGGGAAGTTGCTGGGTGTGGATAGAACCTCCCGCCTGTTTACTGGGAGATCAGTCCCAATAGATATACAGGGAAGCCTCTGTCTCTTTATTTTCTTGTTGTTCGTTCCCATTGTGATGCTGTGCCCTGGACCTTGTTTGAAAACGTCAATGATTGCTGCTGAGGCAACAGTTGATGCCGCTGTGCCACATCTTACCTACAGATGGCAGCAAAGTGCAGAGTTTTTTCAGGAGTATTCACTTCTCACGTATTATCTATTGTATCTGGATACTTACTGCCACTGATTAGTTAACTTGACGAGGACCAAACTAACATTTACACAAATGTTTGAACGGGAACAATACATGTCACTATATTAAAGCTGCAATCAGCAGTTGAAACAATAACAAAGTGAACCCTTTTCAGTAAAAAGCTGAGGAATGGGGCTAGAGAAATGTAACCACTCTCAAATTCATAGACAGAGCTATGGATGCAAGGACTGGCCATCCATGATATCTAAATTATTGTTACCATGTTTTGAAGGTATATAGTGTTTGTTTACAAACACTGGAGTGAAACAAGCTTTTATTTTGGTTTCCGATTGTTATGACAGTTGAACTAAGCACATGAGGCATTTGTAATATTAGAACATCATATTCTTAAAAGGTCCAAAAATGGATGAAACAACTGCAGATTGCACCTTTAAACGTGTATGTGTGATATGTTAAATTGTGTAGTTTGCTTCATGTTGGAGTTTTTTGATGTGTCCCTGCTGGCTCACGGATCTGCGAACATGACGTTTTCATGTTATGGAATCTCCTCCCAGACAATGCTTTGTTTATGTATCATGTAAAAATGAATTATTTGAAAAGTAATTGGTATTCACTCTTAGAAAGATTGTTTATACATGCATATGGATAACTGTTGTACATTGTATGAATATAGCGAACCATTGTCAAATGTGTAGTCGCTGCTTAAAATGATTCATTCTGAGTGTCAGCTTCATGCCGTCGGCATAGCAACTGTTACATACAAACTGTACAATATCTGGAGAATATCTAAATGTGGGAAATAAATAGACTTTGTGAAATCTTTTTAATGACATTGCCTGTGGATGGAATGCAATTTCATTCATTAACTCCAGTTTCAAGATATTGATGGTTTGAGAACTAACACAGCAGGATAGGAGAATTAATGAAGGGTAGGAAAGGGTTAGGGCTTAGCTAAAATGCTAGTTGTCAACAACTGCTATCCCCAACGTGACAACTAGATGGCGCTGTAATGGTAGCCACAACCTTATAAACCATCAGTCTCAACAAACCATCGGTATCATAACACCGGTTAATGGATTGGAGTTCAATTTGGCTTCCATGTATTGTAATGCCACATCAATACACTGGGAGTCAGTGTTGCATCACACTATAAAGCAGACAGAAATCCCTTCAGGTCAGAAGTGTATAGAATCAGGACTTAAACACCCATCTGCCCACTATGTTACCTAAGAACTCGGTCCCCCTCTTTCAAATGATTTATTTTCACACCTTATCTACTAGACACTATCTATTTATTGGCCAATTAAGGGAGGAACTCATATTACTCTGACCTGATCTATGTCTGTTTGCTGATCAATGAAGGGGTTTCTCATAGACCTTAACCATCAGTAAAGAGTTTCACATATACCTTAACCATCAGTAAAGGGTTTCTCATATACCTTAACCATCAGTAAAGGGTTTCTCATAGACTAACCATCAGTAAAGGGTTTCTCATAGACTTTAACCATCAGTAAAGGGTTTCACATAGACTTTAACCATCAGTAAAGGGTTTCTCATAGACCTTAACCATCAGTAAAGGGTTTCACATAGATTTTAACCATCAGTAAAGGGTTTCTCATAGACTTTAACCATCAGTAAAGGGTTTCACATAGACCTTAACCATCAGTAAAGGGTTTCACATAGACCTTAACCATCAGTAAAGGGTTTCACATAGACCTTAACCATCAGTAAAGGGTTTCTCATAGACTTTAACCATCAGTAAAGGGTTTCTCATAGACCTTAACCATCAGTAAAGGGTTTCTCATAGACTTTAACCATCAGTAAAGGGTTTCTCATAGACTTTAACCATCAGTAAAGGGTTTCTCATAGACTTTAACCATCAGTAAAGGGTTTCTCATAGACTTTAACCATCAGTAAAGGGTTTCTCATAGACTTTAACCATCAGTAAAGGGTTTCTCATAGACTTTAACCATCAGTAAAGGGTTTCACATAGACTTTAACCATCAGTAAAGGGTTTCACATATACCTTAACCATCAGTAAAGGGTTTCTCATAGACTTTAACCATCAGTAAAGGGTTTCTCAGACCTTAACCATCAGTAAAGGGTTTCTCATAGACTTTAACCATCAGTAAAGGGTTTCACATAGACTTTAACCATCAGTAAAGGGTTTCACATATACCTTAACCATCAGTAAAGGGTTTCTCATAGACTTTAACCATCAGTAAAGGGTTTCTCATAGACTTTAACCATCAGTAAAGGGTTTCTCATAGACTTTAACCATCAGTAAAGGGTTTCTCATAGACCTTAACCATCAGTAAAGGGTTTCTCGCTCTGTAGTCTTTTCCCACCACTCCATATTGGCCATCTGTCTCTACACTCATAAGAATGTTTATAGACATGGGCTGGACGTCAGTTGGTTGGTTGGTTACTGTTCAGGACATGTTTTTTTTCCAGTTACATTTTCTTTTCTACTGCTTTTCCACCATATGAAAAACAGGCAAATATTGTATCTAGAGTCTATTTAAATAATTACAACCCATGACAGTTGGTACTTAGATGATTAACATAAATTAAGAACTTAATAACCTTTGATCCATGACCTACTAAGTTTAATAAAATATAAATTTCAGCATATTATCTACTGATAAACTGGATGATTAATTGCATATGCAAATATGTAGGTCAAGCTCAATAAATAATAAATCAATGCGTCGTACAACGGATGTAGTCTTTGTATACTTTATGTAGCTTTCCACGTCATGTACAATGTGACCAATAGCTTTTACAGAGATATAAAAGTTCATTTAGCTATAGCCCCACACAAGGGGCAGTAGTAGGTAATATTCTGCCCTGAGATCAGGGGTCATATCTTACAAACACATAGAAAAACTACTGGATTCAACTTCATCAGTCAGCATTATAGTTCGGACATCATCATTTTCATCATCATCAATATTACTGCCACCCATATCCTAGTCATCCTCAACATCTGCCTTATCATCATCACCATCATCATCAATATTACTGCCACCCATATCCTATTCATCCTCAACATCTGCCTTATCATCATCACCACCATCAATATTACTACCACCCATATCCTATTCATCCTCAACATCTGTCTTATCATCATCACCATCATCAGTATTACTACCACCCATATCCTATTCATCCACATCATCACCCTCATCGCCATCATTATCATCCTCATTCCTGCTGGAAATGGACTTTTCCTGACATCACGGTATATAGTATTTGTTTATGATCATGTTTTTGACTTGTGTACAGAAGACCTCAAACTGACCTGATGCAAAGTACAGCCAGTAGGTGTAACATGTTTCAGAGTATTCATACAACAACAAAAAGGAGACCCATAAAACCTCTACATTATTTACATATACATAACTTAAGTCTTTAGTTAACGCTTACGGACAGAATGGAACCATTTGACAAAGAAAATAAATACAAACAAGATAATAGATTATATTTTGTAAGGGGAACACAAAAAGCAAGCAAGGATCTTCGGTTACAAATGAAAAGCATATGGGTCACATCAATGCATCGCCCCTCACTGGCGCTGTTGGACCTCGAGACACTGAAAGAAAAGCTTAAAATGACTGGTACCCTATTGGGCTGTTTCACAAACCCATATTCAAGCATTCTCTTAGACTACAACACATTTTCAAAGGACGTTCAATTGCATTGCAGACACACCATTGAAAATGGAGTAAATCCAATCGTAGGCGAAATATAGGTCTATGTAACCACCCCTATAATTCACAACCAAAGTTAAAAGTATGCACATTTTAATATTCTGTGGTCCGCACAATGTTTGGAATCAGTCCAGCTGACTCAAGACTGTAATGTTGTAGTTTTTCTAGGTTTTGTCTTCCTAATTTCAGCACTAACCTAGCGTTGTATTCTGAGGTTGCAGCAGAACTGCTGCAATGGCACCTGGGAAAAAGAGTTGAGCACCATAGTGGGATGATTACATGGTTTATGTTTAGGGCCAGGAGTGTAAGGCCCAGATTTGTTCCTGGTCAGGTCACATGTTCATGTACGGTTACTGCAGCCCTGGAACTTTCTCTCCTTCCCTCCCTCTCTGATACACTCACTCCATCTCTCACTCTCCTCTTTCTGCCATGTCTTTCCATCCACCTGAACACTCACAAGAGGAACTCTGTTTTTCTACCATCTTCATAAATGATCACACACAAACCTTTCTGTATAATGGATGTCAGAGACAGTCGTTGTGTTAAATGTCTGCTCTTGGCTTACGCACTACTGTGTTTACATACATACATGCATATATACTGTGTAGATACACACACAAGTTAGCACACCCACTTCTAAATGCACTTTATGGTATATCTATAAACAGACATACATGCATGTGTATGTGAAAAATTGCAGTTTTGCTTTTCAAGTCGCCCAAATGCAGAAGACACCTAGAAAGCAGGGGTTGGAACCAGTTCAGGGAACAGAACAGAAAAATAAATACATGTTTTGAGGAACAGAAACAGAACCGTGTACAAAAGTGATCCCTAGTGTTCCGGAACATAACTGTTATTTTAAAATCTTGAGAACCAATGTACTTTTGAGTTCCAAAAATAAATAAATATAAAATTCTAGTATATAATATTCTGTAATTCGTTGTATAAGGCTAGTAATACCCTACACTCATTCTAATTCAAGACCTGTTATGATGTTTAGAGCTTCAAGCCAAGCCCCCTCCATGTCCACCCCTCTCTCTCTCTCTCACACTCTTGCTCCACCCATTAAATTTCAGTCGCATCTCACACCTGCACTTATGTGACTAAATAAAAATGTAAACAACAATCTAACCCGTTCCATAGCAAGCTGCTCTATCGGCACTAATTGGTGGAGTACAAAAATTGTTGGAGTAAAAATTTTCTAAATGCATGTTGATTTCACAGGTTAAACATTTTATGAAAAGGATCTATATAAGCTGTTACTTTTTGATGGTTGGAACTGGTTCAGAACTTTATTTTCTGGTCGAAACACTGGAACGGAATGAAAAAAAATAGGGTTTCTGCTCGGAATGGAACGATTGGGAAATAATTTCTGCTCCAACCCCTGCTAGAAACACATGGACGTAATCAGAACGAATGTGGGGAACACAGGAGGGGGAGTAAAGAGATGTGTGGGGGAGTAAAGAGATGAGAGAGACAGAGAGAGAGAGAGAGAATGTGTGTTAATACATGTTAATACATCCCACTGGCTTCCCTCGGTAATCTGTAGTGTGGCTGAACCACACTGGTCCTATAGAGGGATGTCTCCCTGTGTTGGTCCTCTGCTTTAGTCCTGGGACGTCATGTCCCTGTAACTCCAGCCCCTGGTACTGCAGCCAGGGCTGGGGAAATGTCCAGAATGGGGACGGGGGTTGTCTTCAAGACCGGAGACTGTCCTCGTTGTCTTCAAGACCGGGTGCGAGTTCTATCAGGGTCTGAAGGGTCAGATGGCTATCTTTGGTTGACCATCATCTCTCTAGTGACAAGTTGGGCTCTGGGGGTCCAGGGGGAGAGGGATAGTAGGGAGGGAACTTCATGAGTGGAGTCTGTCCGTGGGAGTGGAGGGAGGGATGGATGGGTGAGGGTGAGGGGTGAGGGAGGGGGAGTGTGGAAGGGGTGTTTAACTTCATGAGTAAGGTCTGTCTGGGGAAGAGGATTGGTGTGCTGAGGAAAGGGGGTTAGGGGTGTCCCAGTTTGGGATGTCCTGGGATGAGGGGTGTCCTGGGATGAGGGGTGTCCCTGCTCACTTCTTGTTGGCAATCCGTCTTTTCCTGGTGGCCAACATATCATAGAAGGGATCCCTGCTGATGCTCGCCCTGGAACAGCCAATCAAAACAAATATATAATAATACGCCAGGGGGAAACTTGAGCATCTTTGATATGGAAATGCGGCCACATTTCTACTAACCCCTGCCTTAACTAACTAGATGAAAAAAATAAAAGTTTGTTCGGTGACCTAGTTTTGTTTCCATAGTTTCTGAAGAAAACCTACCCACCCCCTTTTTTCTTATTTTCCTCAGCACTACGGTTCCATCTCTTTCAGAGATTCTGTGGAATGTCGTTCCCTGATTCCCTGTTCTAGAACCCTTCCAAGTGTTCTCATTCTATCACTCTCTCCTCTCTGCAGTTTTCCAAGTTTATAGGTTGGAGTGCAGGGCAAACAATAGTGCTCTAAATTATCGACACTCCAGCTCTCTTTTTCTGGGAGAGAAGGCACTCGGTACAAAGCGAAGTGAGTCACAGAGCCATTCTGGCTCCGGCACAGAGCGCAGTTTCAGTTTCACGGGTGTAAAATCCTGTTAGCACCAGCACAAAGCCAAAACCGGCTCAACCCCCCACTGCGGATTCTCCCTCTCTTACTCCCTTTACATTGTCCCCCATATACGACTATGTCTCTGAGCTATGGCAACAATTCCTCTCCTTTTTTTTTTAGCTTTTGGTTATTTACCGCAATCTAATTTCAGAAAAACAAAAGAAGAAACCCCGGGGCGCCTTTCTTTCTGGAAATAAATTCAACAGAGAATGTAATAGGATGAAGTATATCCATGAAAAGACATTGCGACACATTGAAATGGATATGAATGTGATACCAAATATTGACTTATTACAATGGAGCTACAGTATAGCAAATATATTGAGTTAGCCTACATAACATGTATTTCATACAGTTATATAAGAGCTTCATAGCCCAGTTCAGAATTTTCCAAACTCACACAGATGGTCCCCTAAAAGTAGTCTTAACTGTTTGTTTAAAGACTGTCCTAAATCGCGATTAAAGATAAGAGGATAAGGAGCGTGACTATACGACCATCCCTATTTTACTGAGGAAATGTGATTGACATTAAAGCCTTTTATCTTGGCTAAATCCTTATTGACTCCCTCTGGAGAAGATAACACACACACTGCATGGTAATGGTTAGCCTCTGTGGCAACAGGGGGGAAGCGCTGGGGCTTTAGCCCAGTTTTGAGCCTCCTTTCCTGGCCAGGCTAGCTGGGCTCGATCCCCATCCCCCGGGGTGCTTTAAGCGATAACTAATCCTTCCCGTATTTCCCCTGGGGGAGCTAACTAGCATTATAGCCTAGATAGTGAATGTGTTGGGGAGTGGTTTTGGGAAGCGAACTAGCATTGCAGCCTAGATTGTGAATATGGTGGGGAGTGGAGGGAAGCTAACTAGCATTGTAGCCTAAATAGTAAATGTGGTGGGGAGTGGAGGGAAGCTAACTAGCATTGTAGCCTAAATAGTAAATGTGGTGTTGAGTGGAGGGAAGCTAACTAGCATTGTAGCCTAAATAGTAAATGTGGTGGGGAGTGGAGGGAACCTAACTAGTATTGTAGCCTAAATAGTAAATGTGGTATGGAGTGGAGGGAAGCTAACTAGCACTGTAGCCTAAATAGTGCATGTGGTGGGGAGTGGAGGGAAGCTAACTAGCGTTGTAGCCTTCATAGTAAATATGGTGGGGAGTGGAGGGAAGCTAACTAGCATTGCAGCCTAAATAGTAAATGTGGTGGGGAGTGGAGGGAAGCTAACTAGCATTGTAGACTAGATTGTGAATGTGGTGGGTAGTTCCAGGAAGCTAACTAGCCTTGCAGCCTAAATAGTAAATGTGGCGGTCAGGAATCTTACTTGATGGACTTGATCCACTCCTCTTTCTCCTCAGTCGTGGGCGCCGATATCCTGTACACCGTGTGGTTGCCCTCGACGACCCGGCCGTCCGCCTCCGTCTTACACGCCTTGATCACCGAACCCTTGTGGTTGGGGTTGTAGAGCTCGAAGCAGTTCTGGGGGTTGCAAGGTAGTGGTGAAAGGGTGGTCCAACACTTTAGGAAACCCTAGTGTCTTTCCCCAGCAATCAGTTCTGATGGGTGAGGAGATGGTTGAGTTGAGTGGGTACTAGCATTGTAGCATAATCCCAACAGGGTGGAGGTGAAAGGGTGGTTGTATTGCCCAACAATTAGAGACTCTATCCTCAACTAGGTTACATGTTCCAGGTCAAATACATGGCTAAAAATATGAAAGACTATGTTGACTTTTGACCCCTGGTGATATCATGAGTTGGGCTTCTCCACTGGGTGAGTGGAACCTTGTGGATGAGGTTGACTACCAGTACCACCTAATATAATAGTGACATAATAAGGTTTCAGAAGGGATGTGATGCAGTATCATGAAGCACTCACTGGTTTCCTGGGTTCCTCCACCTCTCTGATACTGAGGTTCTCTAAGGGGATGATCCCACGAGGCTCCTTATCCTGGAGGAGAGAGAGAACAAGACATGATCTGTGACATTGTTTCATAGACTGGAAAACAACCTTCATTCCCCTCTGCTCTGCTCTCTCTAATATAACTAATGATGTTAGTGTCTGGCAGGCAGACAGTCTGGAGGACAGAGAGATAATGATATGATCCTCTAGGATAATACAAGGGTAGAGGACAGACTGCTGATAAAGCAGCTGGATCTCTGGATAGAGAGGCAAATGCTTTGATAAAAAGCTTCCAGTTATACTACCACATATAAACGCCTGTACAAACACAGGCAGCGTACTTGCCTACAATACTGCGCTCGCACACACACACACTTACTGTTGTGTACTCAAAGTAGTACAGGCAGTTGTCTGTCAGGATGAACCACCTTCTCTTCCAGGTCTTCACTCTTCCCCCTGAGACAGGAAATAGGAAGGGGAAACAGGAAGTGATGACACAATGGAATTAGTGACAGACTGACAGCCTCCACCATACTCTTCACAGTAGGAACAACAGGAGGAAGGCACTCCAACAAGACCAGAGCTGGAAAGTAGGCAAAGTAATGGCCGCCTTGACCACAATAACATGACAGCTCTAGTGTTATAAATCAGCCAAGATAAATAAATAAAGTTGCTGAGAGATTTGTCTCAAACAATGGCAGAAAATCTAGATACTGTACGTAAAGCATGTATACCAATGGCACAGGAGAAATAGAATATGAGTGAGAAAGAGAGAGAGAGAGACCTTACACTTCCTCTCAAACACCCCATCCTCCTCCTGTGGACCTAAGACACTGAAAGATCAAAGCCAATGAACTCTGCTGTTGGTACTTGGCACCACTGATTGAGAGGTGATGCAATTCCATCACAGGATTTGTTCAGCAACGTGATTGGTTAAACCATGTCTTCCAGTTACTGCATAGAGAATATTCAATGATTAAATGATCACTCACACAACTCCTGAATTATTGCTAACTTTGCTCATTCATTTTTTAAAGGCAACGGAATAAAATGCTATTGGCTCTCCAGAAGAAGGAAGGTACACACCACACTTGATATGAACCTAACTTGGCATCTAAAGCACCCTTGGAGGAATAACACACACGCACACAAATGCATTTGTAAGCACAAATGCACACACACACCAAACCCCCAAGCAAAGAGTTTTGTAGCATGGGTATACCAAAGCTGAGGGGTATAGAGGGGAGGCAACACACAGTTGAAATAGTTTTTAACAGTGTTCCCCCTCAGGCAACTACAGCCCAATACAGTGCAGCGTTCAGCTGAAATGAAACACACAGAGATGCAAGGCAGGGATGCTGAGAAGACTTCACTGTTGGAAGACAGCAATACATACACCAATACTGTGTTACTCTCTCTCACACACACACACACACACACACTTAGCCCTCAGCACTGGCAGTGGTATTCACATAAAACGATACTAAATACAGCTGTTTATGAGTGGAGCGGCATTCAAGACTTTCAAATGCATGTTTTTCTTTCCACACAGTCACATTTCAGCGCTACGCCGATTTTCTGTGTATTAGTTGGGTAAACTTGTACATGCCACACAAAAAGCATAGAAATAGGCAGATATATAAAGAGAAAAGTAAGCCCCGATCCAATTTTATACTTTTGAGTTACAAATCAAATCAAAGTTTATTTGTCACGTGTGCCAAATACAACAGGTGTAGAACTTACAGTGAAATGCTCACTTACAGGCTCTAACCAACAGTGCACTTTTTAAAAAGTATTAGGTGAACAATAGGTAAGTAAAGAAATAAAAACAACAGTAAAAAGACAGTGAAAAATAACAGTAGCGAGGCTACAACAGTAGCGAGGCTATAACAGTAGCGAGGCTATAACAGTAGCGAGGCTATATACAGTAGCGAGGCTATAACAGTAGCGAGGCTATAACAGTAGCGAGGCTATAACAGTAGCGAGGCTATAACAGTAGCGAGGCTATAACAGTAGCGAGGCTATAACAGTAGCGAGGCTATATACAGTAGCGAGGCTATAACAGTAGCGAGGCTATATACAGTAGCAAGGCTATATACAGTGGCGAGGCTATATACAGTAGCGAGGCTATACCAGTAGCGAGGCTATAACAGTAGCGAGGCTATAACAGTAGCAAGGCTATAAAAGTAGCGAGGCTATAACAGTAGCGAGTCTATATACAGTAGCGAGGCTATAACAGTAGCGAGGCTATAACAGTAGCAAGGCTATAAAAGTAGCAAGGCTATAAAAGTAGCAAGGCTATAACAGTAGCGAGTCTATATACAGTAGCGAGGCTATAACAGTAGCGAGGCTATAACAGTAGCGAGGCTATATACAGTAGCGAGGCTATATACAGTAGCGAGGCTATAACAGTAGCGAGGCTATATATAGTAGCGAGGCTATATACAGTGGCGAGGCTATAACAGTAGCGAGGCTATAACAGTAGCGAGGCTATATACAGTAGCGAGGCTATAACAGTAGCGAGGCTATATATAGTAGCGAGGCTATATACAGTGGCGAGGCTATAACAGTAGCGAGGCTATATACAGTAGCGAGGCTATATACAGTAGCAAGGCTATATACAGTAGCGAGGCTATATACAGTAGCGAGGCTATAACAGTAGCGAGGCTATAACAGTAGCGAGGCTATATACAGTAGCGAGGCTATATACAGTAGCGAGGCTATATACAGTAGCGAGGCTATATACAGTAGCGAAGCTATAACCAGTAGCGAGGCTATAACAGTAGCGAGGCTATAACAGAAACGATAACGAGGCTATAACAGTAGCGAGGCTATAACAGTAACGAGGCTATAACAGTAGCGAGGCTATAACAGTAGCGAGGCTATAACAGTAACGAGGCTATAACAGTAGCGAGGCTATAACAGTAGCGAGGCTATAACAGTAGCGAGGCTATAACTGTAGCGAGGCTATAACTGTAACGAGGCTATAACAGTAGCGAGGCTATAACAGTAGCGAGGCTATGTACAGGCACCGGTTAGTCAGGCTGATTGAGGTAGTATGTACATGTAGATATGGTTAAAGTGACTATGCATATATGATAAACAGAGAGTAGTAGCAGCGTAAAAGAGGGGTTGGCAGGTGGTGGGTGGCGGGACACAATGCAGATAGCCCAGTTAGTGTGTGGGGGCACTGGTTGGTCGGGCCAATTGAAGTAGTATGTACATTAACGTATAGTTAAAGTGACTATGCATATATGATAAACAGAGAGTAGTAGCAGCGTAAAAGAGGGGTTGGGGGGGGGCACACAATGCAAATAGTCCAGGTAGCCATTTGATTACCTGTTCAGGAGTCTCATGGCTTGGGGGTAAAACTGTTGAGAAGCCTTTTTGTCCTAGACTTGGCACTCCGGTACCGCTTGCCATGCGGTAGTAGAGAGAACAGTCTATGACTGGGGTGGCTGGGGTCTTTGACAATTTTTAGGGCCTTCCTTTGACACCACCTGGTGTAAAGATCCTGGATGGCAGGCAGCTTAGCCCCAGTGATGTACTGGGCCGTACGCACTACCCTCTGTAGTGCCTTCGGTCGGAGGCAGAGCAATTGCCGTACCAGTCAGCATGCTCTCGATGTTGCAGCTGTAAAACCTTTTGAGCATCTGAGGACCCATGCCACATCTTTTTAGTTTCCTGAGGGGGAATAGGCTTTGTCGTGCCCTCTTCACGACTGTCTTGGTGTGCTTGGACAATATTAGTTTGTTGGTGATGTGGACACCAAGGAACTTGAAGCTCTCATCCTGCTCCATTACAGCCCCGTCGGTGAGAATGGGGGCGTGCTCTGGCCTCCTTTTCCTGTAGTCCACAATCATCTCCTTAGTCTTGGTTACGTTGAGGGATAGGTTGTTATTCTGGCACCACACGACCAGATCTCTGATCTCCTTCCCTATAAGGCTGTCTCGTCATTAATCAGGCCTACCACTGTTGTGTCATCTGCAAACTTAATGATGGTGTTGGAGTTGTGCCTGGCCATGCAGTCGTGGGTGAACAGGGAGTACAGGAGGGGACTGAGCACGCACCCCTGAGGGGCTCCTGTGTAGAGGATCAGCGTGGCAGATGTGTTGCTACCTACCCTCACCACCTGGGGGCGGCCCGCCAGGAAGTCCAGGTTCCAGACACAGAGATGGGATAATGGTTTTGATGTGAGCCATGACCAGCCTTTCAAAGTGATGGTTGTCTTTTGCACCTCCATTCTATCCATTATATTTCTACAATTGATAGTTATTAATCCACAGCTGAGAATATCTGGAATGATCCTGTTTTCCATTTGTTGTTTTTCTTGCCCTCCAGGTGAGACATGTCATAGGATGTGGTGTGGCAGGCTGACTGTGCATCCTGTGGTTTCCTGGGTGTGTGTGAGTGGGATTTGTCCTAACAACGTTCTTGTGGGAGAGCTTTGTCCCAACATTCCTACAGGGCTCATCACTGACCATCCCTTAGGGCAGTAGTGTCCATGGAAAAACACATGTTTGTAAAGCACACTAAGTACTACCAGAGAGTTTTTAGCACCATCTTCGGTCTTATTCATTTCATTGAATCTCTCATTTCCTTTCTGTCTTTTAGTCGATAAATCCATGCTAAAAAGTCATTAATCATATACACGCTGTTTTCATAGACTTTTCTGGGGAGTTTTGCCTGGCATATTTACATGAGGTAAAATGCTTAAAATCCTTTCTCTTAATTTCCACAGTGTACATAGTGATCCTCTCTAAAAGAGACTAATTCATTTAGCCTTCAGGGTTTATTTGTACTGGGCCAAATTAGAATTATTGCAGAGAAAAGTCCAGTTGTAAACTGCCTGGGGAGAGAAAGCACTATAATATAATCATTCACAGGTCTTAAGGCACACTGGGACTATTTGCAAACATATATACTGGGTTTGATGAGGCTGCAGAGACGTTACATAGAGCCAGTGGAATGTGCAGCATGTCTGAGCCAGTGTGTGTGTGTGTGTGACAAGGCTTGGCCCACATGCACGGAGTTGGCCTTTAACCCTAACAAGTCATAATAAGGCAGTTGGATGGCAGCGTTACAACAGCTGTTGAAACAGGGACCTGTCCAAAACACTCCATGTCAGGGACTGGAGGACGCAATAAAAACAGGAAATGAAAAGTGGGTTGAGATGGAGGTAATGGGAGAAGGGAATGAAAAGAGAGATGGAGGGATGGAGGTTAGGGACAGAGAGGTGAGAGGTCAGAGAGAATAAGCACAACAGAAAATAATGTGTATGCAACCTTACA
This sequence comes from Oncorhynchus clarkii lewisi, assembly GCF_045791955.1. Classification (NCBI taxonomy): domain Eukaryota; kingdom Metazoa; phylum Chordata; class Actinopteri; order Salmoniformes; family Salmonidae; genus Oncorhynchus; species Oncorhynchus clarkii. The sequence continues at coordinate 59,902,645 of NC_092159.1, read as the reverse complement.
GCCGACAAACCAGAAAACCCCAAATACATTTCTAAAGATATCACACCAAGATAATGTTGGTGAGGAGGAAGAGGAGACAAGGGATGACAATCAAAAACCCATGTAAACAAATAAAACAAAAACATGGGAGAGAAACAATAGAGAAAAATGTGATAAGAAGGTTCAAATGTGGGAAACTGCACTACTATATTTAGGAAGGCGAGAGCTCTGTATAATATAAATAAATTAAATGATTGTCTTTGAGTGTTGCTATGACACCCGTCAGTTCCACAGCCCCCGGTTATTTTGTGATCACTGCATTGTGGGAGAGCTGATGATGACCGCTCCCTCAATTAATGCTGCAACCATGGTAACAGGTCAGCTTGACTGTGTGTAGAGAGACATTGCTACCTGTCTCTGGGTCTTACAGTGTTATGTAACTAACAGTTGTGACCTCAAATGCACCTTATCATGGTGATTTACCATGGTGATTCTTTCAACTTTAACATACAACCATTTACATAAAATCCTGCTCGAATATCCTTTAAACTGGCCAAAGATTGTGAAATATTTATTCCTGAATCTTCAACATCCTGAAAACCTTGAATCTGGAGGTTTAAAATAGACAACACTACAGATAACAGCCCACTGTGTGAGAACTCTGAACACTGAACCTTTTTGACGTGAGTCATGCAGCAAAACACATTGCTTGAGAGACTGCAACATTACAGTCTACAGCAGAATCTGGATCTTAGCTGCACGGGTCAGCCAGTGAAACACTGTACTGGTTCATAGCAAGAGAATGGTGTAAGAGGAACCAAAAACCATGCATAGCAATAGCATAGCACTTAGAATGAATCTCCAATACATTGCTTCATTGTAAGTAGTATGCTAATGGAGCCATTGGAACAGAGAGGTGGGTGTGATGCAGGCATTCTTAGTAAGGGACTGCATTCTCATCTCTACTAACCCAGTTTGAGCAGCCATCCCTCTCTGTCTGGGTTGAAGAACGTGTGAGTTAGGTCGTTCCCATCATCCTCTGGGATCTTAAAGGGTTCACTCTTAATGCTCTCATAGAGATTCTGGAGAGGAGAGAGAGGGATGAGGAGGGAGTGATGGAGAGAGAGAAGGAGAGAGAGGGATGAGGAGGGAGTGATGGAGAGAAGGAGAGAGAGGGATGAGGAGGGAGTGATGGAGAGAAGGAGAGAGAGGGATGAGGAGGGAGTGATGGAGAGAGAGAAGGAGAGAGAGAGGGACGAGGAGGGATCAATGGAGAGAGGAAAGAGAGAGGGATGAGGAGGGAGCAATGGAGAGGGGAAAGAGAGAGGGATGAGGATGGAGTATTGGTATTGGAGAGAGAGAAGGATGAGGAGGGAGTGATAGAGAGAAGGATGAGGAGGGAGTGATGGAGAGAGAGATGAGGAGGGAGTGATAGAGAGAGAGAGAGAGAGAGACAGAGAGAGAGAGAGAGAGAGAGATGGTGATGGGGGAAAGGCGGTGAAAGCATTAGTGTTAAACTCCTACCACTTGAACAGCCACTTCCTGCATCTTCTAACAGCCATCCCAGTCCATAACTAAATCAACAGTGCATAAAACATGACAGAACAAGATTCTATGAAGGACTTGTTAGAAAAGGAAAGTGTTGGAGGGTGTGCTCATTCATAGGGGCTGAAACTGGGTGTTAAATACTTGGGACACTTTTGACAATCTGAGTTACAACTTTGAGAACTGTTGGGAGAGAAAGGAACAACAAGCCAACTGCAAGAAGTGTTATGTGTGTGCCCTTTGAACTGTGGTTGAGCTGAAGGCTGTGTGATTATCTCTCTGAGCTTGTTAGATAATAATGTTCATCATTAGCATTACTGGCCTGAAAGAACAGCACATTAGATGAGCTAGCATTTTGCTACAGTATCACCCTTGATAGAAGAGAGTAAAGCTTCTACGTGACGTGGGAGAAACACAAACACACACTCATCAACCATATCCAACCCCCCCCCCCCCCCCCACTCCACACACCAAACACACACTCATCAACCATATCCAACCCCCCCCCCCCCCCACTCCACACACCAAACACACACTCATCAACCATATCCAACCCCCCCCCCACTCCACACACCAAACACACACTCATCAACCATATCCAACCCCCCCCCCCCCCCCCACTCCACACACCAAACACATACTCATCAACCATATCCAACCCCCCCCCCCCCACTCCACACACACACTCATCAACCATATCCAATCCCCCCCCACTCCACACACCAAACACACACTCATCAACCATTTCCAACCCCCCCCCCCCCACTCCACACACCAAACACACACTCATCAACCATATCCAACCCCCCCCCACACTCCACACACCAAATACACACTCATCAACCATATCCAACCCCCCCCCCCCCCCCCACTCCACACACCAAATACACACTCAACCATATCCAACCCCCCCCCCCCCCCCCCCCCCACTCCACACACCAAACACACACTCATCAACCATATCCAACCCCCCCCCCCACTCCACACACACACTCATCAACCATATCCACACACCACTCCACACACCAAATACACACTCATCAACCATATCCAACCACCCCCCCCCCCCACTCCACACACCAAACACACACTCATCAACCATATCCAACCCCCCCCCCACTCCACACATCCATCAACCATATCCAACCCCCCCCCCACTCCACACACCAAACACACACTCATCAACCATATCCAACCCCCCCCACTCCACACACCAAACACACACTCAACCATATCCAACCCCCCCCACTCCACACACCAAACACACACTCAACCATATCCAACCCCCCCCACTCCACACACCAAACACACACTTATCAACCATATCCAACCCCCCCCCCCACCCCCACTCCACACACCAAACACACACTCATCAACCATATCCAACCCCCACTCCACACACCAAACACACACTCATCAACCATATCCAACCCCCCCACTCCACACATCAAACACACACTCTCACCCTGAGTAGGTCCTCTGGCAGGTCTCCTCCCTCGTTGATGCCTCTGTTCATGGAGATGAATCTCTCTACGGGGGGCTTGTCTCTGACGTTGGGGTTGTGGAGGCTGGTATTCAACATGATGATGGCGAAGGACAGGACATAACATGTGTCTGGGGAGGACAGCAGGGATAGGTGGTGTGAAGTGTGTGTTTGGGGGGGTTGAGTGTGTGTGTGTGTGTGTGTGTGTGTGTGTGTGTGTGTGTGTGTGCGCCGCTATGACTTTGCGATCATGACTCTACCACCCACTTCCCCCACCACCCCACTCTGTTCTATAACCCCTGGCCGTTTTAACCTGGTGTGTGTCAGGGCACCAGTCCCCAGGGGGATGCAGCAGAAGCAGCTATAACTAAGTCAGCGTGTCACCACTGCAACACATCCATATTCATGAGGCCAAGACCACATATCAACCCACCACTGGTTACTGGGACAGGGGACACAACACTGCAGATAGAACATAGAGCTGACATGACACAATATCATATACGTCCTAGACAATACATTTCTCTACAGAGACAACGTGTGGCCTGAGCGTGCCTCACTAGTCACTAATGACCCTCTGTTATTGACCAGTGATCAAAGTCCTTATTAGAGGAGCCATGCAAGTAGTGATGACACAGCAACAATGAACCGCAAGTCTGTCAGCAACAAAGTGCATTAAGTCATCGGACAGAGAGTCAAGTACCGACTGATAGTGAGTGATTCTAGAAATGTGAGTGTACCGGTATTTGGGTTTTTAATCGTTATAGCAATTCAAGACTTCCTTTTTCACAAACTGACGCATTGATCTAAGGCAGGGGTGGTCTGGCGCTGCTCTTTATGACAGGGTCTGTCCATCGTGTGTGTGTGTGTGTGTGTGTGTGTGTGTGTGTGTGTGTGTGTGTGTGTGTGTGTGTGTACCTGTGGATTGGAAGACACCGGGGTTGCAGGAGCAGTACCGCGAAGCGAAGGCCTCCATCATACGATCGATCTTCTGAGCCTCACCAGGCAGTCTGAAACTCCACAGAAACTGTCTACACTAGCAGAGAGAAAGATAGAGAGAGAGAGCGAGAGAGAGAGGATAGAACACAGGAAAAACAAATGAGAAAGAAAACAGAGGCTCCAAAAGTGTATTGAAAGCAGCAGGACATCATTATAAAGTGTATTGAAAGCAGCAGGACATCATTATAAAGTGTATTGAAAGCAGCAGGACATCATTATAAAGTGTATTGAAAGCAGGACATCATTATAAAGTGTATTGAAAGCAGCAGGACATCATTATAAAGTGTATTGAAAGCAGCAGGACATCATTATAAAGTGTATTGAAAGCAGCAGGACATCATTAGAAAGTGTCTTGAAAGCAGGACATCTTTATAAAGTGTATTGAAAGCAGCAGGACATCATTATAAAGTGTATTGAAAGCAGCAGGACATCATTATAAAGTGTATTGAAAGCAGCAGGACATCATTATAAAGTGTATTGAAAGCAGCAGGACATCATTATAAAGTGTATTGAAAGCAGCAAGACATCATTATAAAGTGTATTGAAAGCAGCAGGACATCATTATAAAGTGTCTTGAAAGCAGCAGGACATCATTAGAAAGTGTCTTGAAAGCAGGACATCATTATAAAGTGTATTGAAAGCAGGACATCATTATAAAGTGTATTGAAAGCAGCAGGACATCATTATAAAGTGTCTTGAAAGCAGCAGGACATCATTATAAAGTGTATTGAAAGCAGCAGGACATCATTATAAAGTGTATTGAAAGCAGCAGGACATCCTTATAAAGTGTATTGAAAGCAGCAGGACATCATTATAAAGTGTATTGAAAGCAGCAGGACATAATTATAAAGTGTATTGAAAGCAGCAGGACATCATTATAAAGTGTATTGAAAGCAGCAGGACATCATTAAAGTGTATTGAAAGCAGCAGGACATCATTATAAAGTGTATTGAAAGCAGCAGGACATCATTATAAAGTGTATTGAAAGCAGCAGGACATCATTATAAAGTGTATTGAAAGCAGGACATCATTATAAAGTGTATTGAAAGCAGGACATCATTATAAAGTGTATTGAAAGCAGCAGGAACTCATTATAAAGTGTATTGAAAGCAGCAGGACATCATTATAAAGTGTATTGAAAGCAGCAGGACATCATTATAAAGTGTATTGAAAGCAGCAGGACATCATTATAACGTGTCTTGAAAGCAGCAGGACATCATTATAAAGTGTCTTGAAAGCAGGACATCTTTATAAAGTGTATTGAAAGCAGCAGGACATCATTAGAAAGTGTATTGAAAGCAGCATGACATCATTATAAAGTGTATTGAAAGCAGGACATCATTATACAGTGTATTGAAAGCAGCAGGACATCATTATAAAGTGTATTGAAAGCAGCAGGACATCATTATAAAGTGTATTGAAAGCAGCAGGACATCATTATAAAGTGTATTGAAAGCAGCAGGACATCATTATAAAGTGTATTGAAAGCAGCAGGACATCATTATAAAGGGTATTGAAAGCAGCAGGACATCATTATAAAGTGTATTGAAAGCAGCAGGACATCATTATAAAGTGTATTGAAAGCAGCAGGACATCATTATAAAGTGTATTGAAAGCAGCAGGACATCATTATAAAGTGTATTGAAAGCAGGACATC
>NC_092159.1:59868779-59896882 GCF_045791955.1 Oncorhynchus clarkii lewisi | reverse complement strand
CTTAGCCTTCATCCTTCCTAACCCACCATAACCAATACATGGTAGCTTAGCCCTCAGCCCTCCCAACCCACCATAACTAATACATGGTACTGTAGCTTAAAATCAAATCAAATCAAATGTATTTGTCACATACACATGGTTAGCAGATGTTAATGCGAGTGTAGCGAAATGCTTGTGCTTCTAGTTCTGACAATGCAGTAATAACCAACGAGTAATCTAACTAACAATTCCAAAACTACTACCTTATACACACACAAGTGTAAAGGGATAAATAATATGTACATAAAGATATATGAATGAGTGATGGTACAGAGCGGCATAGGCAAGATGCAGTAGATGGTATCGAGTACAGTATGTACATATGAGATGAGTATGTAAACAAAGTGGCATAGTTTAAAGTGGCTAGTGATACATGTATTACATAAAGATGCAGTAGATGATATAGAGTACAGTATATACGTATACACATGGGATGAATAATGTAGGGTATGTAAACATTATATTAAGTAGCATTGTTTAAAGTGGCTAGTGATATATTTTACATCAATTCCCATCAATTCCCATTATTAAAGTGGCTGGAGTTGAGTCAGTGTGTTGGCAGCAGCCACTCAATGAATCTGTTTTTCAGTCTCTCGGTCCCAGCTTTGATGCACCTGTACTGACCTCGCCTTCTGGATGATAGCGGGGTGAACAGGCAGTGGCTCGGGTGGTTGTTGTCCTTGATGATCTTTATGGCCTTCCTGTGACATCGGGTGGTGTAGGTGTCCTGGAGGGCAGGTAGTTTGCCCCCGGGGGGTGATGCGTTGTGCAGACCTCTCACTACCCTCTGGAGAGCCTTACGGTTGTGGGCGGAGCAGTTGCCGTACCAGGCGGTGATACAGCCCGACAGGATGCTCTCGATTGTGCATCTGTAGAAGTTTGTGAGTGCTTTTGGTGACAAGCCAAATTTCTTCAGCCTCCTGAGGTTGAAGAGGCGCTGCTGCACCTTCTTCACGATGCTGTCTGTGTGGGTGGACCAATTCAGTTTGTCTGTGATGTGTACGCCGAGGAACTTAAAACTTACTACCCTCTCCACTACTTAGCCCTCAGCCCTCCCAACCCACCATAACCAATACATGGTAGCTTAGCCTTCAGCCCTCCTAACCAACCATAACCAATACATGGTAGCTTAGCCTTCAGCCCTCCTAACCAACCATAACCAATACATGGTAGCTTAGCCTTCAGCCCTCCTAATCCACCATAACTAATACATGGTACTGTAGCTTAGCCCTCAGCCCTCCCAACCCACCATAACTAATACATGGTACTGTAGCTTAGCCTTCAGCCCTCCTAACCAACCATAACCAATACATGGTAGCTTAGCCTTCAGCCCTCCTAACCCTCCATAACTAATACATGGTACTGTAGCTTAGCCTTCAGCCCTCCCATCCCACCATAACCAATACATGGTACTGTAGCTTAGCCTTCAGCCCTCCCAACCCACTATAACTAATGCATGGTAGCTTAGCCTTCAGCCCTCCTAACCAACCATAACCAATACATGGTAGCCTAGCCTTCAGCCCTCCTAACCCTCCATAACAATACATGGTACTGTAGCTTAGCCTTCAGCTCTCCCAACCCACCATAACCATGTGTTGCTCATGAAATGTTAATTAATGTTATGAGGTCAGTCTATTCAGATGTGAGTTTCATTTTCTTAGCCAGATTGTGATCTAATAAGAGATAGCTTCTGCACTCACACTGTTGCTTGGATTCCTGACATTTTTAGGGGAGTAGAGGGTGAGAAAGGGAGAGTTGTAGAGAGCGAGAGAGAAAGCAAGGGAAGCAGTGAAGCAGGGAGAGAGAACAATAACTAAACTAAATGTGTGTCGCAGAGAGAGAGAGAGAGAGAGAGAGAGAGAGAGAGAGAGAGAGAGAGAGAGAGAGAGAGAGAGAGAGAGAGAGATAGACCTTGGGGGAATCCCTTGGGTCTTGATTCCATTCCAACACGAAATAATTATATTAGTCAGAATTTAGTCAAATCAAGCTAATCTTCTCCTGAGGACTTCTCGGTGGACCCGAGGTTTGTCTCTCCCAGTCAGAAGAGAGAGCATGTGTGTGTGTGTGTGTGTGTGTGTGTGTGTGTGTGTGTGTGTGTGTGTGTGTGTGTGTGTGTGTGTGTGTGTGTGTGTGTGTGTGTGTGTGTGTGTGTGTGTGTGTCTGTCTGTGGCTGTCTGTGGGAGGTAGCAGAGTGCTGTTCCTCCAGGAGTGAAGAACAATAGCAGTAGCTGTAATCAGGGCACAGTTAGTTGGGAGTAATTACTCAGCCAGAGCTCAGCCTGTGAGATGAGATCTGGTGCTGTAATGAATAGGCCAATGTGTCATTGTGCGGGTTCATAATCCTCCCTAGCTCTCAGGACACAAGGGTGGAGGGTGGAGGTTGGATGGTGTAGGGTGGACGAGACGCACTGTGTATAGGGGTGTAGTGTGTGTGTGTGTGTGTGTGTGTGTGTGTGTGTGTGTGTGTGTGTGTGTGTGTGTGTGTGTGTGTGTGTGTGTGTGTGTGTGCAGTATCTATGTGTGTATTCCTCCAGTGTCAACCTCCTGCTCGGCCGTATGGTGCGTGGGTACTGAGCATGTGTGCGACCTGGACTTCTCCTCACCCTAGCCTGCTCCTTGAATCGGCTCTCCCTAATCTTAACGCTAACCTTATGTCTCTCGCAAAGCTCAAACATAACCTAAACACGTTAACGTTTATGTTTCTAAACGTTTTAATCCCACGTAATTGAGTGATAAGCAACCAAGCTAAAGGGTCAATGTTAGAGGTCTACACCATGTTCTACACTACCAGAGGCATTTTACCTTCTCCCAGATCTGTTAGTTTTTGGCATGACAATGACCATAGGAGCTGGAAAGACAGTAAAGACAGATCAGGAACCAGGCTTGATAATCAGTACTTTATTATGGTAAATAATGTGGAATGCATGTTGCAAAATTGCAAATAATTGTCAATCATTCATTTTTACCAGTAAGAAACTGCTAACAACCGAGAACTGCCAGCCAACTTTCTAGCACAAAAAGTCAAAAGTAAGAATTGCAACTGAAGAATTGCAACCGAAAATACACAGTCAAAGAGGAGAATTATGATCTATGTTTTATTAAAGAGAGACATACTAACACAAAGGAAATGTGACACAGTGTGAATGATAACAAGTGCAGGAAATGAAGACATTGATGAAGATGCTGGTAAATCATTTGGTCTACCCATTCCTCTTTTCTCTTGACATTGTGACCCTGCACCTGTAGATGTTTGCTGGATATTCATACTCATCTTCTGTGCTCCTTTGCTCCCCTGTTGACAGTATAGGTAGGGAGGGAGAGAGAAGGAGAGAGAGGGAGAGAGAACAAGATAGGTTCACACACACACATATTACCTGCCCTAGAAATGTCAGTGTGACTCAGTGTTTGTCATCCTGTTGTTGTTGTAGAAGTAGAGGAGAGATGTTTAAACCACTGAATACAGGAGTCTGACATGTTTTCATCTCTCTAGACCTCTTGTAGTGACCCGCTGTATGACTTGTACTAACCCAAATGGATGCTTTGTTTTGTTGACTTTTCTGTTTGTCTAGACTGGTATAGCATTGAACTACAGCAAAATAACCTGTTTCACTGAATGTACTTTGTAATCAAATGTTTGGTAGCCTGGTTCCAGATCTGTTTGTGTTGGATACAGCACAAACAGATCTTGGATCAGGTTAAGTGTTTGGTATTTGGACCAATCAACTGGTTGATACCAGTTAGTTGTTCCTAGCACGCACACAATTAAACAACGTTAGACCTGTCTGCATTCCTTTAGTTAGACACTATCTGAGAGGCACAGTTCTGCATGACACCTTAGCTCCAATCCACTTGAATGTGAGGGGTAGAATTCCCAGACCCTTATCCTAGCTTCCTGGCATCTGAACTGTACTTTTACTTTAGTCCACATTGACCTTAGAGACCCTTCCTGTTGTTTTCTATTATTATCGCCCCAGACACAGGAACACTTATTACTACAGGTAAGTAGTTAGGCATTTAGATCAGGCAGAGTGATAAGTGTGTCAGCTCCGATTGCCGACCACAGCAGAACACACACACACGCACACGCACACACACACACACACACACACACACACACACACACACACACACACACACACACACACACACACACACACACACACACACACACACAAACACACACACAGAACCATGAAAGATATAAGCACACGCGCACACACAGACAGGACCCTGAAAGATAGAAACACACACACATACACACACATACACACACACAGAGAACCATGAGATACAAACACACACACACACACACAGAACCATGAAAGATACAAACACATATACACACACGCGCGCACACAGATAGAACCATGAAAGATACAAGCACACACACACACACACACACACACACACACACACACACACACACACACACACACACACACACACACACACACACACACACACACACACACACACACACACACACACACACACACACACACACACACACACACACACACACACAGAGAACCATGAGATACAAACACACACACACACACAGGACCATGAAAGATACAAACACATACACACACATGCGCACACATAGACAGAACCATGAAAGATACAAGCATTTCGCTACACTACAAGCATTTCGCTACACTCGCATTAACATCTGCTAACCATGTGTATGTGACAAATAAAATTAGATTTGATTTGATTTGATACAAACACACACACACACACACACATGAGATACAAACACACCAGACTGGGATTGTTCCACAGGGAACTTGTTTGACTGATGAAGAACTCCAGAGGTGGTGAGAAGTGGTTAAAGAGACTGTTATCGGTTAATGAACAACAATAAAGTAGCTTTCTTCAGTTTGGGTCTGTTTGTGTTGACTCAGGCAACATTTATAATAGTCTAGATCAGCATGCTAGGCTATACCCTCACACTGCTCGTTGTCTAATAGCTAACACTCCTTTCATGAAGGCACCAGTAATGGTGTTTTTAAACTCTGCCTGATATCTTAAAGGACGTTTCCTTGTGGAGAAAATAAAGTCTAAGTCTAATTATAGCATCACAGACACCTTGACAGAATGTCAAAACAACATGGTATATTTGGCAGTTAAGTGTCTCCCATAAAATAGATAGATAGATAGATGCTATGTTCAGACACCTACAGAGAGATGAACCTGGGGAAGAGTCCCCTAAGCAAGCTGTTCACAAACACAAACCCAGGATAGAAACACAATTAGACCCAATTGGACACATTGGAAAGAATTAACAAACAAAAAAGCAGAGCAAACTAGAATGCTATTTGGCCCTAAACAGCGAGTAAACAGTGGCAGAATATATATATATATTATTTTACCCCTTTTTCTCCCCAATTGGTAGTTACAGTCTTGTCTCATCGCTGCAACTCCCGTACGGCCTCGGGAGAGGCGAATGTCGAGAGCCACACTGCCCGCTTATCCCGGAAGCCAGCCACATCAATGTGTTGGAGGAAACACCGTACACCTGGCAACCGGCCTGCCACAGGAGTCGCTAGAGCGCGATGGAACAAGGACATCCCTGCCGGCCAAACCCTCCACTAACCTGAACGATGCTGGGCCAATTGTGCGCCGCCCCATGGGACTCCCGGTCCCGGCCGGCTGCGACAGAGCCTGGACTTGAACCAGGATCTCTAGTGGCACAGCTAGCACTGCGATGCAGAGTCTTAGGCCACTGCTCCCCTCAGTGGCAGACTATCTGACCACTGTGACTGTACCAAAATGAAAGACATATTTGACTATGCACAGACTCAGTGAACATAGCCTTGCTATTGAGAGAGGCCGCGGTTGGCAGACCGCGGTTGGCAGACCTGGCTCTCAAGAGAAGACCGGCTATGTTCACACTGCCCACAAAATGATGTGGAAACTGTACTCCTAACCTCCTGCCAAATGTATGACCATATTAGAGACACATATTTCCCTCAGATTACACAGACCCACAAAGAATTAGAAAACAATTTCAATTTTGATGAACTCCCATACCTATTGGGTGAAATTACACAGTGTGCCATCACGGTACCAAGATTTGTGACCTGTTGCCAGAGGAAAAGGGCAACCAGTGAAGAACAAACACCATTGTAAATACAACCCATATTTATGTTTATTTATTTTCAATTCTGTTCTTTAACTATTTGCACATTGTTACACCCCTGTATATAGCCATAATATGATATTTTAAATGTCTCTATTCCTTTGGAACTTTGTGAGTGTAATGTTTACTGCTCATTTATATAGTTTGTTCCCATGCCAATAAATCCCTTGGAATTGAAGAGAGAGAGAGAGCAAGAGGAGACCTATTCCCAGTGGTAATCTCTGGCTGTACTGGCCCTGTCTGTCTGAGAGGTTTGGTCAGCATCCTTACACAACGATCTGGAAATAGAAGTGTTAGCATTCTCTTGTAATCCTGTTGGGAGGCTAAACCATTACTTTCCCATGGACTTTTAACGCTATCCAACACAAACAAGAAAGCAGGGTGGGTCAGTGGTGTGTTGACTGTGGGCACTGATACTGCATGAAAATAAATGTGCTACAGTAGTAGTATACAGATGTAGGGTTTTAATTTGATCACCCTGTAGTTGTGGGAAATTATTCAAGTTTTAAAAAAGCTTCTAAAGTTTTATATGTCCACTTTAAAAGCTCAGACTTTATTTGCCCTAACAAAAATGTTATCAACCCCTATAGAAATGTTAATTAATGTTAATTAATTATAATCCACACAATAATTAAAATGTCCTGCTGCTGCAGGATTATTCTCTTGCTGTGATTAGCAGGTCAAATTAAGATCCTACATTTGTATAGGGATATCTTGCAGCCGTGTTGGCTTATGTAACGTGATAAGAAGAGGTTCCTGTAGTGTGTGTGTGCGTGTGCATGCATATTGCTGTGGACGTGCATGTGTGTGCTCGTGCACGCGTGCAGACAGACAGAGAGTGTCTGGGGCCCGACCGGCGAGAGGGAGCTGACCTATTCATCAGACTGGAGGCGCAGACAGCCTAGTGTGAAATGTCACCACCAGGGAGGGGGGCCATGGGAGGGCAAGCAGAGAGGGGAGGGGGAGAGGAGTGATAGAGGTAAGGAAAAGAGAAGGACAGAGAGAGAGAGAGAGAAAGAGGGAGAGAGAGAGAGAAGGATAGAGAGAGAGAGAGTACTTTAACTATTTGCACATCGTTTAACTATATCACACCTGCTGTCTCTACCTCTGAATGCTCGGCTATGAAAAGCCAACTGACATTTACTACTGAGGTGCTGACCTATTGCACCCTCTACTGTGATTATTACTATTTGACTCCCCTTGGCCATGTTCTGTTATAATCTCCACCCGGCACAGCCAGAAGAGGACTTCCCATCCCTCAGAGCCTGGTCCCTCTCTAGGTTTCTTCCTAGGTTCCTGCCCTTTTCATTAATTTACACACAATACCTCATAATGACAAAGCAAAAACAGGATTTTAAAAATGTTTGCAAATTCATAAAAATAAAAAAATGACATATTACATTTACATGAGTACTCAGACCCTTTACTCAGTACTTTGTTGAAGCGCCTTTGGCAGCGATTACAGCCTCGAGTCTTATTGGGTATGAAACTTGGCACACCTGTATTTAGGGAGTTTCTCCTATTCTTCTCTGCAGATCCTCTCAAGCTATGTCAGGTTGGATGGGGAGCGTCGCTGCACAGCTATTTTCAGGTCTCTCCAGAGATGTTCAATCGGGTTCAAGTCCGGGCTCTGACTGGGCCATTCAAGGTAAATTCAGAGACTTGTTCTGAAGCCACTCCTGCATTGTCTTGGCTGTGTGCTTATGGCCATTGTCCTGTTAGAAGGTGAACCTTCACCCCAGTCTGAGGTCCTGAGAGCTCTTGAGCAGGTTTTCATCAAGGATCTCTCTGAACGTTCATCTTTCCCTCAATCCTAACTAGTCTCCCAGTCGCTGCCGCTGAAAAACATTCCCAAAGCATGATGCTGCCACCACCATGCTTCACCATAGGGATGGTGCCAGGTTTCCTCCAGACAGGACGCTTGGCATTCAGGCCAAATAGTTCAATCTTGGTTTCTTCAGCCCAGAGAATCTTGTTTCTCATGGTCTGAGAGTCTTTAGGTGCCTTTTGGCAAACTCCAAGCGGGCTGTCATGTGCCTTTTACTGAGGAGTAGCTTCCATCTGGCCACTCTACCATAAAGGTCTGATTGTTGGAGTGCTGCAGAGATGGTTGTCCTTCTGGAAGGTTCTACCATCTCCACAGAGGAACTTTGGAGCCCTGTCAGAGTGACCATCAAATTCTTGGTCACCTCCCTGACCAATGACCTTCTCCCCTGATTGCTCAGTTTAGCTGGGAGGCCTTAGTGGTTCCAAACTTCTTCCATTTAAGAATGATGGAGGCCACTGTGTTCTTGGGGACCTTCAATGCTGCAGAAAGTTTGTGGTACCCTTCCCCAGATCTGTGCCTCGACACAATCCTGTCTGGGAGCTCTATGTACAATTCCTTTGACCTCATGGCTTTTTGCTCTGACATGCATTGTCAACTGTAGAGCCTTATATAGACAGGTGTGTGCCTTTCCAAATCATATCCAATCAATTGAATTTACCACGTGTCAATGTTAACAGGATGCACCTGAGCTCAATTTTGAGTCTCATAGCAAAGGGTAAGAATCCTTATGTAAATAAGGTATTTCTGTTTTTTATGTTTAATGCATTTGCAAATATTTCTAAAAAACGTGTTTTTGCTTTGTCATTATTGGGTACTGTGTGTAGATTGATGAGGGAAAAAAGTGATTTAATCCATTTTAGAATAAGGCTGTAACTGTCACACCCTGATCTGTTTCACCTGTCCTTGTGCTTGTCTCCACCCCCCTCCAGGTGTTGGCCATGTTCCCTCCCCTCTTATAGCTCTGTATTTATACCTGTGTTTTCTGACTGTCTGTGCCAGTTCGTGTTGTTTGTTCAAGCCAACCAGCGTATTGTGTCTCAGCTCCTGCCTTTTCCAGTTTCTTTTTTCTCGTCCACCTGGTTTTGACCCTTGCCTGTCCTGACTCCGAGCCCACCTGGTTTTGACCCTTGCCTGTCCTGACTCCGAGCCCACCTGGTTTTGACCCTTGCTTGTCCTGACTCCGAGCCCACCTGGTTTTGACCCTTGCCTGTCCTGACTCCGAGCCCACCTGGTTTTGACCCTTGCCTGTCCTGACTCCGAGCCCACCTGGTTTTGACCCTTGCCTGTCCTGACTCCGAGCCCACCTGGTTTTGACCCTTGCCTGTCCTGACTCCGAGCCCACCTGGTTTTGACCCTTGCCTGTCCTGACTCCGAGCCCACCTGGTTTTGACCCTTGCCTGTCCTGACTCCGAGCCCACCTGGTTTTGACCCTTGCCTGTCCTGACTCTTGATCCGTGATAGTAACATAACAACATTTTGGAAAAAGTCAAGGTGTCTGAGTACTCTTTGAATGCACTGTATTACCATAATATAACACTTGACATTTTTGTAATGTTTACTGTTCAGCTTTGATTGTTTATTTCACTTTTGTTTATTATCTATTTCACTAGCTTTGTCAATATAAACATGTTTCCCATGCCAATAAAGCCCTTTGAATTGAGAGAGAGAGAGAGAGAGAGAACACCATTGTAAATACAACCCATATTTATGTTTGTTTATTTTCCCTTTTGTACTGTTTGCACTATTTGCACATTGTTACAACACTGTATATAGACATCATATGACATTTGAAATGTCTTTATTCTGTTGGAACTTGTGTGAGTGTAATATTTACTGTAAACATATGTTTCCCATGCCAATAAAGCCCCTTGATTTCCTTTTGTGATGAGTTGATTATCTAAGTTTGTGTAATTGGTTTTAATTCATTGCAGGATGGACAGTAACATCTGTCTGGAGGGTTTGAGGGTAGTGACAGCAAGTCTTTCTGTTTTTTCACCTTGCTTGACACTGTTTGTCATGTTTGAGTTATCTATAGTGGTTGTAAACTGCTTTCAACTTCCCCATCTCTATGTTGTCAGAGTCAAATGTTCTGCTTGTAAACTGCTGGTGAATTCAGAGTTAAAAAGGCCACAGGAAAATATTCTTATTAGTCTATTTAGTAGTCAAGATCTGTCTGTCTAAGGACACACTGATTTGTGTCTGTCTCTTGAGGATGTCATCCTATTTGCCTCCCCATCCTCCCAACCCTTCTTATCCCCTCCTCCCTGCCTCCCTCCTCCCTGCCTCCCTCCACCCTGCCCCCCTCCTCCCTGCCTCCCTCCTCCCTGCCTCCCTCCTCCCTGCCCCCCTCCTCCCTGCCTCCCTCCTCCCTGCCTCCCTCCACCCTGTCTAGAACATGAAGCCTTTGAAGATTACATTGTGCTTCGTCTCCCAAAAAAGCCCCTGCGCGAAGAGCGAGAGACCCTGTCTCCTGAGGACTGTGCGGTGTGTGTGTGTGTCAGAACACCTGTGGGGTTTTTAGAAGGGGGAGAGGTGTGACTCTCTCCCCAGAGGGTTCTCCACTGGAAATAGAGCACACTGACTCTCTTATGCTTGTCACACAGTGAGGTAGTATAAAACCACATGGGCTTTGTTTTCCCACAGACAGACAGAGAGAACATCCTTTCTCTTTTACTTTCCCTCCCTCCCTCCCTCCTTCCCCACCTCCCCCTCTCTTTCCCTCTCAATTCCATTCAATTCAATTCAAAGGGCTTTATTGGCATAGGAAACATGTTTATATTGCCAAAGCAAGTGAAAAAGGGAATAAACAAAGTGAAATAAACAATCAAAGGTGAACAGTAAACATTTCACTCACAAAAGTTTCAAAGAAATAGAAACATTTAAAAAAATCATTATGGCTATGTATAATGTTATAACGATTTGCAAATAGTTGAAGTACAAAAGTGAAAATAAATAAACATAAATATGGATTGTATTTACAATGGTGTTTGTTCTTCACTGGTTGCCCTTTTCTTGTGGCAACAGGTCACAAATCTTGGTACTGTGATTGCACACTGGTGTTTCACCCAGCAGATATGGGAGTTTATCAACATTGGATTTGTTTTCTAATTCTTTGTGGATCTGTGTAATCTGAGGGAAATATGTGTCTCTAATATGGTCATACATTGGGCAGGAGGTTAGGAAGTGCAGCTCAGTTTCCACATCATTTTGTGAGCAGTGTGCACATAGCCTGTCTTCTCTTGAGAGCCAGGTCTGCCTACGGTAGCCTTTGTTAATAGCAAGGCTATGCTCACTGAGTCTGTACATAGTTAAACCTTTCCTCTCTCCCTCCATGCTTCCCTCTCTACCCTCCCCTCCATTCTCCTTCTCTCCCCTTCTCCCACCCTCCTCCCCCTTCCTCTCTCACCACTCTCCTCTCCCCTCTCATCCTCTCTCATCCTCTCTCATCCCCTCTCATTCCCTCGCCCCTCTATGTTTCCAGTCTGTAGTATGAACCACAGCTGTTCCAGTAGCCTGACTCTGAATGTGCTGATGCAGCCATAATAACTCACGCCGCAGATCCCCCTCACCTCACATTCCCTCTATGGTTCCATAGACACAGCATTACAGGACAGGATGCTTTGTTTCAGGATGGGATTCCCCACATGAACACATACTATAGTATACTATGGTAGAAATACTATCGTATTCACTGTAGTGTTTTTACTTTAATATTCACTGTAGTGTATTTGTGGTCTAAAGTCTGCAAAAACACTACATTGAACAGTAGTACACTGTATTATACTCTAATATTGACAGCCGTGGTATATTGGCCATTTACCACTAACCCCCGAGGTGCCTTATTGCTATTATAAACTTGTTACCAACATAATTAGAGCAGTAAAAATAATGGTTTTGTCATACCCGTGGTATACGGTCTGATTTACCACGGCTGTCATCCAATCAGCATTCAGAGCTCGAACCACCCGTTTATAATGTAGGATTTACTGTATTATTTATTATCTTTGGCATAGAAGTGGGCTTTCTCCTTCAGAAAACCTACTAGAGAGCAAATTTTCCATAACCTGTAGATAAGACTGGTGGCTGAACAGAAAGTTCAGTGCTTCTACTCATTTCTACAACCTGTAAGGAACACAATATGGTCTATACTTGGCATGTAGATTTCTCACTTATGGCTGTCACAAATTGAGATATGCGGGAGGGGAATGGGCAGGGTATATGTAAATTAAAAACTGTAGTATGTACAATAGTTTAAAAAATAGTTGTGTATTTGTGGACAGCAACTCCCTCTCTTTTTCTCTCTACTTTATCAATCCTATAGAAAATTTGTGAGCAGAATTGAAAAAGCGTGTGCGAACAAGGAGGCCGACAAACCTGACTCAGTTGCACCAGCTCTGTCAGGAGGAATGGGCCAAAATTCACCCAAATTATTGTGGGAAGCTTGTGGAAGGCTACCCGAAACGTTTGACCGAAGTTAAATAATTTAAAGGCAATGCTACCAATGTGTGTATGTAAACTTCCGACTTCAACTGTACACAATTTGAATCTCCTACTTTTTATCTCCTACTTTCTTTCTGTGTTGTTGTCTTAGTGTCGTTCTCTTAGTGTCGTTGTCTCAGTGTCATTCTCTCAGTGTTGTTCTCTCAGTGTCATCCTCTTAGTGTCGTTGTCTCAGTGTTGTTGTCTCAGTGTCGTTCTCTGTGTCGTTATTTGTGTCGTTTTCTCAGTGTCACTCTCTCAGTGTCCTTCTCTCGTTGTCGTTGTCTCAATATTGTTGTCTCAGTGCCGTTCTCTCAGTGTCGTTAACTCAGTGTCGCTCTCTCAGTGTCATCCTCTCAATGTCATTAACTCAGTGTCCTTCTCTCCGTGTTGTTGTCTCAGTCTCGTTCTCTGTGTCGTTATTTGTCTCATTTTCTCAGTGTCGTTGTCTCAGTGTCGTTAACTAAGTGTCACTCACTCAGTGTTGTTGTCTCAGTGTCGTTCTCTCAGTGTCTTTATGTGTGTGTGGAGGGGTCTGGACACAAACAGAACTTTGTCATTATTCTGAAATGTCTGGCTCTCCATCCATGCTGCTGTTTTATCAAAAGGAAGTCTCTACTATGGCTTATTTCATATATTAATATAATATGATATACTATATTATGCTACATATTTATGGATTGTCACACACACTCACCAATGGCTTTTTATTACATCAAAGTCAATGGCTTCATATCTCAATAGTAAGATCCCACCCATGCATACCATCAAGTGGAGCATCAAATAGTATCAATCGTATTCTGCTGTATGTCACAAAATGGTCTGCTGTTGCTTAAACTAAGATTGTTGGACCAGAAATGCGCATTGGGTCTAATGTCAAGTTTTCTCGTCATTCTAGTAGAGTTTTGCGTCATAGTTCTCCAGTGTGATAAGTTGATTTAGGGGATTGTCCAGTTTAAATATAGAAGGAGAGAGAAAGAGAGGGAGGGAATGAGAGACAGAAGAGAGAGTCAGTCCGTCTCCCTCTAACACCTGCTCCTGGATTACCACCATACTGACAGGCCAGATGTTGGCCTGATCCTGTTGCTGTGTGTGTTTATCATGAGCTTATAGTCAATAAGCAAACAAATGTGGAAAATACAAGGACACGGAATCAAAGTCAACACATCTTTCGTCAGAGTGTAATATGATTATGGTTACTCATTTTGCAGATGCATTCGTTTCTGTCAGCACTTGTTTTAGGAAGAGAGGGAGAGAGAGCAGCTGTTTCGGTTGCGTAAGTGGATGGGAGAAGTGAAGGAGGGGTGAGGATGAGGGGAGGATAAAATGGGGAGGGACATGGGCTTGTCTGAAAGGGTAGCAGTAATCCTCCTCCTGCTGTTTGGCTGACCGACAGAAACACCAGTGTCCAAAATCCCCTTCCTCCCTCTCTGACGCCTCCAACTAATGTTCAGGACATCAGAGCATCTGACATAATCATACACACACACACACACACACACGCTCACGCAGCTGCAGCAGCATCAGGACAGAGGTCATCAGGATATCTGACAGTAAACCCACACACAAACTTTCCGTACAGATATACACACAAATATGAGAACAGCATGACATGACACACACACGCACACGCACGCGCGCGCGCGCACACACACACACACACACACACACACACACACACACACACACACACACACACAAACACTGTAAACACCACATACCTGCTGCTCACACCTGACAATTACACACCATTATGTAGCAACTAGCTCTAAGAAAACTTTGCAGTATTTTGTTTTTTTCTGTACTATTTTTGACATTATTAGCTCAGGCAATGTTTGTGTCATTACATATAGCTGGGAATAACTATTGGATTTTAGAGTGGCAGTAACTCACCAGAACTCCCAGCATTTCGACCAGGAATTACGACTTCCCTTTCCCTTTGCCTGCTGGTTCGACGTAGGAGGCGCGCACACCAACAACCGCTTCCGAGTATATTACTCGCTAATGTTCAGTCTTTGGATAATGATGTTGATGAGCTTAGACCAAGGATTTCTTTCCAGAGAGACATCGGGGCCTGTAACATACTTTTGTTTCATGGAAACATGGCTCTCTCAGGATACTCTGTCGAGTCAGTAAAGCCAGCAGGATTCTCAGTACATCGCGCAAGCAGGAATAAATATCTCTCCGGGAAGCAGAAGGGCGGGGGGGGGGGGTCATGATTAATGACTCATGGTGTAATTCTAGGAACATACAGGAACTCAAGTAATTTTGTTCACTTGACCTAGAATACCCCACAATTAAATGCCGACCATATTATCTCCCAAGAGAATTCTCCTCTGTCAACGCCAGGGCCATTTACATCCCAGCTCAAGACGAAACCTCGACGGGCCTCAAAGAACTTCACTGGACCACATATCCTGAGGCTGCATTTATTGTAGCTGGGGATTTTAACAAAGCAAATCTGAGGACTAGGCTGCCAAAATTCTACCAACATATTGACTGTCCTACTCGTGCTACGAAGACTCTCGGCCATTGCTATTCAAACTTCCAGGATGCTTACAAGGCCCTCCCCCACCCTCCTTTCGGCAAATCTGACCACATCACCATCTTGCTCCTCCCGACCTATAGGCAGAAACTCAAACAGGAAGTGCCCGTGCTTCGTACTATTCAACGCAAGTCTGACCAATCGGAATACACGCTTCAGGATTGTTTTGATCATGTGCACTGTGGTATATTCCGGGTGGCATGTGAAAATAATCTAGACGCACGGTGTCTGAGTTCATAAGGAAGTGTATAGGAGATGTAATACCCACTGTGACTACTAAAACCTACCCTAACCAGAAACTGTGGATAGATGGTAGCATTCGCTCGAAACTGAAAATGCGAACCACCGCATTTAACAATGGCAAGGCGACTGGTAATATGGCAGAATATAAAGAGAGTCATAATTCCCTCTGCAAGGCAATCAAACAAGCTAAACTTTAGTATAGAGATAGTGGACTCGCAATTCAATGGCTCAGACACGAGACGTATGTGGCAGGGTCTACAGACAATCACAGACTACAAAGGGAAAACCAGCCACGTCGCCGAGACTGACGTCTTGCTTCCGGACAGGCTAAACACATTCTTCGCACCCTTTGAGGATATCACAGTGCCACTGACGCGACCCGCTACCAAGGACTGTGGGCTCTCCTTCTCCGTGGCCGGAGTGAGTAAAACATTTAAACATGTTAACCCTTGCAAGGCTGCCGGTCCAGACGGCATCCCTAGCCGCATCCTCAGAGCATGCGCAGACCAGCTGGCTGGTGTGTTTACGGGCATATTCAATCTCTCCCTATCCCAGTCTGCTGTCCCCACATGCTTCAAGATGGCCACCATTGTTCCTGTACCCAAGAAGGCAAAGGTAACTGAACTTAATGACTATCGCCCCGTAGCATGTCATCATGAAGTGCTTTGAGAGACTAGTCAAGGATCATATCACCTCTATCTTACCTGCCACCCTAGACCCACTTCAATTTGCTTACCGCCCCAATAAATCCACAGACGATGCAATCACCATCACCCTGCCTTATCCCATCTGGACAAGAGGAATACCTATGTAAGAATGCTGTTTATTGACTATAGCTCAGCATTCAACACCATAGTACCCTCCAAGCTCATCATTAAGCTTGAGGCCCTGAACTTCCTGACGGGCAACCCCCAGGTGGTGAAGGTAGGAAACATCACCTCCACACTGCTGATCCTCAACACTGGGGCTCCACCAGGGTGCGTGCTCAGCCCCCTCCTGTACTCCCTGTTCACCCATGACTGTGTGGCCAAGCACGCCTCCAACTCAATCATCAAGTTTACAGACGGCACGACGGTAGTAGGCTTGATTACCAACGATGACGAGACAGCCTACAGGGAGGAGCTGAGGTCAACAAAACTAAGGAGATGATCGTGGACTTCAGGAAACAGCAGAGGGTGCACCCCACATCTACATCAACGGGACCACAGTGGAGAAGGTGGAAAGCTTCAAGTTCCTTGGCGTACACATCACTGACAAACTTAAATGGACCGCCCACACAGACAGTGTGGTGAAGAAGGCACAACAGAGTCTCTTCAACCTCAGGAGGCTATAGAAATGTGGCTTGTCACCTAAAACCCTCACAAACTTTTACAGATCCACAATTAAAAGCATCCTGTCGAGCTGAATCACTGCCTGGTACGGCAACTGCACCGTCCGCAACCGCAAGACTCTCCAGAGGGTGGTGCGGACTGCCCAACGCATTACCGGGGGGCAAACTACCCGCCCTCCAGGACACCTACAGCCCCCGATGTCACAGGAAGGCCAAAAAGATCATTAAGGACATCAACCATTCACCCCACTATAATCCAGAAGGCAAGGTCAGTACAGCTGCATCAAAGCTGGGACCGAGAGACTGAAAAACAGCTTCTATCTCAAGGCCATCAGACTGTTAAACAGCCATCACTGGCATATTAGAGGCTGCTGCCTATAGACATAGACTAGCGTCTATGTTGTGTAATTGTTAGATATTACTAGTTAGATATTACTGCACTGTCGGAGCTAGAAGCACAAGCATTTCGCTACACCCGCAATAACATTTGCTAATCCCGTGTATGTGACCAATAAAATTTGACACAATATCCCACATTTTGTACACAAATGGTAAACCTATATGTGAGTATTTCCATGATGTATAATTATACCACACGGGGGCTCCCACAATCTCCCACAGTCCTCCTTGACATACTGGTTGAAGTGTCATTTACTGTGTTTGTTCTTCTGCATGACATCACAGATCCTATAAGCACTTGTGTAAAGCTGTGTTTTTGAAACACTGATCCTCAGCAGATCAGACTCTCCACTCCAAGACAGTTGCCATGCAGGAGGATGTACAGTACAGATTGAACCATGTGTATGACGGGGGTTCAACACACCGCCAGATGTAGGAAGACAGCAATGGATGTGGTAAAGAGGTCAATGGAACGCAGACCGCGGGGGATAGAAGAAGATGGACGGCAGATTGGCATACATTGAACAAATCTGATCTAACAAAGTGGATACTGGTTAAGTCCGTCATGACTGATGTGTTGCAACAGGAAAACAATGTTGTTACTGGAGTCGGAATTGGATATGTGTGGCTATTTTCGCTGCATAACATTTAGAAGTAGTCCCTTTTCAGGTTTAGAAGAAGTGGCTGTTAAATGCTAACTCTTGTTCATATAAGCTGATTAGCATAGCTAGCATAGAGAAATGGGTGGTGGTAGACAGTCGTTTTTAACTGTAATGCAGTTGATTGGTAACGATGACATGGACATGTATTGGAGTTGACATCCATACCAGCATTATACTCCCATGTTTACCTCAACATACTGTGAAATACAAATATAAACAGTAGCCTAAATGTAGGCAAATTTTGCTGTAGGGCAATGAGGAGATTCAGGATCTTTCCCCCACAGCATCTTTCCCCCACATGTTTCCATGGCAATTCCATTGTTTTGGTCAAGTTCCATTGACCTCTGCCTCATCTATCTCTATCTATACTTCTCTTCATCTTATACTCTACACCCAGAAGTACAGATTGACTTTTGTTAGGGATCAATACGATGCCACCAGATGTGAAGAGAAAGAACAGTGAAGAACATGGGAAGGTGGCTGCTTACTTTGTAATGGTATTTGTTTCCTGTGACGGTTCACTTTGCCTCCCAGTACTTAGTCTGTGCAGACTGTGTGTGTGTGTGTGTGTGTGTGTGTGTGTGTGTGTGTGTGTGTGTGTGTGTGTGTGTGTGTGTGTGTGTGTGTGTGTGTGTGTGTGTGTTGGCCACCTGGGGCCTGTCCTCCTTGGTCATGACAGAAGTATCACAGTGATTAACGTATGTGTGTGTGGATGTGGGTGTGTGTGTGTGGGTGGGTGTGTGTGTGGGTGTGTGCGTGCGTACGTGTGAACGATGAGCCATCCTGTACTCAGACAGGAGAGGCTTTAATGAACACACCAGGGAAATGGAGAGCAGGGGAATGGAGGCTGGAGCACTGCATTCTGGGAAGGTAGCAGCCACAGTTGATGGGGCATCTGTCCAATGATGGATGAGCTGAAATAGAGCACCTTGTGTGAAACATACTGAATATATTAATAAAGTCAACTTCCCACGTCTCCACAGAGTCTCCATTTGGATAAGTATCATGATTACATTCAACTTACTGTGTGTGTACGTGGGTGTTTTGTTTGTTTGTGTGTGCGTGCGTGTGTGCTTGTGTGTGCGTGCATTAATGCATACGTGTGTCTGTGTTTGTCTGTCAATGTGTGTCAGTGTGTGAGCCTAAGCAAACACAAATAGCATTCACAATAAGCAGCCCTACCCTTTCTAATATACTGTAGAGAGACAGTCCCTTCCCTTTCTAATGTACTGTAGAGAGACAGTCCCTTTCTAATATACTGTAGAGAGACAGTCCCTTCCTTTTCTAATATACTGTAGAGAGACAGTCCCTTCCCTTTCTAATATACTGTAGAGAGACAGTCCCTTCCCTTTCTAATGTACTGTAGAGAGACAGTCCCTTCCCTTTCTAATATACTGTAGAGAGACAGTCCTTTCCCTTTCTAATATACTGTAGAGAGACAGTCCCTTCCCTTTCTATTGTACTGTAGAGAGACAGTCCCTTCCCTTTCTAATGTACTGTAGAGAGACAGTCCCTTCCCTTTCTAATGTACTGTAGAGAGACAGTCCCTTCCCTTTCTAATGTACTGTAGAGAGACAGTCCCTTCCCTTTCTAATATACTGTAGAGAGACAGTCCCTTCCTTTTCTAATATACTGTAGAGAGACAGTCCCTTTCTAATGTACTGTAGAGAGACAGTCCCTTCCCTTTCTAATGTACTGTAGAGAGACAGTCCCTTCCCTTTCTAATATACTGTAGAGAGACAGTCCCTTCCCTTTCTAATGTACTGTAGAGAGTCAGTCCCTTTCTAATATACTGTAGAGAGACAGTCCCTTCCTTTTCTAATATACTGTAGAGAGACAGTCCCTTCCCTTTCTATTATACTGTAGAGAGACAGTCCCTTCCCTTTCTAATATACTGTAGAGAGACAGTCCCTTCCCTTTCTAATGTACTGTAGAGAGACAGTCCCTTCCCTTTCTAATATACTGTAGAGAGACAGTCCCTCCCCTTTCTAATGTACTGTAGAGAGACAGTCCCTTCCCTTTCTAATATACTGTAGATAGACAGTCCCTTTCTAATATATACTGTAGAGAGACAGTCCCTTCCCTTTCTAATATACTGTAGAGAGACAGTCCCTTCCCTTTCTAATATACTGTAGAGAGACAGTCCCTTCCATTTCTAATATACTGTAGATAGACAGTCCCTTCCCTTTCTAATATACTGTAGAGAGACAGTCCCTTCCCTTTCTAATATACTGTAGAGAGACAGTCCCTTCCCTTTCTAATATACTGTAGAGAGACAGTCCCTTCCATTTCTAATATACTGTAGATAGACAGTCCCTTCCCTTTCTAATATACTGTAGAGAGACAGTCCCTTCCCTTTCTAATATACTGTAGAGAGACAGTCCCTTTCTATTATACTGTAGAGAGACAGTCCCTTCCCTTTCTAATGTACTGTAGAGAGACAGTCCCTTCCCTTTCTAATGTACTGTAGAGAGACAGTCCCTTCCCTTTCTAATGTACTGTAGAGAGACAGTCCCTTCCCTTTCTAATGTACTGTAGAGAGACAGTCCCTTCCCTTTCTAATGTACTGTAGAGAGACAGTCCCTTCCCTTTCTATTATACTGTAGAGAGACAGTCCCTTCCCTTTCTAATATACTGTAGAGAAACAGTCCCTTCCCTTTCTAATGTACTGTAGAGAGTCAGTCCCTTTCTAATGTACTGTAGAGAGACAGTCCCTTCCCTTTCTATTATACTGTAGAGAAACAGTCCCTTCCTTTTCTAATGTACTGTAGAGAGACAGTCCCTTTCTATTATACTGTAGAGAGACAGTCCCTTTCTATTATACTGTAGAGAGACAGTCCCTTTCTATTATACTGTAGAGAGACAGTCCCTTTCTATTATACTGTAGAGAGACAGTCCCTTTCTATTATACTGTAGAGAGACAGTCCCTTTCTAATGTACTGTAGAGAAACAGTCCCTTCCCTTTCTAATATACTGTAGAGAAACAGTCCCTTCCCTTTCTATTATACTGTAGAGAGACAGTCCCTTCCCTTTCTATTATACTGTAGAGAGACAGTCCCTTCCCTTTCTAATGTACTGTAGAGAGACAGTCCCTTCCCTTTCTAATATACTGTAGAGAGACAGTCCCTTTCTAATATACTGTAGAGAGACAGTCCCTTCCCTTTCTAATATACTGTAGAGAGACAGTCCCTCCCCTGTCTTATATACTGTAGAGAGACAGTCCCTTCCCTTTCTAATATACTGTAGAGAGACAGTCCCTCCCCTTTCTAATATACTGTAGAGAGACAGTCCCTCCCCTTTCTAATATACTGTAGAGAGACAGTCCCTTCCCTTTCTATTATACTGTAGAGAGACGGGGGGGGGGGGGGGGGGGGGGGGGGGGGGAATTTGCTGAAGGTGTGGAAAATGCTGAACCCAAAGATAAGACTCCTATAGGTCAAGGTTTAATAGACAGAAAGATATGCATAAGGTGAGATAGACAGGTTCCTCTGAGAGGTTGGTAGCAATCTTTACAATTAGGCCATTGTTATAAGAATTTGTTCTTACTGTAACTGACTTGTTTAGTTCAAATAAATATATTGTTCCTGGAATTGTGAATTTGCTGAAGGTGTGGAAAATGCTGAACCCAAAGATAAGACTCCTATAGGTCAAGGTTTAATAGTTGTCGTGTTCAGAGGGTTAGTGTGAAAGGAGAGAGCAGTATGAGCTTTGAATATGCCTGTGTGAGGTAGTTAGCCACAGTAGAAAGAGGATTAGGCCAGCTCACCTCTCTGTTTATAATAAGAGTCATTTGGATGCCTTGGTTTGATGTGGTAGTGTGTGTGTGTGTGTGTGTGTGTGTGTGTGTGTGTGTGTGTGTGTGTGTGTGTGTGTGTGTGTGTGTGTGTGTGTGTGTGTGTGTGTGTGTGTGTGTGTGTGTGTGTGTGTGTGTGTGTGTGTGTGGGTGGGTGGGTGGGTGTGTGTGCAAGCTCTAACAGTCTTACTGCAGAATCAGACATTCAAACCCTCGTCCATAAACATCACATTTTTGGCATTCATTTTGAATGGTTAAGTTATGGGTTAAGGTTTGGTATAGGGTTAAAACTAAAACAATTATAACTAGTGCCTAGCACTGGGATTGAACTGCTTACCTGGACGGACTAATTTCACAGTGGATCATGAACGACCTGGCTGGCATGTGTGTGTGGTATTACATTTATGTAGCACAACATTTCTGGCTCTAATTAACATGCTAAGGGGGAGGAACTACCCCCCCCCCCCTCCCTCCCTCCCTCCCTCTCTCTCTCTATCCCTCTCGCTCAGTTTCTCCTTCCTCTCCCTCTCTCTATCCCTCTCGCTCAGTTTCTCCTCCCTCTCTCTCTCCCTCTCGCTCAGTTTCTCCTTCCTCTCCCTCTCTCTCTCCCTCTCGCTCAGTTTCTCCTTCCTCTCCCTCTCTCTATCCCTCTCGCTCAGTTTCTCCTTCCTCTCCCTCTCTCTATCCCTCTCGCTCAGTTTCTCCTCCCTCTCTCTCTCTATCCCTCTCGCTCAGTTTCTCCTTCCTCTCCCTCTCTCTCTCCCTCTCGCTCAGTTTCTCCTTCCTCTCCCTCTCTCTATCCCTCTCGCTCAGTTTCTCCTCCCTCTCCCTCTCTCTCTCCCTCTCGCTCAGTTTCTCCTTCCTCTCCCTCTCTCTCTCCCTCTCGCTCAGTTTCTCCTTCCTCTCCCTCTCTCTATCCCTCTCGCTCAGTTTCTCCTTCCTCTCCCTCTCTCTATCCCTCTCGCTCAGTTTCTCCTCCCTCTCTCTCTCTATCCCTCTCGCTCAGTTTCTCCTTCCTCTCCCTCTCTCTCTCCCTCTCGCTCAGTTTCTCCTTCCTCTCCCTCTCTCTATCCCTCTCACTCAGTTTCTCCTTCCTCTCCCTCTCTCTATCCCTCTCGCTCAGTTTCTCCTTCCTCTCCCTCTCTCTCAGTTTCTCCTTCCTCTCCTTCTCTCTCTCCCTCTCACTCAGTTTCTCCTTCCTCTCCCTCTCTCTATCCCTCTCGCTCAGTGTCTCCTTCCTCTCCATCTCTCTCTCCCTCTCGCTCAGTTTCTCCTTCCTCTCCTTCTCCTTCTCTCTCTCCCTCTCGCTCAGTTTCTCCTTCCTCTCCTTCTCTCTCTCCCTCTCGCTCAGTTTCTCCTTCCTCTCTCTCTCCCTCTCACTCAGTTTCTCCTTCCTCTCTCTCTCCCTCTCGCTCAGTTTCTCCTTCCTCTTGCTCTCCCTCTCGCTCAGTTTCTCCTTCGTCTCTCTCTCCCTCTCGCTCAGTTTCTCCTTCCTCTCTCTCTCCATCTCGCTCAGTTTCTCCTTCCTCTCCTTCTCTCTCTCCCTCTCGCTCAGTTTCTCCTTCCTCTCCTTCTCTCTCTCCCTCTCGCTCAGTTTCACCTTCCTCTCCTTCTCTCTCTCCCTCTCGCTCAGTTTCTCCTTCCTCTCCTTTTCTCTCTCCCTCTCGCTCAGTTTCTCCTTCCTCTCCTTCTCTCTCTCCCTCTCGCTCAGTTTCTCCTTCCTCTCCCTCTCTCTCTCCCTCTCGCTCAGTTTCTCCTCCCTCTCTCTCTCCCTCTCGCTCAGTTTCTCCTTCCTCTCCCTCTCTCTCTCCCTCTCGCTCAGTTTCTCCTTCCTCTCCCTCTCTCTATCCCTCTCACTCAGTTTCTCCTTCCTCTCCCTCTCTCTATCCCTCTCGCTCAGTTTCTCCTTCCTCTCCCTCTCTCTCAGTTTCTCCTTCCTCTCCTTCTCTCTCTCCCTCTCGCTCAGTTTCTCCTTCCTCTCCCTCTCTCTATCCCTCTCGCTCAGTTTCTCCTTCCTCTCCCTCTCTCTCTCCCTCTCGCTCAGTTTCTCCTTCCTCTCCTTCTCTCTCTCCCTCTCGCTCAGTTTCTCCTTCCTCTCCTTCTCTCTCTCCCTCTCGCTCAGTTTCACCTTCCTCTCCTTCTCTCTCTCCCTCTCGCTCAGTTTCACCTTCCTCTCCTTCTCTCTCTCCCTCTCGCTCAGTTTCACCTTCCTCTCCTTCTCTCTCTCCCTCTCGCTCAGTTTCTCCTTCCTCTCCGTGTCTCTCTCCCTCTCGCTCAGTTTCTCCTTCCTCTCCTTCTCTCTCTCCCTCTCGCTCAGTTTCTCCTTCCTCTCCCTCTCTCTCTCCCTCTCGCTCAGTTTCTCCTCCCTCTCTCTCTCCCTCTCGCTCAGTTTCTCCTTCCTCTCCCTCTCTCTCTCCCTCTCGCTCAGTTTCTCCTTCCTCTCCCTCTCTCTATCCCTCTCACTCAGTTTCTCCTTCCTCTCCCTCTCTCTATCCCTCTCGCTCAGTTTCTCCTCCCTCTCCCTCTCTCTCTCCCTCTCGCTCAGTTTCTCCTTCCTCTCCCTCTCTCTATCCCTCTCGCTCAGTTTCTCCTTCCTCTCCCTCTCTCTATCCCTCTCGCTCAGTTTCTCCTCCCTCTCTCTCTCTATCCCTCTCGCTCAGTTTCTCCTTCCTCTCCCTCTCTCTCTCCCTCTCGCTCAGTTTCTCCTTCCTCTCCCTCTCTCTATCCCTCTCGCTCAGTTTCTCCTCCCTCTCCCTCTCTCTCTCCCTCTCGCTCAGTTTCTCCTTCCTCTCCCTCTCTCTCTCCCTCTCGCTCAGTTTCTCCTTCCTCTCCCTCTCTCTATCCCTCTCGCTCAGTTTCTCCTTCCTCTCCCTCTCTCTATCCCTCTCGCTCAGTTTCTCCTCCCTCTCTCTCTCTATCCCTCTCGCTCAGTTTCTCCTTCCTCTCCCTCTCTCTCTCCCTCTCGCTCAGTTTCTCCTTCCTCTCCCTCTCTCTATCCCTCTCACTCAGTTTCTCCTTCCTCTCCCTCTCTCTATCCCTCTCGCTCAGTTTCTCCTTCCTCTCCCTCTCTCTCAGTTTCTCCTTCCTCTCCTTCTCTCTCTCCCTCTCACTCAGTTTCTCCTTCCTCTCCCTCTCTCTATCCCTCTCGCTCAGTGTCTCCTTCCTCTCCATCTCTCTCTCCCTCTCGCTCAGTTTCTCCTTCCTCTCCTTCTCCTTCTCTCTCTCCCTCTCGCTCAGTTTCTCCTTCCTCTCCTTCTCTCTCTCCCTCTCGCTCAGTTTCTCCTTCCTCTCTCTCTCCCTCTCACTCAGTTTCTCCTTCCTCTCTCTCTCCCTCTCGCTCAGTTTCTCCTTCCTCTTGCTCTCCCTCTCGCTCAGTTTCTCCTTCGTCTCTCTCTCCCTCTCGCTCAGTTTCTCCTTCCTCTCTCTCTCCATCTCGCTCAGTTTCTCCTTCCTCTCCTTCTCTCTCTCCCTCTCGCTCAGTTTCTCCTTCCTCTCCTTCTCTCTCTCCCTCTCGCTCAGTTTCACCTTCCTCTCCTTCTCTCTCTCCCTCTCGCTCAGTTTCTCCTTCCTCTCCTTTTCTCTCTCCCTCTCGCTCAGTTTCTCCTTCCTCTCCTTCTCTCTCTCCCTCTCGCTCAGTTTCTC
Organism: Oncorhynchus clarkii lewisi; assembly: GCF_045791955.1. Classification (NCBI taxonomy): domain Eukaryota; kingdom Metazoa; phylum Chordata; class Actinopteri; order Salmoniformes; family Salmonidae; genus Oncorhynchus; species Oncorhynchus clarkii. The sequence continues at coordinate 59,871,777 of NC_092159.1, read as the reverse complement.
CTTCCTCTCCCTCTCTCTCTCCCTCTCGCTCAGTTTCTCCTCCCTCTCTCTCTCCCTCTCGCTCAGTTTCTCCTTCCTCTCCCTCTCTCTCTCCCTCTCGCTCAGTTTCTCCTTCCTCTCCCTCTCTCTATCCCTCTCACTCAGTTTCTCCTTCCTCTCCCTCTCTCTATCCCTCTCGCTCAGTTTCTCCTTCCTCTCCCTCTCTCTCAGTTTCTCCTTCCTCTCCTTCTCTCTCTCCCTCTCGCTCAGTTTCTCCTTCCTCTCCCTCTCTCTATCCCTCTCGCTCAGTTTCTCCTTCCTCTCCCTCTCTCTCTCCCTCTCGCTCAGTTTCTCCTTCCTCTCCTTCTCTCTCTCCCTCTCGCTCAGTTTCTCCTTCCTCTCCTTCTCTCTCTCCCTCTCGCTCAGTTTCACCTTCCTCTCCTTCTCTCTCTCCCTCTCGCTCAGTTTCACCTTCCTCTCCTTCTCTCTCTCCCTCTCGCTCAGTTTCACCTTCCTCTCCTTCTCTCTCTCCCTCTCGCTCAGTTTCTCCTTCCTCTCCTTTTCTCTCTCCCTCTCGCTCAGTTTCTCCTTCCTCTCCTTCTCTCTCTCCCTCTCGCTCAGTTTCTCCTTCCTCTCCCTCTCTCTCTCCCTCTCGCTCAGTTTCTCCTCCCTCTCTCTCTCCCTCTCGCTCAGTTTCTCCTTCCTCTCCCTCTCTCTCTCCCTCTCGCTCAGTTTCTCCTTCCTCTCCCTCTCTCTATCCCTCTCACTCAGTTTCTCCTTCCTCTCCCTCTCTCTATCCCTCTCGCTCAGTTTCTCCTTCCTCTCCCTCTCTCTCAGTTTCTCCTTCCTCTCCTTCTCTCTCTCCCTCTCGCTCAGTTTCTCCTTCCTCTCCCTCTCTCTATCCCTCTCGCTCAGTTTCTCCTTCCTCTCCCTCTCTCTCTCCCTCTCGCTCAGTTTCTCCTTCCTCTCCTTCTCCTTCTCTCTCTCCCTCTCGCTCAGTTTCTCCTTCCTCTCCTTCTCTCTCTCCCTCTCGCTCAGTTTCTCCTTCCTCTTTCTCTCCCTCTCGCTCAGTTTCTCCTTCCTCTCTCTCTCCCTCTCGCTCAGTTTCTCCTTCCTCTCGCTCTCCCTCTCGCTCAGTTTCTCCTTCCTCTCTCTCTCCCTCTCGCTCAGTTTCTCCTTCCTCTCTCTCTCCCTCTCGCTCAGTTTCTCCTTCCTCTCTCTCTCCCTCTCGCTCAGTTTCTCCTTCCTCTCTCTATCCCTCTCACTCAGTTTCTCCTTCCTCTCTCTATCCCTCTCGCTCAGTTTCTCCTTCCTCTCTCTCTCCCTCTCGCTCAGTTTCTCCTTCCTCTCTCTCTCCCTCTCGCTCAGTTTCTCCTTCCTCTCTCTCTCCCTCTCGCTCAGTTTCTCCTTCCTCTCCTTCTCTCTCTCCCTCTCGCTCAGTTTCTCCTTCCTCTCCTTCTCTCTCTCCCTCTCGCTCAGTTTCTCCTTCCTCGCCCTCTCTCTATCCCTCTCGCTCAGTTTCTCCTTCCTCTCCTTCTCTCTCTCTCAGTCCCCCCCTCTCTTTCTCTCTCTCCTCCCCCTATCCTTTACCTCTCTCCTCCCCCTATATCCATGTAACCTTCAGAGTGGATCTGGACATTGTGTACAGTGTGAGTCATTGCTCATGAAGTCCAATTGTATTGGCAGGGTCATCCGATGTCCATCCCTGGGGTTTGAGAGTGTACTGAGAATCTTAGACGCTGTCTCCCTGACCCTCTGTAAACCCCCAGACAAACACACACACACACACACACACACACACACACACACACACACACCGTCCGCACACACTAAGTACTGGGAGGCAAAGTGACCCACTCTGGGGTGCACTGGGTTGATGTGTGACCTCAGGGTTCTACAGGGCTCAATACACACTTATGTACAAATGGTCAATAGTAGCACCTTCAACATTGTATGAAACAAGTAAAACATGGTACTGTATGTCTGTTTTAATAACATAAAACCATTATTTCTCCTCTATCTTTCTCCTCCATCCTTCTTTCTTACTTCACATCTCTCTTTCTTTCTCTTTAAGTCAATCTCCTGCTGAATTATCTCTGACAGCCATCACCATGGCAACTACACTTGTCAACTTTGTGCTATTCCCACAGCCAGACACACAAACACATACAGTTATATATGAGGTGTTTTTTGGGCATTTCTTAGTTACATTATGTTGCAGATGATGCATTCAACAGATTATAATCTAGAACACCACGTTACAAGTAGGGAGAATTTACTGTTGCGTTGTTACATTCAAACTGAACTCTGGATGCATCTATACAGTGGTTGTGTTCCCTTCCTTTAGCATTAAATCCCATTGATGTATAAAGTATTACGGAGCACCACACTGTAGTGATCAGCCCCAGGACATTGGACAACGGGCCTCAGTGCCTTAGAATAGGTTATTTATCCACTGCCAGAACCCCACTGCTTGGGCCTGCTGGTGAAATAGACCAAAATAGACAGAGCACAGTACAGCCAAACCTCCCATGGGGTGTTTCCTCTCTGGCTACCAGACTAGCCTCAGGTCAGGAGCAGAGAAACATGGTCATCACAATATATACTGATCAGATTGGTGGGCTTTTTGGTGGTGCAATGGCTAGGGCCAGGAGTTGTATTTACTGTATGACACACACACACACACACACACACACACACACACACACACACACATACGACCACCTTTCATCTCAGAGATCAGAACACCACACTAAGGAGAACTGTCTGATTATCAGTTTCCCCGTTGGTGATCAAATGGAATCCAAATCGAATTTGATTTGTCACATGCTTGTGTAGACTAAGAATGAAATGCTTACTTATGGGCCCTTTCCCCAATGTAGAGAGAAAAATAGAAACATAATAGAAGAAGAACCCATGGAATAAATACACAATGAGTAATGATAGCTTGGCTATATACTGTACATGGGATACCAGTACTGAGTTGATGTGCAGGGGTATGAGGTTATTGAGGTAGATA
>NC_092159.1:59806279-59863779 GCF_045791955.1 Oncorhynchus clarkii lewisi | reverse complement strand
CATGAAGCTGGCTCTACGCAGCTGGTCCCCAGTGCGTCTCCTTGGGCCGGCTTACATGGCACCAGCCTTGCGCTCGGTGTCTCCGGTTCGCCTGCATAGCCCAGTGCGGGCTATTCCACCTCGCCGCACTGGCAGGGCGACCGTGAGCATTCAACCAGGTATGGTTGGGCAGGCTCGGTGCTCAAGAGCTCCAGTGCGCCTGCACGGCCCGGTTTTTCCAGTACCACCTCCACACCCCAGCCCTCCGGTAGCAGCTCCCCGCACCAGGCTTCCTGTGCGTGTCCTTGGCCCAGTACCACCAGTGCCAGCACCACGCATCAGGCCTACAGTGCGCCTCGTCTGTCCAGCGCTGCCAGAGCCTTCCTCCTCTTCAGCGCTGTCGGAGTCTCCCGCCTGTTTAGCGCTGTTAGAGCCTTCCTTCTCTACAGCGCTGCCGGAGTCTCCCGCCTGTTCAGAACTGCCAGTTTGCAAGGAGCTGCCAGTTTGCAAGGAGCTGCCAGTTTGCAAGGAGCTGCCAGTTTGCAAGGAGCTGCCAGTTTGCAAGGAGCTGCCAGTTTGCAAGGAGCTGCCAGTTAGCATAGAGCTGCCAGTTAGCATAGAGCTGCCAGTCTGCATTGAGCTGCCAGTCTGCATAGAGCTGCCAGTCTGCATAGAGCTGCCAGTCTGCAGGGAGCTGCCAGTCTGCAAGGAGCCGCCAGAGCTGCCAGTCTGCAGGATGCCGCCAAAGCTGCCAGTTTGCAAGGAGCCGCCAGAGCTGCCAGTCTGCAAGGAGCCGCCAGAGCTGCCAGTTAGCATGGAGCAGCCAGAGCAGCCAGTTAGCATGGAGCAGCCAGGGCCGCCAGTCAGCATGGAGCAGCCAGGGCCGCCAGTCAGCATGGAGCAGCCAGGGCCGCCAGTCAGCATGGAGCAGCCAGGGCCGCCAGTCAGCATGGAGCAGCCAGAGCAGCCAGTCAGCATGGAGCAGCCAGAGCAGCCAGTCAGCATGGAGCAGCCAGAGCTGCCAGTCAGCATGGAGCAGCCAGGGCCGCCAGTCAGCATGGAGCAGCCAGGGCCGCCAGTCAGCATGGAGCAGCCAGTCAGCAGGGAGCAGCCAGTCAGCATGGAGCAGCCAGAGCAGCCAGTCAGCATGGAGCAGCCAGAGCTGCCAGTCAGCATGGAGCAGCCAGTCAGCATGGAGCAGCCAGAGCTGCCAGTCAGCATGGAGCAGCCAGTCAGCATGGAGCAGCCAGAGCTGCCAGTCAACCAGACTCTTCCAGATCTACCAGTCAACCAGACTCTTCCAGATCTGCCAGACAACCAGACTCTTCCAGATCTGCCAGACAACCAGACTCTTCCAGATCTGCCAGTCTACCAGACTCTTCCAGATCTGCCAGTCTACCAGACTCTTCCAGATCTGCCAGTCTACCAGACTCTTCCAGATCTGCCAGTCTACCAGACTCTTCCAGATCTGCCAGTCGACCAGACTCTTCCAGATCTGCCAGTCGACCAGACTCTTCCAGATCTGCCAGTCGACCAGACTCTTCCAGATCCGCCAGTCGACCAGACTCTTCCAGATCCGCCAGTCAGCCAGGATCTTCCAGATCCGCCAGTCAGCCATGATCTTCCAGATCCGCCAGTCAGCCAGGATCTTCCAGATCCGCCAGTCAGCCAGGATCTTCCAGATCCACCAGTCAGCCAGGATCTGCCAGAACCGCCAGCCAGCCAGGATCTGCCGGATCCAACTACCTGCCTGAGCTTCCTCTCAGTGCTGAGCTTCCTCTCAGTGCTGAGCTACCCATCAGTCCCGAGCTACCTCTGTCCCGAGCTGTCCTTCTGTCTCGAGCTGACCCTCTGTCCCGAGCTGTCATTAAGGAGGGTCACCTATCTAGCTATCTAGGGACGCTAAGGAGGTGGACCAAGACTATTATGGAGTGGGGTCCACGTCCAGCGCCAGAGCCGCCACCGCGGACAGATGCCCACCCAGACCCTCCCCTATAGGTTCAGGTTTTGCGGCCGGAGTCCGCACCTTGGGGGGGGGGGTACTGTCACACCCTGACCATAGTTTACTTTGTATATTTCTAGGTTTTGGTTGGTCAGGGTGTGATCTGAGTGGGCATTCTATGTTACATGTCTAGTTTGTCCAGTTCTATGTTCGGCCTGATATGGTTCTCAATCAGAGGCAGGTGTTCGTCATTGTCTCTGATTGGGAACCATATTTAGGTAGCCTGGGTTTCACTGTGTGTTTGTGGGTGATTGTTCCTGTCTATGTGTTTTCACCAGATAGGCTGTTTAGGTTTTCGTTACGTTCATTACGTTCTTTATTTTGTAGTGTTTGTATTGATTCGTGTTTTACGTTTGTTTATTAAAACATGGATCGCAATCGACACGCTGCATTTTGGTCCGACTCTCCTTCACATACAGAAAATCGTTACATTGAAGTGTACCTATGATGAAAATTACAGGCCTCTCTCATCCTTTTAAGTGGGAGAACTTGCACAATTGGTGGCTGACTAAATACTTTTTTGCCCCACTGTCCAATACAGACTGATGCTCTATATACAGTACAGACTGATGCTCTATATACAGTACAGACTGATGCTCTAAATACAGTACAGACTGATGCTCTATTTACAATACAGATTGATGCTCTATATACAGTACAGACTGATGCTCTATATACAGTACAGACTGATGCTCTATATACAGTACAGACTGATGCTCTATATACAGTACAGACTGATGCTCTATATACAATACAGACTGATGCTCTATATACAGTACACTCTAAATCAGTCTCACCCTTCACCTAGCTGTGTTCCTTTGTATGTCAGCTTTCTAACATTGATGGAACGTTGGCTCATTAGCTCAGCCTAACCCAGTGATGCTACCAGATGTTTTGTCCAAGATAAACAGCTGGTGGATTAGAAAGTGATTCCTCTCAGTATAGAGTGAGACACCATGGGGTCACAAGTCAAGAAGCTATAGCTTCTTACGTACTCACACACAGGATATAATGTAGTGTAAACCATGTTTTCAAGATTAACCTAATTTTGGTTGTGTGATACAGTTTTCATTCGAATGTGTGATTTTTCAAGTGATAAGAAAAACTGAATGTAATGCAAATTTGAAGCGGATTCATCCAAATAACAGACAGTACGGATAGACATCCTATTTCCAACCCTTGAGACACTATCTTACAGTACAACCCCTCTTCACCTCTCTCCATTTACTGTACTAAATATCTGTACTAAATATCACTCACAACACACACACACACATTTTTCCCACATCCACATCAAAGTCTTCCTCATCATTATGGACAGTTCCACAATACAACAAATCAAAGCATCTGCCTGGCTCCACAGAGCTCCCACAGCTCTCTCTCCATCCCACATTTATTCCATCAGATGTTGGAGAGATGGAGCGACAGCCTGTTGAATTATGCGATTGGAGGCATACCATCTTAATCGAGCCGGTAGTCGAAGCGTATGTGTTGGTAGAGCTGGGTACTGTTCATTAGGCACAAAATAGGGAAACATTTGTGAAACAGGAAGGTGCTACCTGATTTGTTTAATAAGAAACACTTGTTTTCCTTTTCCTTTGCAAAATGCTTTGCTACAGTGTGTCCTAATGAACTTGTCCCGAAGTGCACTGACATTTGATGAAATATAGAAGGGGTGAATGAGTAGAATGGATCAATAACTCCCTCATCTGAAATGGCTTTGTGGAGTGGAAATGTTCTTCGCAGCAGTGTTCTATCTTGATTGATCACTGTGATTGATTCCGGTGTTTTTTTATTTACGGCATTTTATGTCATATGCTGCTGTTCATCTTGAAAGCTTCAGTTGACAAAACAATGAAATCATTTCTATCTTTGTGTGTGTGTTTCCAGGACCCCAGAAGCAAGCACAAGTTTAAGATCCACTCGTACGGCAGTCCCACATTCTGCGACCACTGTGGCTCCCTCCTCTATGGACTCATCCACCAGGGGATGAAATGCGACAGTGAGTCAATCTCTAATGACACCTTTACTCAGCTGAACCATAAGATTGAGATGACTTTATTGATCAAATGCACACAAGGTCCAACTTAAATGTGACTTTTAACCCCACCCCTCTGAAAGACACACATACAGAGGTTTTGTAGAGGAGCAGGGGGCTGTCACTCTGGGAGGCCAGGAGCTGCTGTGGTGCTTTGCTCAAGGGCACAAGGGCAGGCATTGGCATCTAGGATATGATACCAGCAACACTCCAATTGCCAGTTTACTTCCCACCAGTTTTCCAGTCAGACCCGAGTTTCAAAATGGCAACCCTCTAGTTGCTAGCTCGCCTCTAACCGCTAGGCTGCCCGCCGCCCCAGAGAGTTACAGTGCTTATCTAGGATCAGTGTTGTCTTTTAAATCATTATCAGTAAGTTTAAATGGACAGGGGGGGGACCTGATCCTAGATTAGCACTTCTATGCTGACAAGTTTTATGAATATCGGCCCTGGGCCCCCTAGAAAGGCTGCACAGCCTCACACCCAGGCCAGGGAATCACAGGCTGCTTCCTGATTCTCCACACTGTTCCTGAAGAGTGTACTTGCCCACTCCCCATCATGAAAACTCCCTCAAGAATGACTTCCACCAATGCAATGCTTTTGGGAGGTGTGCGAATCAGTATGCAGCCACAGATCCTACACCCTTTTCATACTGTGCAATGTGACACACATTTATAGTGGGGGGAAATCATGTGTGTGTGTGTGTGTGTGTGTGTGTGTGTGTGTGTGTGTGTGTGCGTGTGCGTGTGCGTGCGTGCGTGCGTGAATTGATTGACCACTGGTTTTCTACTAGAGGGAATAGGATGGGAATAGATGGGAATAGCTTTACTTTTCATAAGGATGTGTAATTCAGGGTAATACAGTATTCTCTATACTGTAACTGTCTCCAGTTAGCCCACTCTGTCCCTTCTAATGCCTCATTCCTTCCACCTACACTCTGTTTCCCTCTGCTCTAATTCTCTCTCTCCCTATCTTTCCAAATGCCCCACTTCCCTCGTCAACTCTTTCTCTCCCTTGCTTTCTTCCTTTTCTCTCCTCTCTCTCCCACACTACCTCTCAACTGACTCCCACCCCCTCACTACCTCTCAACCCACTCCCATCCCGTCAATACCTCTCAACCCACTCCCACTACCTCTCAACCCACTCCCATCCCTTCACTACCTCTCAACCCACTCCCACTCCCATCCCCTCACTACCTCTCAACCCACTCCCATCCCCTCACTACCTCTCAACCCACTCCCATCCCCTCACTACCTCTCAACCCACGCCCACCCCCTCACCCCCTTACTACCTCTCAACCCACTCCCATGCCCTCACTACCTCTCAACCCACTCCCATGCCCTCACTACCTCTCAACCCACTCCCATCCCCTCACTACCTCTCAACCCACTCCCATCCCCTCACTACCTCTCAACCCACTCCCATCCCCTCACTACCTCTCAACCCACTCCCACCCCCTCCCTACCTCTCAACCCACTCCCAACCCCTCACTACCTCTCAACCCACTCCCATCCCCTCACTACCTCTCAACCCACTCCCATCCCCTCACTACCTCTCAACCCACTCCCACCCCCTCACTACCTCTCAACCCACTCCCATCCCCTCACTACCTCTCAACCCACTCCCATCCCCTCACTACCTCTCAACCCACTCCCATCCCCTCCCTACCTCTCAACCCACTCCCATCCCCTCCCTACCTCTCAACCCACTCCCATCCCCTCCCTACCTCTCAACCCACTCCCATCCCCTCCCTACCTCTCAACCCACTCCCATCCCCTCACTACCTCTCAACCCACTCCTATCCCCTCACTACCTCTCAACCTACTCCCATCCCCTCACTACCTCTCAACCCACTCCCACTCCCATCCCCTCACTACCTCTCAACCCACTCCCATCCCCTCACTACCTCTCAACTCACTCCCACCCCCTCACTACCTCTCAACCCACTCCCATCCCCTCACTACCTCTCAACCCACTCCCATCCCCTCACTACCTCTCAACCCACTCCCATGCCCTCACTACCTCTCAACCCACTCCCACTCCCATCCCCTCACTACCTCTCAACCCACTCCCACTCCCATCCCCTCACTACCTCTCAACTCACTCCCATCCCCTCACTACCTCTCAACCCACTCCCACCCCCTCACCCCTCACTACCTCTCAACCCACTCCCATGCCCTTACTACCTCTCAACCCACTCCCATCCCCTCACAACCTCTCAACCCACTCCCATCCCTTCACTACCTCTCAACTGACTCCCACCCCCTCACTACCTCTCAACCCACTCCCATCCCCTCACTACCTCTCAACCCACTCCCATCCCCTCCCTACCTCTCAACCCACTCCCATCCCCTCACTACCTCTCAACCCACTCCCACCCCCTCACCCCCTCACTACCTCTCAACCCACTCCCATCCCCTCACTACCTCTCAACCCACTCCCACCCCCTCACCCCCTCACTACCTCTCAACCCACTCCCATCCCCTCACTACCTCTCAACCCACTCCCACCCCCTCACCCCCTCACTACCTCTCAACCCACTCCCATCCCCTCACTATCTCTCAACCCACTCCCATCCCCTCCCTACCTCTCAACTCACTCCCATGCCCTTACTACCTCTCAACCCACTCCCATCCCCTCACAACCTCTCAACCCACTCCCATCCCCTCACAACCTCTCAACCCACTCCCATCCCCTCACTACCTCTCAACTGACTCCCACCCCCTCACTACCTCTCAACCCACTCCCATCCCCTCCCTACCTCTCAACCCACTCCCACCCCCTCACTACCTCTCAACCCACTCCCACCCCCTCACCCCCTCACTACCTCTCAACCCACTCCCATCCCCTCACTACCTCTCAACCCACTCCCATCCCCTCACTACCTCTCAACCCACTCCCATCCCTTCACTACCTCTCAACCCACTCCCATCCCCTCACTACCTCGCAACCCACTCCCACCCCCTCACCCCCTCACTACCTCTCAACCCACTCCTATCCCTTCACTACCTCTCAACTCACTCCCACCCACTCACTACATCTCAACCCACTCCCTCACCCCCTCACTACCTCTCAACTCACTCCCACCCCCTCACTACCTCTCAACCCACTCCCACCCCCTCACCCCCTCACTACCTCTCAACCCACTCCCACCCCCTCACCCCCTCACTACCTCTCAACTCACTCCCACCCCCTCACTACCTCTCAACCCACTCCCACCCCCTCACCCACTCACTACCTCTCAACTCACTCCCACCCCCACACTACCTCTCAACTCACTCCCACCCCCTCACTACCTCTCAACCCACTCCCACCCCCTCACTACCTCTCAATTCACTCCCACCCCCACACTACCTCTCAACTCACTCCCACCCCCACACTACCTCTCACTCCCACCCCCTCACTACCTCTCACTCCCACCCCCTCACTACCTCGCAACTCACTCCCATCCCCTCACTACCTCTCAACTCACTCCCACCCCCTCACTACCTCTCAACCCACTCCCATCCCCTCACCCCCACACTACTTATCAACTCACTCCCACCCCCTCACTACCTCTCAACCAACTCCCACCCCTTCACCCCCTCACAACCTCTCAACCCACTCCCATCCCCTCACTACCTCTCAACCCACTCCCATGCCCTCACTACCTCTCAACCCACTCCCATGCCCTCACTACCTCTCAACACACTCCCATCCCCTCACTACCTCTCAACCCACTCCCATCCCCTCACTACCTCTCAACCCACTCCCATCCCCTCACTACCTCTCAACCCACTCCCACCCCCTCCCTACCTCTCAACCCACTCCCAACCCCTCACTACCTCTCATCCCACTCCCATCCCCTCACTACCTCTCAACCCACTCCCATCCCCTCACTACCTCTCAACCCACTCCCATCCCCTCACTACCTCTCAACCCACTCCCATCCCCTCACTACCTCTCAACCCACTCCCACCCCCTCACTACCTCTCAACCCACTCCCATCCCCTCACTACCTCTCAACCCACTCCCATCCCCTCACTACCTCTCAACCCACTCCCATCCCCTCCCTACATCTCAACCCACTCCCATCCCCTCCCTACCTCTCAACCCACTTCCATCCCCTCCCTACCTCTCAACCCACTCCCATCCCCTCCCTACCTCTCAACCCACTCCCATCCCCTCACTACCTCTCAACCCACTCCCATCCCCTCACTACCTCTCAACCCACTCCCATCCCCTCACTACCTCTCAACCCACTCACATCCCCTCACTACCTCTCAACTCACTCCCACCCCCTCACTACCTCTCAACCCACTCCCATCCCCTCACTACCTCTCAACCCACTCCCATCCCCTCACTACCTCTCAACCCACTCCCATGCCCTCACTACCTCTTAACCCACTCCCACTCCCATCCCCTCACTACCTCTCAACCCACTCCCACTCCCATCCCCTCACTACCTCTCAACCCACTCCCATCCCCTCACTACCTCTCAACCCACTCCCATCCTCTCACTACCTCTCAACCCACTCCCATCCCCTCCCTACCTCTCAACCCACTCCCACCCCCTCACTACCTCTCAACCCACTCCCACCCCCTCACCCCTCACTACCTCTCAACCCACTCCCATCCCTTCACTACCTCTCAACCCACTCCCACCCCTTCACTACCTCTCAACTCACTCCCACCCCCTCACTACCTCTCAACCCACTCCCTCACCCCCTCACTACCTCTCAACTCACTCCCACCCCCTCACTACCTCTCAACCCACTCCCACCCCCTCACCCCCTCACTACCTCTCAACTCACTCCCACCCCCACACTACCTCTCAACTCACTCCCACCCCCTCACTAACTCTCAACCCACTCCCACCCCCTCACTACCTCTCAACTCACTCCCACCCCCACACTACCTCTCACCTCACTCCCACCCCCACACTACCTCTCACTCCCACCCCCTCACTACCTCTCACTCCCACCCCCTCACTACCTCTCAACTCACTCCCATCCCCTCACTACCTCTCAACTCACTCCCACCCCCTCACTACCTCTCAACCCACTCCCATCCCCTCACCCCCACACTTCTTCTCAACTCACTCCCACCCCCTCACTACCTCTCAACCCACTCCCACCCCCTCACCCCCTCACAACCTCTCAACCCACTCCCATCCCCTCACTACCTCTCAACCCACTCCAATCCCCTCACTACCTCTCAACCCACTCCCATCCCCTCCCTACCTCTCAACCCACTCCCACCCCCTCACTACCTGTCAACCCACTCCCACCCCCTCACCCCCTCACTACATCTCAACCCACTCACATCCCCTCACTACCTCTCAACCCACTCCCATCCCCTCACTACCTCTCAACCCACTCCCATCCCCTCCCTACCTCTCAACCCACTCCCATCCCCTCACTACCTCTCAACCCACTCCCATCCCCTCCCTACCTCTCAACCCACTCCCATCCCCTCCCTACCTCTCAACCCACTCCCGTCCCCTCACTACCTCTCAACCCACTCCCATCCCCTCACTACCTCTCAACCCACTCCCATCCCCTCACTACCTCTCAACCCACTCCCATCCCCTCACTACCTCTCAACCCACTCCCACCCCCTCACCCCCTCACTACCTCTCAACTCACTCCCATCCCCTCACTACCTCTCAACCCACTCCCATCCCCTCACTACCTCTCAACCCACTCCCATCCCCTCCCTACCTCTCAACCCACTCCCATCCCCTCCCTACCTCTCAACCCACTCCCGTCCCCTCACAACCTCTCAACCCACTCCCATCCCCTCACTACCTCTCAACCCACTCCCACCCCCTCACCCCCTCAATACCTCTCAACCCACTCCCATCCCCTCACTACCTCTCAACCCACTCCCACCCCCTCACCCCCTCACTACCTCTCAACCCACTCCCATCCCCTCACTATCTCTCAACCCACTCCCATCCCCTCCCTACCTCTCAACTCACTCCCATGCCCTTACTACCTCTCAACCCACTCCCATCCCCTCACAACCTCTCAACCCACTCCCATCCCCTCACTACCTCTCAACTGACTCCCACCCCCTCACTACCTCTCAACCCACTCCCATCCCCTCCCTACCTCTCAACCCACTCCCACCCCCTCACTACCTCTCAACCCACACCCACCTCCTCACCCCCTCACTACCTCTCAACCCACTCCCATGCCCTCACTACCTCTCAACACACTCCCATCCCCTCACTACCTCTCAACCCACTCCCATCCCCTCACTACCTCTCAACCCACTCCCATCCCCTCCCTACCTCTCAACCCACTCCCAACCCCTCACTACCTCTCATCCCACTCCCATCCCCTCACTACCTCTCAACCCACTCCCATCCCCTCACTACCTCTCAACCCACTCCCATCCCCTCACTACCTCTCAACCCACTCCCATCCCCTCACTACCTCTCAACCCACTCCCACCCTCTCACTACCTCTCAACCCACTCCCATCCCCTCACTACCTCTCAACCCACTCCCATCCCCTCACTACCTCTCAACCCACTCCCATCCCCTCCCTACATCTCAACCCACTCCCATCCCCTCCCTACCTCTCAACCCACTTCCATCCCCTCCCTACCTCTCAACCCACTCCCATCCCCTCCCTACCTCTCAACCCACTCCCATCCCCTCACTACCTCTCAACCCACTCCCATCCCCTCACTACCTCTCAACCCACTCCCATCCCCTCACTACCTCTCAACCCACTCACATCCCCTCACTACCTCTCAACTCACTCCCACCCCCTCACTACCTCTCAACCCACTCCCATCCCCTCACTACCTCTCAACCCACTCCCATCCCCTCACTACCTCTCAACCCACTCCCATGCCCTCACTACCTCTCAACCCACTCCCACTCCCATCCCCTCACTACCTCTCAACCCACTCCCACTCCCATCCCCTCACTACCTCTCAACCCACTCCCATCCTCTCACTACCTCTCAACCCACTCCCATCCCCTCCCTACCTCTCAACCCACTCCCACCCCCTCACTACCTCTCAACCCACTCCCACCTCCTCACCCCTCACTACCTCTCAACCCACTCCCATCCCCTCACTACCTCTCAACCCACTCCCATCCCTTCACTACCTCTCAACCCACTCCCACCCCTTCACTACCTCTCAACTCACTCCCACCCCCTCACTACCTCTCAACCCACTCACTCACCCCCTCACTACCTCTCAACCCACTCCCACCCCCTCACCCCCTCACTACCTCTCAACTCACTCCCACCCCCACACTACCTCTCAACTCACTCCCACCCCCTCACTACCTCTCAACCCACTCCCACCCCCTCACTACCTCTCAACTCACTCCCACCCCCACACTACCTCTCAACTCACTCCCACCCCCACACTACCTCTAACTCCCACCCCCTCACTACCTCTCACTCCCACCCCCTCACTACCTCGCAACTCACTCCCATCCCCTCACTACCTCTCAACTCACTCCCACCCCCTCACTACCTCTCAACCCACTCCCATCCCCTCACCCCCACACTACTTCTCAACTCACTCCCACCCCCTCACTACCTCTCAACCCACTCCCACCCCCTCACCCCCTCACAACCTCTCAACCCACTCCCATCCCCTCCCTACATCTCAACCCACTCCCATCCCCTCCCTACCTCTCAACCCACTTCCATCCCCTCCCTACCTCTCAACCCACTCCCATCCCCTCCCTACCTCTCAACCCACTCCCATCCCCTCACTACCTCTCAACCCACTCCCATCCCCTCACTACCTCTCAACCCACTCCCATCCCCTCACTACCTCTCAACCCACTCACATCCCCTCACTACCTCTCAACTCACTCCCACCCCCTCACTACCTCTCAACCCACTCCCATCCCCTCACTACCTCTCAACCCACTCCCATCCCCTCACTACCTCTCAACCCACTCCCATGCCCTCACTACCTCTCAACCCACTCCCACTCCCATCCCCTCACTACCTCTCAACCCACTCCCACTCCCATCCCCTCACTACCTCTCAACCCACTCCCATCCCCTCACTACCTCTCAACCCACTCCCATCCTCTCACTACCTCTCAACCCACTCCCATCCCCTCCCTACCTCTCAACCCACTCCCACCCCCTCACTACCTCTCAACCCACTCCCACCCCTCACCCCTCACTACCTCTCAACCCACTCCCATCCCCTCACTACCTCTCAACCCACTCCCATCCCTTCACTACCTCTCAACCCACTCCCACCCCTTCACTACCTCTCAACTCACTCCCATCCCCTCACTACCTCTCAACCCACTCCCTCACCCCCTCACTACCTCTCAACTCACTCCCACCCCCTCACTACCTCTCAACCCACTCCCACCCCCTCACCCCCTCACTACCTCTCAACTCACTCCCACCCCCACACTACCTCTCAACTCACTCTCACCTCCTCACTACCTCTCAACCCACTCCCACCCCCTCACTACCTCTCAACTCACTCCCACCCCCACACTACCTCTCAACTCACTCCCACCCCCACACTACCTCTCACTCCCACCCCCTCACTACCTCTCACTCCCACCCCCTCACTACCTCGCAACTCACTCCCATCCCCTCACTACCTCTCAACTCACTCCCACCCCCTCACTACCTCTCAACCCACTCCCATCCCCTCACCCCCACACTACTTCTCAACTCACTCCCACCCCCTCACTACCTCTCAACCCACTCCCACCCCCTCACCCCCTCACAACCTCTCAACCCACTCCCATCCCCTCACTACCTCTCAACCCACTCCAATCCCCTCACTACCTCTCAACCCACTCCCATCCCCTCCCTACCTCTCAACCCACTCCCACCCCCTCACTACCTGTCAACCCACTCCCACCCCCTCACCCCCTCACTACATCTCAACCCACTCACATCCCCTCACTACCTCTCAACCCACTCCCATCCCCTCACTACCTCTCAACCCACTCCCATCCCCTCCCTACCTCTCAACCCACTCCCATCCCCTCACTACCTCTCAACCCACTCCCATCCCCTCCCTACCTCTCAACCCACTCCCATCCCCTCCCTACCTCTCAACCCACTCCCGTCCCCTCACTACCTCTCAACCCACTCCCATCCCCTCACTACCTCTCAACCCACTCCCATCCCCTCACTACCTCTCAACCCACTCCCATCCCCTCACTACCTCTCAACCCACTCCCATCCCCTCACTACCTCTCAACCCACTCCCACCCCCTCACCCCCTCACTACCTCTCAACTCACTCCCATCCCCTCACTACCTCTCAACCCACTCCCATCCCCTCACTACCTCTCAACCCACTCCCATCCCCTCACTACCTCTCAACCCACTCCCATCCCCTCCCTACCTCTCAACCCACTCCCGTCCCCTCACAACCTCTCAACCCACTCCCATCCCCTCACTACCTCTCAACCCACTCCCACCCCCTCACCCCCTCACCCCCTCACTACCTCTCAACCCACTCCCATCCCCTCACTACCTCTCAACCCACTCCCACCCCCTCACCCCCTCACTACCTCTCAACCCACTCCCATCCCCTCACTATCTCTCAACCCACTCCCATCCCCTCCCTACCTCTCAACTCACTCCCATGCCCTTACTACCTCTCAACCCACTCCCATCCCCTCACAACCTCTCAACCCACTCCCATCCCCTCACTACCTCTCAACGGACTCCCACCCCCTCACTACCTCTCAACCCACTCCCATCCCCTCCCTACCTCTCAACCCACTCCCACCCCCTCACTACCTCTCAACCCACACCCACCTCCTCACCCCCTCACTACCTCTCAACCCACTCCCATCCCCTCACTACCTCTCAACCCACTCCCATCCCCTCACTACCTCTCAACCCACTCACATCCCCTCACTACCTCTCAACTCACTCCCACCCCCTCACTACCTCTCAACCCACTCCCATCCCCTCACTACCTCTCAACCCACTCCCATCCCCTCACTACCTCTCAACCCACTCCCATGCCCTCACTACCTCTCAACCCACTCCCACTCCCATCCCCTCACTACCTCTCAACCCACTCCCACTCCCATCCCCTCACTACCTCTCAACCCACTCCCATCCTCTCACTACCTCTCAACCCACTCCCATCCCCTCCCTACCTCTCAACCCACTCCCACCCCCTCACTACCTCTCAACCCACTCCCACCCCCTCACCCCTCACTACCTCTCAACCCACTCCCATCCCCTCACTACCTCTCAACCCACTCCCATCCCTTCACTACCTCTCAACCCACTCCCACCCCCTCACTACCTCTCAACTCACTCCCACCCCCTCACTACCTCTCAACCCACTCACTCACCCCCTCACTACCTCTCAACTCACTCCCACCCCCTCACTACCTCTCAACCCACTCCCACCCCCTCACCCCCTCACTACCTCTCAACTCACTCCCACCCCCACACTACCTCTCAACTCACTCCCACCCCCTCACTACCTCTCAACCCACTCCCACCCCCTCACTACCTCTCAACTCACTCCCACCCCCACACTACCTCTCAACTCACTCCCACCCCCACACTACCTCTAACTCCCACCCCCTCACTACCTCTCACTCCCACCCCCTCACTACCTCGCAACTCACTCCCATCCCCTCACTACCTCTCAACTCACTCCCACCCCCTCACTACCTCTCAACCCACTCCCATCCCCTCACCCCCACACTACTTCTCAACTCACTCCCACCCCCTCACTACCTCTCAACCCACTCCCACCCCCTCACCCCCTCACAACCTCTCAACCCACTCCCATCCCCTCCCTACATCTCAACCCACTCCCATCCCCTCCCTACCTCTCAACCCACTTCCATCCCCTCCCTACCTCTCAACCCACTCCCATCCCCTCCCTACCTCTCAACCCACTCCCATCCCCTCACTACCTCTCAACCCACTCCCATCCCCTCACTACCTCTCAACCCACTCCCATCCCCTCACTACCTCTCAACCCACTCACATCCCCTCACTACCTCTCAACTCACTCCCACCCCCTCACTACCTCTCAACCCACTCCCATCCCCTCACTACCTCTCAACCCACTCCCATCCCCTCACTACCTCTCAACCCACTCCCATGCCCTCACTACCTCTCAACCCACTCCCACTCCCATCCCCTCACTACCTCTCAACCCACTCCCACTCCCATCCCCTCACTACCTCTCAACCCACTCCCATCCCCTCACTACCTCTCAACCCACTCCCATCCTCTCACTACCTCTCAACCCACTCCCATCCCCTCCCTACCTCTCAACCCACTCCCACCCCCTCACTACCTCTCAACCCACTCCCACCCCTCACCCCTCACTACCTCTCAACCCACTCCCATCCCCTCACTACCTCTCAACCCACTCCCATCCCTTCACTACCTCTCAACCCACTCCCACCCCTTCACTACCTCTCAACTCACTCCCATCCCCTCACTACCTCTCAACCCACTCCCTCACCCCCTCACTACCTCTCAACTCACTCCCACCCCCTCACTACCTCTCAACCCACTCCCACCCCCTCACCCCCTCACTACCTCTCAACTCACTCCCACCCCCACACTACCTCTCAACTCACTCTCACCTCCTCACTACCTCTCAACCCACTCCCACCCCCTCACTACCTCTCAACTCACTCCCACCCCCACACTACCTCTCAACTCACTCCCACCCCCACACTACCTCTCACTCCCACCCCCTCACTACCTCTCACTCCCACCCCCTCACTACCTCGCAACTCACTCCCATCCCCTCACTACCTCTCAACTCACTCCCACCCCCTCACTACCTCTCAACCCACTCCCATCCCCTCACCCCCACACTACTTCTCAACTCACTCCCACCCCCTCACTACCTCTCAACCCACTCCCACCCCCTCACCCCCTCACAACCTCTCAACCCACTCCCATCCCCTCACTACCTCTCAACCCACTCCAATCCCCTCACTACCTCTCAACCCACTCCCATCCCCTCCCTACCTCTCAACCCACTCCCACCCCCTCACTACCTGTCAACCCACTCCCACCCCCTCACCCCCTCACTACATCTCAACCCACTCACATCCCCTCACTACCTCTCAACCCACTCCCATCCCCTCACTACCTCTCAACCCACTCCCATCCCCTCCCTACCTCTCAACCCACTCCCATCCCCTCACTACCTCTCAACCCACTCCCATCCCCTCCCTACCTCTCAACCCACTCCCATCCCCTCCCTACCTCTCAACCCACTCCCGTCCCCTCACTACCTCTCAACCCACTCCCATCCCCTCACTACCTCTCAACCCACTCCCATCCCCTCACTACCTCTCAACCCACTCCCATCCCCTCACTACCTCTCAACCCACTCCCATCCCCTCACTACCTCTCAACCCACTCCCACCCCCTCACCCCCTCACTACCTCTCAACTCACTCCCATCCCCTCACTACCTCTCAACCCACTCCCATCCCCTCACTACCTCTCAACCCACTCCCATCCCCTCACTACCTCTCAACCCACTCCCATCCCCTCCCTACCTCTCAACCCACTCCCGTCCCCTCACAACCTCTCAACCCACTCCCATCCCCTCACTACCTCTCAACCCACTCCCACCCCCTCACCCCCTCACTACCTCTCAACCCACTCCCATCCCCTCACTACCTCTCAACCCACTCCCACCCCCTCACCCCCTCACTACCTCTCAACCCACTCCCATCCCCTCACTATCTCTCAACCCACTCCCATCCCCTCCCTACCTCTCAACTCACTCCCATGCCCTTACTACCTCTCAACCCACTCCCATCCCCTCACAACCTCTCAACCCACTCCCATCCCCTCACTACCTCTCAACTGACTCCCACCCCCTCACTACCTCTCAACCCACTCCCATCCCCTCCCTACCTCTCAACCCACTCCCACCCCCTCACTACCTCTCAACCCACACCCACCGCCTCACCCCCTCACTACCTCTCAACCCACTCCCATCCCCTCACTACCTCTCAACCCACTCCCATCCCTTCACTACCTCTCAACCCACTCCCATCCCCTCACTACCTCTCAACCCACTCCCATCCCCTCACTACCTCTCAACCCACTCCCATCCCCTCACTACCTCTCAACCCACTCCCATCCCTTCACTACCTCTCAACCCACTCCCATCCCCTCACAACCTCTCAACCCACTCCCATCCCTTCAATTCCTCTCAACCCACTCCCATCCCCTCACTACCTCTCAACCCACTCCTATCCCTTCACTACCTCTCAACTCACTCCCATGCCCTTACTACCTCTCAACCCACTCCCATCCCCTCACAACCTCTCAACCCACTCCCATCCCCTCACTACCGCTCAACTGACTCCCACCCCCTCACTACCTCTCAACCCAATCCCATCCCCTCACTACCTCTCAACCCACTCCCATCCCCTCCCTACCTCTCAACCCACTCCCATCCCCTCACTACCTCTCAACCCACTCCCATCCCCTCACTACCTCTCAACCCACTCCCATCCCCTCACTACCTCTCAACCCACTCCCACCCCCTCACCCCCTCACTACCTCTCAACCCACTCCCATCCCCTCACTACCTCTCAACCCACTCCCACCCCCTCACCCCCTCAATTCCTCTCAACCCACTCCCATCCCCTCACTACCTCTCAACCCACTCCCACCCCCTCACCCCCTCACTACCTCTCAACCCACTCCCATCCCCTCACTATCTCTCAACCCACTCCCATCCCCTCCCTACCTCTCAACTCACTCCCATGCCCTTACTACCTCTCAACCCACTCCCATCCCCTCACAACCTCTCAACCCACTCCCATCCCCTCACAACCTCTCACCCCACTCCCATCCCCTCACTACCTCTCAACTGACTCCCACCCCCTCACTACCTCTCAACCCACTCCCATCCCCTCCCTACCTCTCAACCCACTCCCACCCCGTCAATACCTCTCAACCCACTCCCACCCCCTCACCCCCTCACTACCTCTCAACCCACTCCCATCCCCTCACTACCTCTCAACCCACTCCCATCCCCTCACTACCTCTCAACCCACTCCCATCCCTTCACTACCTCTCAACCCACTCCCATCCTCTCACTACCTCTCAAACCACTCCCACCCCCTCACCCCCTCACTACCTCTCAACCCACTCCCACCCCCTCACTACCTCTCAACCCACCGCCACCCCCTCACCCCCTCACTACCTCTCAACCCACTCCCACCCCCTCACCCCCTCACTACCTCTCAACTCACTCTCACCCCCTCACTACCTCTCAACCCACTCCCACCCCCTCACCCACTCACTACCTCTCAACTCACTCCCACCCCCACACTACCTCTCAACTCACTCCCACCCCCTCACTACCTCTCAACCCACTCCCACCCCCTCACTACCTCTCAACTCACTCCCACCCCCACACTACCTCTCAACTCACTCCCACCCCCACACTACCTCTCACTCCCACCCCCTCACTACCTCTCACTCCCACCCCCTCACTACCTCGCAACTCACTCCCATCCCCTCACTACCTCTCAACTCACTCCCACCCCCTCACTACCTCTCAACCCACTCCCATCCCCTCACCCCCACACTACTTCTCAACTCACTCCCACCCCCTCACTACCTCTCAACCCACTCCCACCCCCTCACCCCCTCACAACCTCTCAACCCACTCCCATCCCCTCACTACCTCTCAACCCACTCCCATCCCCTCACTACCTCTCAACCCACTCCCATCCCCTCCCTACCTCTCAACCCACTCCCACCCCCTCACTACCTCTCAACCCACTCCCTCACCCCCTCACTACCTCTCAACCCACTCCCGTCCCCTCACTACCTCTCAACCCACTCCCACCCCCTCACCCCCTCACTACCTCTCAACTCACTCCCACCCCCACACTACCTCTCAACTCACTCCCACCCCCTCACTACCTCTCAACCCACTCCCACCCCCTCACTACCTCTCAACTCACTCCCACCCCCACACTACCTCTCAACTCACTCCCACCCCCACACTACCTCTCACTCCCACCCCCTCACTACCTCTCACTCCCTCACTACCTCTTAACTCACTCCCATCCCCTCACTACCTCTCAACTCACTCCCACCCCCTCACTACCTCTCAACCCACTCCCATCCCCTCACCCCCACACTACTTCTCAACTCACTCCCACCCCCTCACTACCTCTCAACCCACTCCCACCCCTTCACCTCCTCACAACCTCTCAACCCACTCCCATCCCCTCACTACCTCTCAACCCACTCCCATCCCCTCACTACCTCTCAACCCACTCCCATCCCCTCCCTACCTCTCAACCCACTCCCACCCCCTCACTACCTCTCAACCCACTCCCACCACCTCACCCCCTCACTACCTCTCAACCCACTCCCATCCCCTCACTACCTCTCAACCCACTCCCATCCCCTCACAACCTCTCAACCCACTCCCATCCCCTCACTACCTCTCAACCCACTCCCATCCCCTCACTACCTCTCAACCCACTCCCATCCCCTCACTACCTCTCAACCCACTCCCATCCCCTCACTACCTCTCAACCCACTCCCATCCCCTCACTACCTCTCAACCCACTCCCATCCCCTCACTACCTCTCAACCCACTCCCATCCCCTCCCTACCTCTCAACCCACTCCCATCCCCTCACTACCTCTCAACCCACTCCCATCCCCTCACTACCTCTCAACCCACTCCCATCCCCTCACTACCTCTCAACCCACTCCCACCCCCTCACCCCCTCACTACCTCTCAACTCACTCCCATCCCCTCACTACCTCTCAACCCACTCCCATCCCCTCACTACCTCTCAACCCACTCCCATCCCCTCACTACCTCTCAACCCACTCCCATCCCCTCCCTACCTCTCAACCCACTCCCATCCCCTCCCTACCTCTCAACCCACTCCCGTCCCCTCACTACCTCTCAACCCACTCCCATCCCCTCACTACCTCTCAACCCACTCCCACCCCCTCACCCCCTCACTACCTCTCAACCCACTCCCATCCCCTCACTACCTCTCAACCCACTCCCACCCCCTCACCCCCTCACTACCTCTCAACCCACTCCCACCCCCTCACTATCTCTCAACCCACTCCCATCCCCTCCCTACCTCTCAACTCACTCCCATTCCCTTACTACCTCTCAACCCACTCCCATCCCCTCACAACCTCTCAACCCACTCCCATCCCCTCACTACCTCTCAACTGACTCCCACCCCCTCACTACCTCTCAACCCACTTCCATCCCCTCACTACCTCTCAACCCACTCCCATCCCCTCACTACCTCTCAACCCACTCCTATCCCTTCACTACCTCTCAACTCACTCCCACCCCCTCACTACCTCTCAACCCACTCCCTCACCCCCTCACTACCTCTCAACTCACTCCCACCCCCTCACTACCTCTCAACCCACTCCCACCCCCTCACTACCTCTCAACCCACCCCCTCACCCCCTCACTACCTCTCAACCCACTCCCACCCCCTCAACCCCTCACTACCTCTCAACCCACTCCCACCCCATCACCCCCTCACTACCTCTCAACCCACTCCCACCCCCTCACCCCCTCACTACCTCTCAACTCACTCCCACCCCCACACTACCTCTCAACTCACTCCCACCCACTCACTACCTCTCAAACCACTCCCACCCCCTCACTACCTCTCAACTCACTCCCACCCCCACACTACCTCTCAACTCACTCCCACCCCCACACTACCTCTCACTCCCACCCCCTCACTACCTCTCACTGCCACCCCCTCACTACCTCGCAACTCACTCCCATCCCCTCACTACCTCTCAACTCACTCCCACCCCCTCACTACCTCTCAACCCACTCCCATCCCCTCACCCCCACACTACTTCTCAACTCTCTCCCACCCCCTCACTACCTCTCAACCCACTCCCACCCCCTCACCCCCTCACAACCTCTCAACCCACTCCCATCCCCTCACTACCTCTCAACCCACTCCAATCCCCTCACTACCTCTCAACCCTCTCCCATCCCCTCCCTACCTCTCAACCCACTCCCATCCCCTCCCTACCTCTCAACCCACTCCCGTCCCCTCACTACCTCTCAACCCACTCCCACCCCCTCACCCCCTCACTACCTCTCAACCCACTCCCATCCCCTCACTACCTCTCAACCCACTCCCACCCCCTCACCCCCTCACTACCTCTCAACCCACTCCCATCCCCTCACTATCTCTCAACCCACTCCCATCCCCTCCCTACCTCTCAACTCACTCCCATGCCCTTACTACCTCTCAACCCACTCCCATCCCCTCACAACCTCTCAACCCACTCCCATGCCCTCACTACCTCTCAACTGACTCCCACCCCCTCACTACCTCTCAACCCACTCCCATCCCCTCCCTACCTCTCAACCCACTCCCACCCCCTCACTACCTCTCAACCCACTCCCACCCCCTCACTACCTCTCAACCCACTCCCATCCCATCACCCCCTCACTACCTCTCAACCCACTCCCACCCCCTCACCCCCTCACTATCTCTCAACCCACTCCCATCCCCTCCCTACCTCTCAACTCACTCCCATGCCCTTACTACCTCTCAACCCACTCCCATCCCCTCACAACCTCTCAACCCACTCCCATGCCCTCACTACCTCTCAACTGACTCCCACCCCCTCAATACCTCTCTACCCACTCCCATCCCTTCACTACCTCTCAACCCACTCCCATCCCCTCACTACCTCTCAACCCACTCCCACCCCCTCACTACCACTCAACCCACTCCCTCACCCCCTCACTACCTCTCAACCCACTCCTATCCCTTCACTACCTCTCAACTCACTCCCACCCCCTCACTACCTCTCAACCCACTCCCTCACCCCCTCACTACCTCTCAACTCACTCCCACCCCCTCACTACCTCTCAACCCACTCCCACCCCCTCACTACCTCTCAACCCACTCCCACCCCCTCTCCCCCTCACTACCTCTCAACCCACTCCCATCCCCTCACTACCTCTCAACCCACTCCCATCCCCTCACTACCTCTCAACCCACTCCCATCCCTTCACTACCTCTCAACCCACTCCCATCCTCTCACTACCTCTCAAACCACTCCCACCCCCTCACCCCCTCACTACCTCTCAACCCACTCCCACCCCCTCACTACCTCTCAACCCATCGCCACCCCCTCACCCCCTCACTACCTCTCAACCCACTCCCACCCCCTCACCCCCTCACTACCTCTCAACTCACTCTCACCCCCTCACTACCTCTCAACCCACTCCCACCAACTCACCCACTCACTACCTCTCAACTCACTCCCACCCCCACACTACCTCTCAACTCACTCCCACCCCCTCACTACCTCTCAACCCACTCCCACCCCCTCACTACCTCTCAACTCACTCCCACCCCCACACTACCTCTCAACTCACTCCCACCGCCACACTACCTCTCACTCCCACCCCCTCACTACCTCTCACTCCCAACCCCTCACTACCTCGCAACTCACTCCCATCCCCTCACTACCTCTCAACTCACTCCCATCCCCTCACTACCTCTCAACCCACTCCCATCCCCTCACTACCTCTCAACCCACTCCCATCCCCTCACTACCTCTCAACCCACTCCCATCCCCTCCCTACCTCTCAACCCACTCCCATCCCCTCCCTACCTCTCAACCCACTCCCGTCCCCTCACTACCTCTCAACCCACTCCCATCCCCTCACTACCTCTCAACCCACTCCCACCCCCTCACCCCCTCACTACCTCTCAACCCACTCCCATCCCCTCACTACCTCTCAACCCACTCCCATCCCCTCACTACCTCTCAACCCACTCCCACCCCCTCACCCCCTCACTACCTCTCAACCCACTCCCATCCCCTCACTACCTCTCAACCCACTCCCACCCCCTCACCCCCTCACTACCTCTCAACCCACTCCCATCCCCTCACTACCTCTCAACCCACTCCCATCCCCTCCCTACCTCTCAACCCACTCCCACCCCCTCACTACCTCTCAACCCACTCCCACCACCTCACCCCCTCACTACCTCTCAACCCACTCCCATCCCCTCACTACCTCTCAACCCACTCCCATCCCCTCACAACCTCTCAACCCACTCCCATCCCCTCACTACCTCTCAACCCACTCCCACCCCCTCACTACCTCTCAACTCACTCCCACCCCCACACTACCTCTCAACTCACTCCCACCCCCACACTACCTCTCACTCCCACCCCCTCACTACCTCTCACTCCCAACCCCTCACTACCTCGCAACTCACTCCCATCCCCTCACTACCTCTCAACTCACTCCCACCCCCTCACTACCTCTCAACCCACTCCCATCCCCTCACCCCCACACTACTTCTCAACTCACTCCCACCCCCTCACTACCTCTCAACCCACTCCCACCCCCTCACCCCCTCACAACCTCTCAACCCACTCCCATCCCCTCACTACCTCTCAACCCACTCCCATCCCCTCACTACCTCTCAACCCACTCCCATCCCCTCCCTACCTCTCAACCCACTCCCACCCCCTCACTACCTCTCAACCCACTCCCTCACCCCCTCACTACCTCTCAACTCACTCCCACCCCCTCACTACCTCTCAACCCACTCCCACCCCCTCACCACCTCACTACCTCTCAACTCACTCCCACCCCCACACTACCTCTCAACTCACTCCCTCCCCCTCACTACCTCTCAACCCACTCCCACCCCTTCACTACCTCTCAACTCACTCCCACCCCCACACTACCTCTCAACTCACTCCCACCCCCACACTACCTCTCACTCCCACCCCCTCACTACCTCTCACTCCCACCCCCTCACTACCTCGCAACTCACTTCCATCCTCTCACTACCTCTCAACTCACTCCCACCCCCTCACTACCTCTCAACCCACTCCCATCCCCTCACCCCCACACTACTTCTCAACTCACTCCCACCCCCTCACTACCTCTCAACCCACTCCCACCCCTTCACCTCCTCACAACCTCTCAACCCACTCCCATCCCCTCACTACCTCTCAACCCACTCCCATCCCCTCACTACCTCTCAACCCACACCCATCCCCTCCCTACCTCTCAACCCACTCCCACCCCCTCACTACCTCTCAACCCACTCCCACCACCTCACCCCCTCACTACCTCTCAACCCACTCCCATCCCCTCACTACCTCTCAACCCACTCCCATCCCCTCACAACCTCTCAACCCACTCCCATCCCCTCACTACCTCTCAACCCACTCCCATCCCCTCACTACCTCTCAACCCACTCCCATCCCCTCACTACCTCTCAACCCACTCCCATCCCCTCACTACCTCTCAACCCACTCCCATCCCCTCACTACCTCTCAACCCACTCCCATCCCCTCACTACCTCTCAACCCACTCCCATCCCCTCCCTACCTCTCAACCCACTCCCATCCCCTCACTACCTCTCAACCCACTCCCATCCCCTCACTACCTCTCAACCCACTCCCATCCCCTCACTAACTCTCAACCCACTCCCACCCCCTCACCCCCTCACTACCTCTCAACTCACTCCCATCCCCTCACTACCTCTCAACCCACTCCCATCCCCTCACTACCTCTCAACCCACTCCCATCCCCTCACTACCTCTCAACCCACTCCCATCCCCTCCCTACCTCTCAACCCACTCCCATCCCCTCCCTACCTCTCAACCCACTCCCGTCCCCTCACTACCTCTCAACCCACTCCCATCCCCTCACTACCTCTCAACCCACTCCCACCCCCTCACCCCCTCACTACCTCTCAACCCACTCCCATCCCCTCACTACCTCTCAACCCACTCCCACCCCCTCACCCCCTCACTACCTCTCAACCCACTCCCACCCCCTCACTATCTCTCAACCCACTCCCATCCCCTCCCTACCTCTCAACTCACTCCCATTACCTTACTACCTCTCAACCCACTCCCATCCCCTCACAACCTCTCAACCCACTCCCATCCCCTCACTACCTCTCAACTGACTCCCACCCCCTCACTACCTCTCAACCCACTCCCATCCCCTCACTACCTCTCAACCCACTCCCATCCCCTCACTACCTCTCAACCCACTCCCATCCCCTCACTACCTCTCAACCCACTCCTATCCCTTCACTACCTCTCAACTCACTCCCACCCCCTCACTACCTCTCAACCCACTCCCTCACCCCCTCACTACCTCTCAACTCACTCCCACCCCCTCACTACCTCTCAACCCACTCCCACCCCCTCACTACCTCTCAACCCACTCCCACCCCCTCACTACCTCTCAACCCACTCCCACCCCCTCACCCCCTCACTACCTCTCAACCCACTCCCACCCCATCACCCCCTCACTACCTCTCAACCCACTCCCACCCCCTCACCCCCTCACTACCTCTCAACTCACTCCCACCCCCACACTACCTCTCAACTCACTCCCACCCCCTCACTACCTCTCAAACCACTCCCACCCCCTCACTACCTCTCAACTCACTCCCACCCCCACACTACCTCTCAACCCACTCCCATCCCCTCACTACCTCTCAACCCACTCCCATCCCCTCACTACCTCTCAACCCACTCCCATCCCCTCACTACCTCTCAACCCACTCCCATCCCCTCACTACCTCTCAACCCACTCCCAGCCCCTCCCTACCTCTCAACCCACTCCCATCCCCTCCCTACCTCTCAACCCACTCCCGTCCCCTCACTACCTCTCAACCCACTCCCATCCCCTCACTACCTCTCAACCCACTCCCACCCCCTCACCCCCTCACTACCTCTCAACCCACTCCCGTCCCCTCACTACCTCTCAACCCACTCCCATCCCCTCACTACCTCTCAACCCACTCCCACCCCCTCACCCCCTCACTACCTCTCAACCCACTCCCATCCCCTCACTACCTCTCAACCCACTCCCACCCCCTCACCCCCTCACTACCTCTCAACCCACTCCCATCCCCTCACTACCTCTCAACCCACTCCCATCCCCTCCCTACCTCTCAACCCACTCCCACCCCCTCACTACCTCTCAACCCACTCCCACCACCTCACCCCCTCACTACCTCTCAACCCACTCCCATCCCCTCACTACCTCTCAACCCACTCCCATCCCCTCACAACCTCTCAACCCACTCCCATCCCCTCACTACCTCTCAACCCACTCCCATCCCCTCACTACCTCTCAACCCACTCCCATCCCCTCACTACCTCTCAACCCACTCCCATCCCCTCCCTACCTCTCAACCCACTCCCATCCCCTCACTACCTCTCAACCCACTCCCATCCCCTCACTACCTCTCAACCCACTCCCATCCCCTCACTACCTCTCAACCCACTCCCACCCCCTCACCCCCTCACTACCTCTCAACTCACTCCCATCCCCTCACTACCTCTCAACCCACTCCCATCCCCTCACTACCTCTCAACCCACTCCCATCCCCTCACTACCTCTCAACCCACTCCCATCCCCTCCCTACCTCTCAACCCACTCCCATCCCCTCCCTACCTCTCAACCCACTCCCGTCCCCTCACTACCTCTCAACCCACTCCCATCCCCTCACTACCTCTCAACCCACTCCCATCCCCTCACAACCTCTCAACCCACTCCCATCCCCTCACTACCTCTCAACCCACTCCCATCCCCTCACTACCTCTCAACCCACTCCCACCCCCTCACCCCCTCACTACCTCTCAACCCACTCCCACCCCCTCACTATCTCTCAACCCACTCCCATCCCCTCCCTACCTCTCAACTCACTCCCATTACCTTACTACCTCTCAACCCACTCCCATCCCCTCACAACCTCTCAACCCACTCCCATCCCCTCACTACCTCTCAACTGACTCCCACCCCCTCACTACCTCTCAACCCACTCCCATCCCCTCACTACCTCTCAACCCACTCCCATCCCCTCACTACCTCTCAACCCACTCCCATCCCCTCACTACCTCTCAACCCACTCCTATCCCTTCACTACCTCTCAACTCACTCCCACCCCCTCACTACCTCTCAACCCACTCCCTCACCCCCTCACTACCTCTCAACTCACTCCCACCCCCTCACTACCTCTCAACCCACTCCCACCCCCTCACTACCTCTCAACCCACTCCCACCCCCTCACTACCTCTCAACCCACTCCCACCCCCTCACCCCCTCACTACCTCTCAACCCACTCCCACCCCATCACCCCCTCACTACCTCTCAACCCACTCCCACCCCCTCACCCCCTCACTACCTCTCAACTCACTCCCACCCCCACACTACCTCTCAACTCACTCCCACCCCCTCACTACCTCTCAAACCACTCCCACCCCCTCACTACCTCTCAACTCACTCCCACCCCCACACTACCTCTCAACCCACTCCCATCCCCTCACTACCTCTCAACCCACTCCCATCCTCTCACTACCTCTCAACCCACTCCCATCCCCTCACTACCTCTCAACCCACTCCCATCCCCTCACTACCTCTCAACCCACTCCCAGCCCCTCCCTACCTCTCAACCCACTCCCATCCCCTCCCTACCTCTCAACCCACTCCCGTCCCCTCACTACCTCTCAACCCACTCCCATCCCCTCACTACCTCTCAACCCACTCCCACCCCCTCACCCCCTCACTACCTCTCAACCCACTCCCGTCCCCTCACTACCTCTCAACCCACTCCCATCCCCTC
The DNA here is from genome assembly GCF_045791955.1 of Oncorhynchus clarkii lewisi. NCBI lineage: Eukaryota > Metazoa > Chordata > Actinopteri > Salmoniformes > Salmonidae > Oncorhynchus > Oncorhynchus clarkii. The sequence continues at coordinate 59,836,126 of NC_092159.1, read as the reverse complement.
ACTACCTCTCAACCCACTCCCACCCCCTCACCCCCTCACTACCTCTCAACCCACTCCCATCCCCTCACTACCTCTCAACCCACTCCCACCCCCTCACCCCCTCACTACCTCTCAACCCACTCCCATCCCCTCACTACCTCTCAACCCACTCCCATCCCCTCCCTACCTCTCAACCCACTCCCACCCCCTCACTACCTCTCAACCCACTCCCACCACCTCACCCCCTCACTACCTCTCAACCCACTCCCATCCCCTCACTACCTCTCAACCCACTCCCATCCCCTCACAACCTCTCAACCCACTCCCATCCCCTCACTACCTCTCAACCCACTCCCATCCCCTCACTACCTCTCAACCCACTCCCATCCCCTCACTACCTCTCAACCCACTCCCATCCCCTCCCTACCTCTCAACCCACTCCCATCCCCTCACTACCTCTCAACCCACTCCCATCCCCTCACTACCTCTCAACCCACTCCCATCCCCTCACTACCTCTCAACCCACTCCCACCCCCTCACCCCCTCACTACCTCTCAACTCACTCCCATCCCCTCACTACCTCTCAACCCACTCCCATCCCCTCACTACCTCTCAACCCACTCCCATCCCCTCACTACCTCTCAACCCACTCCCATCCCCTCCCTACCTCTCAACCCACTCCCATCCCCTCCCTACCTCTCAACCCACTCCCGTCCCCTCACTACCTCTCAACCCACTCCCATCCCCTCACTACCTCTCAACCCACTCCCATCCCCTCACTACCTCTCAACCCACTCCCATCCCCTCACTACCTCTCAACCCACTCCCATCCCCTCACTACCTCTCAACCCACTCCCATCCCCTCCCTACCTCTCAACCCACTCCCATCCCCTCACTACCTCTCAACCCACTCCCATCCCCTCACTACCTCTCAACCCACTCCCATCCCCTCACTACCTCTCAACCCACTCCCACCCCCTCACCCCCTCACTACCTCTCAACTCACTCCCATCCCCTCACTACCTCTCAACCCACTCCCATCCCCTCACTACCTCTCAACCCACTCCCATCCCCTCACTACCTCTCAACCCACTCCCATCCCCTCACTACCTCTCAACCCACTCCCACCCCCTCACCCCCTCACTACCTCTCAACCCACTCCCATCCCCTCACTACCTCTCAACCCACTCCCATCCCCTCCCTACCTCTCAACCCACTCCCACCCCCTCACTACCTCTCAACCCACTCCCACCACCTCACCCCCTCACTACCTCTCAACCCACTCCCATCCCCTCACTACCTCTCAACCCACTCCCATCCCCTCACAACCTCTCAACCCACTCCCATCCCCTCACTACCTCTCAACCCACTCCCACCCCCTCACTACCTCTCAACTCACTCCCACCCCCACACTACCTCTCAACTCACTCCCACCCCCACACTACCTCTCACTCCCACCCCCTCACTACCTCTCACTCCCAACCCCTCACTACCTCGCAACTCACTCCCATCCCCTCACTACCTCTCAACTCACTCCCACCCCCTCACTACCTCTCAACCCACTCCCATCCCCTCACCCCCACACTACTTCTCAACTCACTCCCACCCCCTCACTACCTCTCAACCCACTCCCACCCCCTCACCCCCTCACAACCTCTCAACCCACTCCCATCCCCTCACTACCTCTCAACCCACTCCCATCCCCTCACTACCTCTCAACCCACTCCCATCCCCTCCCTACCTCTCAACCTACTCCCACCCCCTCACTACCTCTCAACCCACTCCCTCACCCCCTCACTACCTCTCAACTCACTCCCACCCCCTCACTACCTCTCAACCCACTCCCACCCCCTCACCCCCTCACTACCTCTCAACTCACTCCCACCCCCACACTACCTCTCAACTCACTCCCTCCCCCTCACTACCTCTCAACCCACTCCCACCCCTTCACTACCTCTCAACTCACTCCCACCCCCACACTACCTCTCAACTCACTCCCACCCCCACACTACCTCTCACTCCCACCCCCTCACTACCTCTCACTCCCACCCCCTCACTACCTCGCAACTCACTTCCATCCTCTCACTACCTCTCAACTCACTCCCACCCCCTCACTACCTCTCAACCCACTCCCATCCCCTCACCCCCACACTACTTCTCAACTCACTCCCACCCCCTCACTACCTCTCAACCCACTCCCACCCCTTCACCTCCTCACAACCTCTCAACCCACTCCCATCCCCTCACTACCTCTCAACCCACTCCCATCCCCTCACTACCTCTCAACCCACTCCCATCCCCTCCCTACCTCTCAACCCACTCCCACCCCCTCACTACCTCTCAACCCACTCCCACCACCTCACCCCCTCACTACCTCTCAACCCACTCCCATCCCCTCACTACCTCTCAACCCACTCCCATCCCCTCACAACCTCTCAACCCACTCCCATCCCCTCACTACCTCTCAACCCACTCCCATCCCCTCACTACCTCACAACCCACTCCCATCCCCTCACTACCTCTCAACCCACTCCCATCCCCTCACTACCTCTCAACCCACTCCCATCCCCTCACTACCTCTCAACCCACTCCCATCCCCTCACTACCTCTCAACCCACTCCCATCCCCTCACTACCTCTCAACCCACTCCCGTCCCCTCACTACCTCTCAACCCACTCCCATCCCCTCACTACCTCTCAACCCACTCCCACCCCCTCACCCCCTCACTACCTCTCAACCCACTCCCATCCCCTCACTACCTCTCAACCCACTCCCACCCCCTCACCCCCTCACTACCTCTCAACCCACTCCCATCCCCTCACTACCTCTCAACCCACTCCCATCCCCTCCCTACCTCTCAACCCACTCCCACCCCCTCACTACCTCTCAACCCACTCCCACCACCTCACCCCCTCACTACCTCTCAACCCACTCCCATCCCCTCACTACCTCTCAACCCACTCCCATCCCCTCACAACCTCTCAACCCACTCCCATCCCCTCACTACCTCTCAACCCACTCCCATCCCCTCACTACCTCTCAACCCACTCCCATCCCCTCACTACCTCTCAACCCACTCCCATCCCCTCCCTACCTCTCAACCCACTCCCATCCCCTCACTACCTCTCAACCCACTCCCATCCCCTCACTACCTCTCAACCCACTCCCATCCCCTCACTACCTCTCAACCCACTCCCACCCCCTCACCCCCTCACTACCTCTCAACTCACTCCCATCCCCTCACTACCTCTCAACCCACTCCCATCCCCTCACTACCTCTCAACCCACTCCCATCCCCTCACTACCTCTCAACCCACTCCCATCCCCTCCCTACCTCTCAACCCACTCCCATCCCCTCCCTACCTCTCAACCCACTCCCGTCCCCTCACTACCTCTCAACCCACTCCCATCCCCTCACTACCTCTCAACCCACTCCCATCCCCTCACTACCTCTCAACCCACTCCCATCCCCTCACTACCTCTCAACCCACTCCCATCCCCTCACTACCTCTCAACCCACTCCCATCCCCTCCCTACCTCTCAACCCACTCCCATCCCCTCACTACCTCTCAACCCACTCCCATCCCCTCACTACCTCTCAACCCACTCCCATCCCCTCACTACCTCTCAACCCACTCCCACCCCCTCACCCCCTCACTACCTCTCAACTCACTCCCATCCCCTCACTACCTCTCAACCCACTCCCATCCCCTCACTACCTCTCAACCCACTCCCATCCCCTCACTACCTCTCAACCCACTCCCATCCCCTCACTACCTCTCAACCCACTCCCACCCCCTCACCCCCTCACTACCTCTCAACCCACTCCCATCCCCTCACTACCTCTCAACCCACTCCCATCCCCTCCCTACCTCTCAACCCACTCCCACCCCCTCACTACCTCTCAACCCACTCCCACCACCTCACCCCCTCACTACCTCTCAACCCACTCCCATCCCCTCACTACCTCTCAACCCACTCCCATCCCCTCACAACCTCTCAACCCACTCCCATCCCCTCACTACCTCTCAACCCACTCCCACCCCCTCACTACCTCTCAACTCACTCCCACCCCCACACTACCTCTCAACTCACTCCCACCCCCACACTACCTCTCACTCCCACCCCCTCACTACCTCTCACTCCCAACCCCTCACTACCTCGCAACTCACTCCCATCCCCTCACTACCTCTCAACTCACTCCCACCCCCTCACTACCTCTCAACCCACTCCCATCCCCTCACCCCCACACTACTTCTCAACTCACTCCCACCCCCTCACTACCTCTCAACCCACTCCCACCCCCTCACCCCCTCACAACCTCTCAACCCACTCCCATCCCCTCACTACCTCTCAACCCACTCCCATCCCCTCACTACCTCTCAACCCACTCCCATCCCCTCCCTACCTCTCAACCTACTCCCACCCCCTCACTACCTCTCAACCCACTCCCTCACCCCCTCACTACCTCTCAACTCACTCCCACCCCCTCACTACCTCTCAACCCACTCCCACCCCCTCACCCCCTCACTACCTCTCAACTCACTCCCACCCCCACACTACCTCTCAACTCACTCCCTCCCCCTCACTACCTCTCAACCCACTCCCACCCCTTCACTACCTCTCAACTCACTCCCACCCCCACACTACCTCTCAACTCACTCCCACCCCCACACTACCTCTCACTCCCACCCCCTCACTACCTCTCACTCCCACCCCCTCACTACCTCGCAACTCACTTCCATCCTCTCACTACCTCTCAACTCACTCCCACCCCCTCACTACCTCTCAACCCACTCCCATCCCCTCACCCCCACACTACTTCTCAACTCACTCCCACCCCCTCACTACCTCTCAACCCACTCCCACCCCTTCACCTCCTCACAACCTCTCAACCCACTCCCATCCCCTCACTACCTCTCAACCCACTCCCATCCCCTCACTACCTCTCAACCCACTCCCATCCCCTCCCTACCTCTCAACCCACTCCCACCCCCTCACTACCTCTCAACCCACTCCCACCACCTCACCCCCTCACTACCTCTCAACCCACTCCCATCCCCTCACTACCTCTCAACCCACTCCCATCCCCTCACAACCTCTCAACCCACTCCCATCCCCTCACTACCTCTCAACCCACTCCCATCCCCTCACTACCTCTCAACCCACTCCCATCCCCTCACTACCTCTCAACCCACTCCCATCCCCTCACTACCTCTCAACCCACTCCCATCCCCTCACTACCTCTCAACCCACTCCCATCCCCTCACTACCTCTCAACCCACTCCCATCCCCTCCCTACCTCTCAACCCACTCCCATCCCCTCACTACCTCTCAACCCACTCCCATCCCCTCACTACCTCTCAACCCACTCCCATCCCCTCACTAACTCTCAACCCACTCCCACCCCCTCACCCCCTCACTACCTCTCAACTCACTCCCATCCCCTCACTACCTCTCAACCCACTCCCATCCCCTCACTACCTCTCAACCCACTCCCATCCCCTCACTACCTCTCAACCCACTCCCATCCCCTCCCTACCTCTCAACCCACTCCCATCCCCTCCCTACCTCTCAACCCACTCCCGTCCCCTCACTACCTCTCAACCCACTCCCATCCCCTCACTACCTCTCAACCCACTCCCACCCCCTCACTACCTCTCAACCCACTCCCACCACCTCACCCCCTCACTACCTCTCAACCCACTCCCATCCCCTCACTACCTCTCAACCCACTCCCATCCCCTCACAACCTCTCAACCCACTCCCATCCCCTCACTACCTCTCAACCCACTCCCATCCCCTCACTACCTCTCAACCCACTCCCATCCCCTCACTACCTCTCAACCCACTCCCATCCCCTCACTACCTCTCAACCCACTCCCATCCCCTCACTACCTCTCAACCCACTCCCATCCCCTCACTACCTCTCAACCCACTCCCATCCCCTCCCTACCTCTCAACCCACTCCCATCCCCTCACTACCTCTCAACCCACTCCCATCCCCTCACTACCTCTCAACCCACTCCCATCCCCTCACTACCTCTCAACCCACTCCCACCCCCTCACCCCCTCACTACCTCTCAACTCACTCCCATCCCCTCACTACCTCTCAACCCACTCCCATCCCCTCACTACCTCTCAACCCACTCCCATCCCCTCACTACCTCTCAACCCACTCCCATCCCCTCCCTACCTCTCAACCCACTCCCATCCCCTCCCTACCTCTCAACCCACTCCCGTCCCCTCACTACCTCTCAACCCACTCCCATCCCCTCACTACCTCTCAACCCACTCCCACCCCCTCACCCCCTCACTACCTCTCAACCCACTCCCATCCCCTCACTACCTCTCAACCCACTCCCACCCCCTCACCCCCTCACTACCTCTCAACCCACTCCCACCCCCTCACTATCTCTCAACCCACTCCCATCCCCTCCCTACCTCTCAACTCACTCCCATTACCTTACTACCTCTCAACCCACTCCCATCCCCTCACAACCTCTCAACCCACTCCCATCCCCTCACTACCTCTCAACTGACTCCCACCCCCTCACTACCTCTCAACCCACTCCCATCCCCTCACTACCTCTCAACCCACTCCCATCCCCTCACTACCTCTCAACCCACTCCCATCCCCTCACTACCTCTCAACCCACTCCTATCCCTTCACTACCTCTCAACTCACTCCCACCCCCTCACTACCTCTCAACCCACTCCCTCACCCCCTCACTACCTCTCAACTCACTCCCACCCCCTCACTACCTCTCAACCCACTCCCACCCCCTCACTACCTCTCAACCCACTCCCACCCCCTCACTACCTCTCAACCCACTCCCACCCCCTCACCCCCTCACTACCTCTCAACCCACTCCCACCCCATCACCCCCTCACTACCTCTCAACCCACTCCCACCCCCTCACCCCCTCACTACCTCTCAACTCACTCCCACCCCCACACTACCTCTCAACTCACTCCCACCCCCTCACTACCTCTCAAACCACTCCCACCCCCTCACTACCTCTCAACTCACTCCCACCCCCACACTACCTCTCAACCCACTCCCATCCCCTCACTACCTCTCAACCCACTCCCATCCCCTCACTACCTCTCAACCCACTCCCATCCCCTCACTACCTCTCAACCCACTCCCATCCCCTCACTACCTCTCAACCCACTCCCAGCCCCTCCCTACCTCTCAACCCACTCCCATCCCCTCCCTACCTCTCAACCCACTCCCGTCCCCTCACTACCTCTCAACCCACTCCCATCCCCTCACTACCTCTCAACCCACTCCCACCCCCTCACCCCCTCACTACCTCTCAACCCACTCCCGTCCCCTCACTACCTCTCAACCCACTCCCATCCCCTCACTACCTCTCAACCCACTCCCACCCCCTCACCCCCTCACTACCTCTCAACCCACTCCCATCCCCTCACTACCTCTCAACCCACTCCCACCCCCTCACCCCCTCACTACCTCTCAACCCACTCCCATCCCCTCACTACCTCTCAACCCACTCCCATCCCCTCCCTACCTCTCAACCCACTCCCACCCCCTCACTACCTCTCAACCCACTCCCACCACCTCACCCCCTCACTACCTCTCAACCCACTCCCATCCCCTCACTACCTCTCAACCCACTCCCATCCCCTCACAACCTCTCAACCCACTCCCATCCCCTCACTACCTCTCAACCCACTCCCATCCCCTCACTACCTCTCAACCCACTCCCATCCCCTCACTACCTCTCAACCCACTCCCATCCCCTCCCTACCTCTCAACCCACTCCCATCCCCTCACTACCTCTCAACCCACTCCCATCCCCTCACTACCTCTCAACCCACTCCCATCCCCTCACTACCTCTCAACCCACTCCCACCCCCTCACCCCCTCACTACCTCTCAACTCACTCCCATCCCCTCACTACCTCTCAACCCACTCCCATCCCCTCACTACCTCTCAACCCACTCCCATCCCCTCACTACCTCTCAACCCACTCCCATCCCCTCCCTACCTCTCAACCCACTCCCATCCCCTCCCTACCTCTCAACCCACTCCCGTCCCCTCACTACCTCTCAACCCACTCCCATCCCCTCACTACCTCTCAACCCACTCCCACCCCCTCACTACCTCTCAACCCACTCCCACCACCTCACCCCCTCACTACCTCTCAACCCACTCCCATCCCCTCACTACCTCTCAACCCACTCCCATCCCCTCACAACCTCTCAACCCACTCCCATCCCCTCACTACCTCTCAACCCACTCCCATCCCCTCACTACCTCTCAACCCACTCCCATCCCCTCACTACCTCTCAACCCACTCCCATCCCCTCACTACCTCTCAACCCACTCCCATCCCCTCACTACCTCTCAACCCACTCCCATCCCCTCCCTACCTCTCAACCCACTCCCACCCCCTCACTACCTCTCAACCCACTCCCACCACCTCACCCCCTCACTACCTCTCAACCCACTCCCATCCCCTCACTACCTCTCAACCCACTCCCATCCCCTCACAACCTCTCAACCCACTCCCATCCCCTCACTACCTCTCAACCCACTCCCATCCCCTCACTACCTCTCAACCCACTCCCATCCCCTCACTACCTCTCAACCCACTCCCATCCCTCACTACCTCTCAACCCACTCCCATCCCCTCACTACCTCTCAACCCACTCCCATCCCCTCACTACCTCTCAACCCACTCCCATCCCCTCCCTACCTCTCAAGCCACTCCCATCCCCTCACTACCTCTCAACCCACTCCCATCCCCTCACTACCTCTCAACCCACTCCCATCCCCTCACTACCTCTCAACCCACTCCCACCCCCTCACCCCCTCACTACCTCTCAACTCACTCCCATCCCCTCACTACCTCTCAACCCACTCCCATCCCCTCACTACCTCTCAACCCACTCCCATCCCCTCACTACCTCTCAACCCACTCCCATCCCCTCCCTACCTCTCAACCCACTCCCATCCCCTCCCTACCTCTCAACCCACTCCCGTCCCCTCACTACCTCTCAACCCACTCCCATCCCCTCACGACCTCTCAACCCACTCCCACCCCCTCACCCCCTCACTACCTCTCAACCCACTCCCATCCCCTCACTACCTCTCAACCCACTCCCATCCCCTCACTACCTCTCAACCCACTCCCACCCCCTCACCCCCTCACTTCCTCTCAACCCACTCCCATCCCCTCACTACCTCTCAACCCACTCCCACCCCCTCACCCCCTCACTACCTCTCAACCCACTCCCATCCCCTCACTACCTCTCAACCCACTCCCATCCCCTCCCTACCTCTCAACCCACTCCCACCCCCTCACTACCTCTCAACCCACTCCCACCACCTCACCCCCTCACTACCTCTCAACCCACTCCCATCCCCTCACTACCTCTCAACCCACTCCCATCCCCTCACAACCTCTCAACCCACTCCCATCCCCTCACTACCTCTCAACCCACTCCCACCCCCTCACTACCTCTCAACTCACTCCCACCCCCACACTACCTCTCAACTCACTCCCACCCCCACACTACCTCTCACTCCCACCCCCTCACTACCTCTCACTCCCAACCCCTCACTACCTCGCAACTCACTCCCATCCCCTCACTACCTCTCAACTCACTCCCACCCCCTCACTACCTCTCAACCCACTCCCATCCCCTCACCCCCACACTACTTCTCAACTCACTCCCACCCCCTCACTACCTCTCAACCCACTCCCACCCCCTCACCCCCTCACAACCTCTCAACCCACTCCCATCCCCTCACTACCTCTCAACCCACTCCCATCCCCTCACTACCTCTCAACCCACTCCCATCCCCTCCCTACCTCTCAACCCACTCCCACCCCCTCACTACCTCTCAACCCACTCCCTCACCCCCTCACTACCTCTCAACTCACTCCCACCCCCTCACTACCTCTCAACCCACTCCCACCCCCTCACCCCCTCACTACCTCTCAACTCACTCCCACCCCCACACTACCTCTCAACTCACTCCCTCCCCCTCACTACCTCTCAACCCACTCCCACCCCTTCACTACCTCTCAACTCACTCCCACCCCCACACTACCTCTCAACTCACTCCCACCCCCACACTACCTCTCACTCCCACCCCCTCACTACCTCTCACTCCCACCCCCTCACTACCTCGCAACTCACTCCCATCCTCTCACTACCTCTCAACTCACTCCCACCCCCTCACTACCTCTCAACCCACTCCCATCCCCTCACTACCTCTCAACCCACTCCCATCCCCTCACTACCTCTCAACCCACTCCCATCCCCTCACTACCTCTCAACCCACTCCCATCCCCTCACTACCTCTCAACCCACTCCCATCCCCTCACTACCTCTCAACCCACTCCCATCCCCTCCCTACCTCTCAACCCACTCCCACCCCCTCACTACCTCTCAACCCACTCCCACCACCTCACCCCCTCACTACCTCTCAACCCACTCCCATCCCCTCACTACCTCTCAACCCACTCCCATCCCCTCACAACCTCTCAACCCACTCCCATCCCCTCACTACCTCTCAACCCACTCCCATCCCCTCACTACCTCTCAACCCACTCCCATCCCCTCACTACCTCTCAACCCACTCCCATCCCCTCACTACCTCTCAACCCACTCCCATCCCCTCACTACCTCTCAACCCACTCCCATCCCCTCACTACCTCTCAACCCACTCCCATCCCCTCCCTACCTCTCAACCCACTCCCATCCCCTCACTACCTCTCAACCCACTCCCATCCCCTCACTACCTCTCAACCCACTCCCATCCCCTCACTACCTCTCAACCCACTCCCACCCCCTCACCCCCTCACTACCTCTCAACTCACTCCCATCCCCTCACTACCTCTCAACCCACTCCCATCCCCTCACTACCTCTCAACCCACTCCCATCCCCTCACTACCTCTCAACCCACTCCCATCCCCTCCCTACCTCTCAACCCACTCCCATCCCCTCCCTTCCTCTCAACCCACTCCCGTCCCCTCACTACCTCTCAACCCACTCCCATCCCCTCACTACCTCTCAACCCACTCCCACCCCCTCACCCCCTCACTACCTCTCAACCCACTCCCATCCCCTCACTACCTCTCAACCCACTCCCATCCCCTCACTACCTCTCAACCCACTCCCACCCCCTCACCCCCTCACTACCTCTCAACCCACTCCCATCCCCTCACTACCTCTCAACCCACTCCCACCCCCTCACCCCCTCACTACCTCTCAACCCACTCCCATCCCCTCACTACCTCTCAACCCACTCCCATCCCCTCCCTACCTCTCAACCCACTCCCACCCCCTCACAACCTCTCAACCCACTCCCACCACCTCACCCCCTCACTACCTCTCAACCCACTCCCATCCCCTCACTACCTCTCAACCCACTCCCATCCCCTCACAACCTCTCAACCCACTCCCATCCCCTCACTACCTCTCAACCCACTCCCACCCCCTCACTACCTCTCAACTCACTCCCACCCCCACACTACCTCTCAACTCACTCCCACCCCCACACTACCTCTCACTCCCACCCCCTCACTACCTCTCACTCCCAACCCCTCACTACCTCGCAACTCACTCCCATCCCCTCACTACCTCTCAACTCACTCCCACCCCCTCACTACCTCTCAACCCACTCCCATCCCCTCACCCCCACACTACTTCTCAACTCACTCCCACCCCCTCACTACCTCTCAACCCACTCCCACCCCCTCACCCCCTCACAACCTCTCAACCCACTCCCATCCCCTCACTACCTCTCAACCCACTCCCACCCCCTCACTACCTCTCAACCCACTCCCTCACCCCTTCACTACCTCTCAACTCACTCCCACCCCCTCACTACCTCTCAACCCACTCCCACCCCCTCACCCCCTCACTACCTCTCAACTCACTCCCACCCCCACACTACCTCTCAACTCACTCCCTCCCCCTCACTACGTCTCAACCCACTCCCACCCCTTCACTACCTCTCAACCCACACCCACCCCCACACTACCTCTCAACCCACTCCCACCCCCACACTACCTCTCACTCCCACCCCCTCACTACCTCTCACTCCCACCCCCTCACTACCTCGCAACTCACTCCCATCCTCTCACTACCTCTCAACTCACTCCCACCCCCTCACTACCTCTCAGCCCACTCCCATCCCCTCACCCCCACACTACTTCTCAACTCACTCCCACCCCCTCACTACCTCTCAACCCACTCCCACCCCTTCACCTCCTCACAACCTCTCAACCCACTCCCATCCCCTCACTACCTCTCAACCCACTCCCATCCCCTCACTACCTCTCAACCCACTCCCATCCCCTCCCTACCTCTCAACCCACTCCCACCCCCTCACTACCTCTCAACCCACTCCCACCACCTCACCCCCTCACTACCTCTCAACCCACTCCCATCCCCTCACTACCTCTCAACCCACTCCCTCCCATCCCACTCCCACAACCTCTCAACCCAACCCACTCAACCCACTCCCATCCCCTCACTACCTCTCAACCCACTCCCATCCCCTCCCCTCACTACCTCTCAACCCACTCCCATCCCCTCACTACCTCTCAACCCACTCCCATCCCCTCACTACCTCTCAACCCACTCCCATCCCCTCACTACCTCTCAACCCACTCCCAACCCACTCCCATCCCATCCCCTCACCTCTCAACCCACTCACCTCTCAACCCACTCCCATCCCCTCACTACTCAACCCACTCCCATCCCCTCACCTCTCAACCCACTCCCACCCCCTCACCCCCTTACTACCTCTCAACTCACTCCCATCCCCCACTACCTCTCAACCCACTCCCATCCCCTCACTACCTCTCAACCCACTCCCATCCCCTCACTACCTCTCAACCCACTCCCATCCCCTCCCTACCTCTCAACCCACTCCCATCCCCTCCCTACCTCTCAACCCACTCCCGTCCCCTCACTACCTCTCAACCCACTCCCATCCCCTCACTACCTCTCAACCCACTCCCACCCCCTCACTACCTCTCAACCCACTCCCACCACCTCACCCCCTCACTACCTCTCAACCCACTCCCATCCCCTCACTACCTCTCAACCCACTCCCATCCCCTCACAACCTCTCAACCCACTCCCATCCCCTCACTACCTCTCAACCCACTCCCATCCCCTCACTACCTCTCAACCCACTCCCATCCCCTCACTATCTCTCAACCCACTCCCATCCCCTCCCTACCTCTCAACTCACTCCCATGCCCTTACTACCTCTCAACCCACTCCCATCCCCTCACAACCTCTCAACCCACTCCCATCCCCTCACTACCTCTCAACTGACTCCCACCCCCTCACTACCTCTCAACCCACTCCCATCCCCCTCACTACCTCTCAACCCACTCCCACCCCCTCACTACCTCTCAACCCACTCCCACCCCCTCACTACCTCTCAACCCACTCCCACCCCCTCACCCCCTCACAACCTCTCAACCCACTCCCATCCCCTCACTACCTCTCAACCCACTCCCATCCCCTCACTACCTCTCAACCCTCTCCCATCCCCTCCCTACCTCTCAACCCACTCCCGTCCCCTCACTACCTCTCAACCCACTCCCACCCCCTCACCCCCTCACTACCTCTCAACCCACTCCCATCCCCTCACTATCTCTCAACCCACTCCCATCCCCTCCCTACCTCTCAACTCACTCCCATGCCCTTACTACCTCTCAACCCACTCCCATCCCCTCACAACCTCTCAACCCACTCCCATCCCCTCACTACCTCTCAACTGACTCCCACCCCCTCACTACCTCTCAACCCACTCCCATCCCCCTCACTACCTCTCAACCCACTCCCACCCCCTCACTACCTCTCAACCCACTCCCACCCCCTCACTACCTCTCAACCCACTCCCACCCCATCACCCCCTCACTACCTCTCAACCCACTCCCACCCCCTCACCCCCTCACTACCTCTCAACTCACTCCCACCCCCACACTACCTCTCAACTCACTCCCACCCCCTCACTACCTCTCAACCCACTCCCACCCCCTCACTACCTCTCAACTCACTCCCACCCCCACACTACCTCTCAACTCACTCCCAACCCCACACTACCTCTCACTCCCACCCCCTCACTACCTCTCACTCCCACCCCCTCACTACCTCGCAACTCACTCCCATCCCCTCACTACCTCTCAACCCACTCCCATCCCCTCACCCCCACACTACTTCTCAACTCACTCCCACCCCCTCACTACCTCTCAACCCACTCCCACCCCCTCACCCCCTCACTACCTCTCAACTCACTCCCACCCCCTCACTACCTCTCAACCCACTCCCACCCCCTCACCCCCTCACTACCTCTCAACTCACTCCCACCCCCACACTACCTCTCAACTCGCTCCCACCCCCTCACTACCTCTCAACCCACTCCCACCCCCTCACTACCTATCAACCCACTCCCACCCCCTCACTCCCTCACTACCTCTCAACCCACTCGCACCACCTCACCCCCTCACTACCTCTCAACTCACTCCCGCCCCCTCACTACCTCTCAACCCACTCCCACCCCCTCACCCCCTCACTACCTCTCAACTCACTCCCACCCCCACACTACCTCTCAACTCACTCCCATCCCCTCACTACCTCTCAACTCACTCCCACCCCCTCACTACCTCTCAACTCACTCCCACCCCCTCACTACCTCTCAACCCACTCCCACCCCCTCACTCCCTCACTACCTCTCAACCCACTCCCACCCCCTCACCCCCTCACTACCTCTCAACTCACTCCCACCCCCTCACTACCTCTCAACCCACTCCCACCCCCTCACCCCCTCACTACCTCTCAACTCACTCCCACCCCCACACTACCTCTCAACTCACTCCCACCCCCACACTACCTCTCAACTCACTCCCACCCCCACACTACCTCTCACTCCCACCCCCTCACTACCTCTCACTCCCAACCCCTCACTACCTCGCAACTCACTCCCATCCCCTCACTACCTCTCAACCCACTCCCATCCCCTCACCCCCACACTACTTCTCAACTCACTCCCACCCCCTCACTACCTCTCAACCCACTCCCACCCCCTCACCCCCTCACAACCTCTCAACCCACTCCCATCCCCTCACTACCTCTCAACCCACTCCCATCCCCTCACTACCTCTCAACCCACTCCCATCCCCTCACTACCTCTCAACTCACTCCCATCCCCTCCCTACCTCTCAACCCACTCCCATCCCCTCACTACCTCTCAACCCACTCCCATCCCCTCACTATCTCTCAACCCACTCCCATCCCCTCCCTACCTCTCAACTCACTCCCATGCCCTTACTACCTCTCAACCCACTCCCATCCCCTCACAACCTCTCAACCCACTCCCATCCCCTCACTACCTCTCAACTGACTCCCACCCCCTCACTACCTCTCAACCCACTCCCATCCCCCTCACTACCTCTCAACCCACTCCCACCCCCACACTACTTCTCAACTCACTCCCACCCCCTCACTACCTCTCAACCCACTCCCACCCCCTCACCCCCTCACAACCTCTCAACCCACTCCCATCCCCTCACTACCTCTCAACCCTCTCCCATCCCCTCCCTACCTCTCAACCCACTCCCGTCCCCTCACTACCTCTCAACCCACTCCCACCCCCCCACCCCCTCACTACCTCTCAACCCACTCCCATCCCCTCACTACCTCTCAACCCACTCCCACCCCCTCACCCCTCACTACCTCTCAACCCACTCCCATCCCCTCACTATCTCTCAACCCACTCCCATCCCCTCCCTACCTCTCAACTCACTCCCATGCCCTTACTACCTCTCAACCCACTCCCATCCCCTCACAACCTCTCAACCCACTCCCATCCCCTCACTACCTCTCAACTGACTCCCACCCCCTCACTACCTCTCAACCCACTCCCATCCCCCTCACTACCTCTCAACCCACTCCCACCCCCTCACTACCTCTCAACCCACTCCCACCCCTTCACCCCCTCACTACCTCTCAACCCACTCCCACCCCCTCACCCCCTCACTACCTCTCAACTCACTCCCACCCCCACACTACCTCTCAACTCACTCCCACCCCCTCACTACCTCTCAACCCACTCACACCCCCTCACTACCTCTCAACTCACTCCCACCCCCACACTACCTCTCAACTCACTCCCACCCCCACACTACCTCTCACTCCCACCCCCTCACTACCTCTCACTCCCACCCCCTCACTACCTCGCAACTCACTCCCATCCCCTCACTACCTCTCAACCCACTCCCATCCCCTCACCCCCACACTACTTCTCAACTCACTCCCACCCCCTCACTACCTCTCAACCCACTCCCACCCCCTCACCCCCTCACTACCTCTCAACTCACTCCCACCCCCTCACTACCTCTCAACCCACTCCCACCCCCTCACCCCCTCACTACCTCTCAACTCACTCCCACCCCCACACTACCTCTCAACTCACTCCCACCCCCTCACTACCTCTCAACCCACTCCCACCCCCTCACTACCTATCAACCCACTCCCACCCCCTCACTCCCTCACTACCTCTCAACCCACTCCCACCACCTCACCCCCTCACTACCTCTCAACTCACTCCTACCCCCTCACTACCTCTCAACCCACTCCCACCCCCTCACCCCCTCACTACCTCTCAACTCACTCCCACCCCCACACTACCTCTCAACTCACTCCCATCCCCTCACTACCTCTCAACTCACTCCCACCCCCTCACTACCTCTCAACCCACTCCCACCCCCTCACTACCTCTCAACCCACTCCCACCCCCTCACTCCCTCACTACCTCTCAACCCACTCCCACCCCCTCACCCCATCACTACCTCTCAACTCACTCCCACCCCCTCACTACCTCTCAACCCACTCCCACCCCCTCACCCCCTCACTACCTCTCAACTCACTCCCACCCCCACACTACCTCTCAACTCACTCCCACCCCCACACTACCTCTCAACTCACTCCCACCCCCACACTACCTCTCACTCCCACCCCCTCACTACCTCTCACTCCCACCCCCTCACTACCTCGCAACTCACTCCCATCCCCTCACTACCTCTCAACCCACTCCCATCCCCTCACCCCCACACTACTTCTCAACTCACTCCCACCCCCTCACTACCTCTCAACCCACTCCCACCCCCTCACCCCCTCACAACCTCTCAACCCACTCCCATCCCCTCACTACCTCTCAACCCACTCCCATCCCCTCACTACCCCTCAACCCACTCCCATCCCCTCACTACCTCTCAACTCACTCCCACTACCTCTCAACCCACTCCCACCCCCTCACTACCTCTCAACTCACTCCCACCCCCTCACCCATTCACTACCTCCCACCCCCTCACCCCCTCACTACCTCTCAACTCACTCCCACCCCCTCACTACCTCTCAACCCACTCCCATCCCCTCACTACCTCTCAACCCACTCCCATCCCCTCACTACCTCTCAACCCACTCCCATCCCCTCACTACCTCTCAACCCACTCCCATCCCCTCACTACCTCTCAACCCACTCCCATCCCCTCACTACCTCTCAACCCACTCCCACCCCCTCACCCCCTCACTACCTCTCAACTCACTCCCACCCCCTCACTACCTCTCAACCCACTCCCATCCCCTCCCTACCTCTCAACCCACTCCCATCCCCTCACTACCTCTCAACCCACTCCCATCCCCTCACTACCTCTCAACCCACTCCCACTCCCATCCCCTCACTACCTCTCAACCCACTCCCATCCCCTCACTACTTCTCAACCCACTCCCACTCCCATCCCCTCACTACCTCTCAACCCACTCCCATCCCCTCACTACCTCTCAACCCACTCCCACTCCCACCCCCTCACTACCTCTCAACCCACTCCCACCCCCTCACCCCCTCACTACCTCTCAACTCACTCCCACCCCCACACTACCTCTCAACTCACTCCCACCCCCTCACTACCTCTCAACCCACTCCCACCCCCTCACTACCTATCAACCCACTCCCACCCCCTCACTCCCTCACTACCTCTCAACCCACTCCCACCACCTCACCCCCTCACTACCTCTCAACTCACTCCTACCCCCTCACTACCTCTCAACCCACTCCCACCCCCTCACCCCCTCACTACCTCTCAACTCACTCCCACCCCCACACTACCTCTCAACTCACTCCCATCCCCTCACTACCTCTCAACTCACTCCCACCCCCTCACTACCTCTCAACCCACTCCCACCCCCTCACTACCTCTCAACCCACTCCCACCCCCTCACTCCCTCACTACCTCTCAACCCACTCCCACCCCCTCACTACCTCTCAACTCACTCCCACCCCCTCACTACCTCTCAACCCACTCCCACCCCCTCACCCCCTCACTACCTCTCAACTCACTCCCACCCCCACACTACCTCTCAACTCACTCCAACCCCCTCACCCCCTCACTACCTCCCACCCCCTCACCCCCTCACTACCTCTCAACTCACTCCCACCCCCTCACTACCTCTCAACCCACTCCCATCCCCTCACTACCTCTCAACCCACTCCCATCCCCTCACTACCTCTCAACCCACTCCCATCCCCTCACTACCTCTCAACCCACTCCCATCCCCTCACTACCTCTCAACCCACTCCCATCCCCTCACTACCTCTCAACCCACTCCCACCCCCTCACCCCCTCACTACCTCTCAACTCACTCCCACCCCCTCACTACCTCTCAACCCACTCCCATCCCCTCCCTACCTCTCAACCCACTCCCATCCCCTCACTACCTCTCAACCCACTCCCATCCCCTCACTACCTCTCAACCCACTCCCATCCCCTCACCCCCACACTACTTCTCAACTCACTCCCACCCCCTCACTACCTCTCAACCCACTCCCACCCCCTCACCCCCTCACAACCTCTCAACCCACTCCCATCCCCTCACTACCTCTCAACCCACTCCCATCCCCTCACTACCTCTCAACTCACTCCCACTACCTCTCAACCCACTCCCACCCCCTCACTACCTCTCAACTCACTCCCACCCCCTCACCCCCTCACTACCTCCCACCCCCTCACCCCCTCACTACCTCTCAACTCACTCCCACCCCCTCACTACCTCTCAACCCACTCCCATCCCCTCACTACCTCTCAACCCACTCCCATCCCCTCACTACCTCTCAACCCACTCCCATCCCCTCACTACCTCTCAACCCACTCCCATCCCCTCACTACCTCTCAACCCACTCCCATCCCCTCACTACCTCTCAACCCACTCCCACCCCCTCACCCCCTCACTACCTCTCAACTCACTCCCACCCCCTCACTACCTCTCAACCCACTCCCATCCCCTCCCTACCTCTCAACCCACTCCCATCCCCTCACTACCTCTCAACCCACTCCCATCCCCTCACTACCTCTCAACCCACTCCCACTCCCATCCCCTCACTACCTCTCAACCCACTCCCATCCCCTCACTACCTCTCAACCCACTCCCACTCCCATCCCCTCACTACCTCTCAACCCACTCCCATCCCCTCACTACCTCTCAACCCACTCCCACTCCCATCCCCTCACTACCTCTCAACCCACTCCCATCCCCTCACTACCTCTCAACCCACTCCCCTCCCCACACATTTTCTACTCTCTCCATATCGCTCCCTATCTCTCCAAATGTCCCACCTCCCTCTTCAACTCTTCTTTCTTTCTTTCTTCTCTCTCTTATCTATCTTTCCCATACTCTCTCAACCCACTCCTGTTCCCTCCCCACACTCGTCATTCTCTCTCCATCTCTCCCTGTCCACATCTATCACTGTCCCTTCCTACCTCTCTAGCTTTCCCATCTATCACCCTTCCTTCCTCCTTCCCTTCCTCTCCATCCATCCATCCATCTCTAGTGTCTCTGGTGGCAGAATTATAACAGATTGATATAAATTGATGTGGGGAGGCCTGAGGCCTGATGCCAACAAATTAGTTATTACATCCCAGCCTCCCGATCTGGCTGCCACTGGGGCTCTCCTGTCCTCCCACCTATAAAAAGAGAGGAGGAGGAAGAGTGGGAGGTGGAGGTGGAAAGAGGAAGGAAAGGGATAAATAGTGGCAAGGGAAAAAGGAGAAGGACGGTAATGGGTAAGGGAGAGAAAGAGAAGAATTGGGGATGAATAGGTTGAGGTAGAGTGGGCGGAGATAGATGAGTGTAGAGTAGGGACGAGGGTGAACGATAGGAATGATGGTGGGGCTGGATAGATGTGGGGAGAGAGGTATGGTGAGTGTGTATGAAGATAAAGAAATCGGGGATAGGGAAGGGGGGTGAGGAAAGTAGGAGGGAGGCCTGCAGCCTCCTCTCCCTCTGGTCCCTCTCCTGTTTGTCTTCATTAGCTTCATTAGCCGCTAATAAAAACAATCAATGTGTTGTCCTCTAACACGCTTAGGGAATAAGAGGGAGAGAGAGAGAGAGAGAGAGACAGAGAGAGAGAGAGAGAGAGAGAGAGAGAGAGAGAGAGAGAGAGAGAGAGAGAGAAAAGAGAGAGAGAGAGAGGGGGAGAGAGAGAGAGAGAGAGAGAGAGGGAGAGAGAGAGAGAGAGAGAGAGAGAGAGAGAGAGAGAGAGAGAGAGAGAGAGAGAGGCCCTGTACAATACCTGGCTGGTCTATTGTAGAAATGGCAAATAAACACTGTTGTTAGGTATTGCACAGCAGATAACTTGCAGACAAATAAAACACTGTTGTTAGGTATTGCACAGCAGATAACTTGCAGAGTGTGTGTTCACCATGACCAGTTAGCTGAACTTTACCATATTATGACCAGGTCCTAAACCTGATATAAACTCAATGTGTTTGTGTGTGTTTGTCCAGCCTGCGACATGAACGTACACAATCAGTGTGTGATGAACGTGCCAAGCCTGTGTGGGACAGACCACACGGAGCGCAGAGGACGCATCTTCCTCAAGATCGACGTCAGCGGAGACAGGCTACACGTCACAGGTGAGTCACACGCTACAAGGGAGAGACATGACTAAATGAAACATGCTAGCTATCTGTAAGTGACATGACAGACTACACTACATGTTAGCTACATGTGAGTAGTGAGTGACATGACACAGACTACATGCTACATGCTAGCTACAATACATTTGACTGACATGACACAGACTACATGCTACATGCTAGCTACGATACATTTGACTGTTATGTCACAGACTACATGCTACATGCTAGCTACGATACATTTGACTGTCATGACACAGACTACATGCTACATGCTAGCTATGATACATTTGACTGTCATGTCACAGACTACATGCTACATGCTAGGTACGATACATTTGACTATCATGACACAGACTACAAGCTACATGCTAGCTACGATACATTTGACTGACATGATGCAGACTACATGCTACATGCTAGCTACGATACATTTGACTGACATGACGCAGACTACATGCTACATGCTACCTATATATGATTTATATGACACTTACAGTGCATGCTAGCTACAGTTGAGTGGCATGGCACAAGTGTCATGCTATTCAAGGAGTCTGAGTGATGAGCTGCATTCTACATGTCATGGTCAGTCACATGCTACACACAACATTTGAGTGGCACCCTAATACCACCCTAGTCCGCAGAATGTGTGTGCCTCTTCCCTGTTTATATTTCTGTCTCTCTTTCATCTCCCTCTCATCTCACTCTCCCTCTCTCAATTCAATTTCATTTAAAGGGGCTTTATTGGCATGGGAAACACATGGTTCGGTTCGGGCCTGTGACAACGAGGAATGTTGGCAGAGGCCCCATCTGATACCCGGTCTCAGTCTGGGTGGGCAGTACCCTCCTCGCCTCTCCCCTCCCCATTTCAACACAATCAGGGACTGTGAGACACATGGCCAGTGATGAGATTCAGTGTTTCACAGTTTATTTGATATATTCTGTCATTTCCTTTTTCCTAAATACCTAGTTACTACCACATGTCAAGTGTGCGTGTTTGTTTGTGGGTGTGTGTGTTCCTGCTTGCATGGCCTGTAACTCTTTATCAGTGAGATGTATTGACAACCTTAAAGGGATACATACCCATAGACTTCCAGTCATTGTGCTAACGCTAGTTAGCATTGGCCCGAGAAACTACCTCTAACTTCCTTCATAAAGAGACATAAAAATGTTATCCACAAGTTCATCTGACTCTGGGAAACTAGATAAAGGGTTTCATTGCCAAAATCCCTAAGTATCCCTTTAAGAGAAGAGGTTTTTCACAGGGGCAATGAGTTAACAGTGACAGGGATGTCGATACAGTTGACAAGGCCACCAGACTCTCTCAAAGAAGACGTTGAGGGTTACTGACTCAATTCCAGAGAGAGAGAAAGATACAATAGAAACACACATGTCACGAACGTCGTCAGGGAAATGACCGGACCAAGGTGCAGCGTGGTGAGCGTACATTTTATTTTATTAAGAATGTCACAAAACAAGAAACAACAAAAATGAACGAGAAGCTGACTAGGGCTATACAGGCCACTAACATGCCATCTGGCCTGGTTCTTGGAGCAGGCACCGGGTACACTGGGCCGTCCTGGCTGGATGGTTACCTAGATGGTTACCTTCGCCCGGCAAATGTGGGGCGCTGGCACAGGACGCACTGGGCTGTGCAGACGCACCGGAGACACAGTGCGCAGAGCCGACGCAGGATATCCTGGCCCGTAGAGACGCACTGGCGGCCAGATGCGCTGAGCCGGCACCACACGTCCTGGCTGGATGCCCACTCTAGCCGGCCGATGCGGGGAGCTGGAATGTAGCGCACCGAGCTGTGAACGCGCACTGGAGACACGGTGCCTGACCAGTACCACGCTCCCTACGGTAAGCACGAGGAGTTGGCTCAGGTCTCCAACCTGACTCAGCCAATCTCCTCGTGTGCACCCCCAAAACATTTTTTGGAGTGGCCTCCCGGTCTTTCGTGCCAGCCGTGACCCTGTGTAATCCTGGGCCCTTTTACTTGCTGCCTCCGCCTTCCTCGCTGCTTCCACCTGCTCCCACAGCAGGCAATCCTTTCCCGCCAGGATCTCCTCCCACGTCCAGGATCCTTTCCCGTTCAGGATGTCCTCCCACGTCCAGGATCCTTTCCCGTTCAGGATGTCCTCCCACGTCCAGGATCCTTTCCCGTTCAGGATGTCCTCCCATGTCCATTCCTCCTTACCACGCTGCTTGGTCCGTTTGTGGTGGGTAGTTCTGTCACGAACGTCGTCAGGGAAATGACCGGACCAAGGTGCAGCGTGATGAGCGTACATTTTATTTTATTAAGAATGTCGCCAACAAAACAACACACACGAACGTGCCGCTGACTAGGGCTATACAGGCCACTAACACAGACAACTACCCACAACCGAAGGTGGCAAAACAGGCTGCATAAGTATGATTCCCAATCAGAGACAACGATAGACAGCTGTCCCTGATTGAGAACCATACCCGGCTCTCTATGGCCAGGGCGTGACAACACAAGACAGAGAGAGAGATTAAGAGAAAAAAAGACAGAAAGAGACTGAGAGAAATGGAAGATAGAGTGGATGAGAGAATGTCACTAAAAATGAGCGAAAGAATGACAGAGAGAGAGAGAGAAAGAAAACAAAAAGAGAGAAGCAATGTATTTGAGCCAGAAGGTCTGCCAAGCTGAGGACTGAACAGTGGCATCAGATTGTGTATGTTCCCTGTGGCTTCCACAGACATGTGGAGGCCATTCTGGTGCAGCGCCATGTGAAGTTGATTAAATCTGTCCAGCCAAGAAAACACAAACACATCTCCAAGGCTCTCTCCAATACAATACGCCTCTCCACGCTCTTTTTGTCCCTCCTACTTTCTCTCTCTTTCCCTCTTTCACTCTTTCTCTCTCTCTTTCCCTTTCTCTCTTTGCCTCTCTCTCTCTCTCTCTTTCCCTCTCTCTCTCTCTCTCTCTCTCTCTCTCTCTCTCTCTCTCTCTCTCTCTCTCTCTCTCACTCTACCTCTTTCCATAACACTGCCCTCTCCTCACTTTCACCTGTCCTCATCTCTCCTCTCATCTCCCCCTCCTTTTCTCCTCTGTCCTGCAATAACGTCTTGATCTACTTCTCTAAAACTGTATTTTCCTCTCCCTCCTCACAGCTCTCTCCTTCAATACCCGCTATCATGTACAATCCCTCACTCCTATTTTCCTAAACATCCCTGCCTGCAGTCCTCACTTTTCATCCCCCTCTCATCTATATATCCTTCCCCACTTCCTCCTAAGTAAACCTGCTCCCCTCTCTCCTTGAATAATCCAGCATTCCCCTCTCCCTCTTTCTCCTCTCCCTCCTTCCCCTCTCCCTCTTTCCCCTCTCCCTCTTTCCCCTCTCCCTCTTTTCCCTATCCCTCTTTCTCCTCTCCCTCTTTCCCATCTCCCTCCTTCCCCTCTTCCTCCTTCCTCTCTCCCTCTTTCCCCTCTCCTTCCCCTCTCTCTCTTTCCCCTCTCCCTCCTTCACCTCTCCCTCTACCTCTTTCCTTTCTCCCTCCTTCCCCTCCCTCTTTCCCTTCTACTTTTTTCCGCTCTCCCCTCTCCATCTTTCCCCTCTCCCTCCTTCCTTCCCCTCTCCCTCCTTCCCCTCAACCCTCCTTCCCCTCTCCCCTCTCCGTCCTTCCCCTCTCCGTCCTTCCCCTCTCCCTCCCTCCTTCCCCTCTCCCTCTTTCCCTCCTTCCCCCTTCCTCTTTCCCTCTCCCTATTTCCCCTCTCCCTCCTTCCCCTCAACCCTCCTTCCCCTCTCCCCTCTCCGTCCTTCCCCTCTCCGTCCTTCCCCTCTCCCTCCTTCCCCTCTCCCTCTTTCCTCTCTCCCTCTTTCCATCTCCCTCTTTCCCCTCCCTCTCCATCCCTCTTGTACAGTCCCTCACTCTCTTTTGATTATCCATCTCTCTCATTTCCTCCTCCCTCTATCTCTGTCCTCCTGTACCCAGCTCTTCTCACCCCCCTTCACCCTACTCTCCTCTTCTCCCCTCCCCTCCCCTCCACCTCTCATCCTTATTTCCCCTGCTCCTCTCTCTCCTTCCAAGACCAAAACAATAACCTAGGGCCAATAGGGATCTCCAGTTAGCTCTGGAGTTTAACCATCACAGACACATGGATGCAGACACGTCAGTTTCTGCTGTCTAAGCCCCTGTCAGAAAACACACACACACACACACACACACACACACACACACACACACACACACACACACACGCACACACGCACACACACACACACACACACACACACACATACCACACACAGGGGCATCCTAGGACCCAGCCAGTGACACACACAGTTCGTGGAGCCACTGAGCTGAGAAACACAGTGATGTCAGTGTGTTTGTGTTGATAAGAAGATACATTTAGTAGGAGCTGACATGCTTCAGTTTGAGAGAAGAGCTAAAGTCTACATTATATTCACCCAGAGCTATGAGAGAACCACTGCTTGGCCCAGAGATATTGTTCCTCTGGGGTAAATAATGCTTTGTATGGAGTGGAAGTAAATTGAGTGAATGTGCTGAATGACTCTAAACATACATTCTCACCGTTCAAAATGAGAATAGTTTGTTACTTCCAGACACCTGTTTTGATTGAATAGAGCTCATCCATGTCATCCTTTATTATCATATGAGGTCAAATAAACTGTTTAAAAACAGACTCCAAAGCCCTGGGAATCAATGGAAAGCAGAAGCAGTATAACAGACATAAAACTATTTTATTTATTTAACTAGGCAAGTCAGATAAGAACAAATTCTTATTTACAATTACAGCCTACCCCGGCCGATCCTGGGCCAATTGTGCGCCGCCCAATCACTGCTGGATGTGATGCAGTCTGGATTCAAACCAGGGACTACAGTGATGCTTCTTGCACTGAAATGCAGTGCCTTAGACCGCTGTGCCACTCGGGAGCCCGGGTACAGTGTGTGTGATTCTCTCTCACTACTCTACTGTTGAACAGTGGGAGTCAACCCAGCTCATCAGATTACCAGACATGCACTGATGCTACACTAATACTGATGCTACACTAATACTGATGCTACACTGCTACTGATACTACACTACTACTGATACTACACTACTACTGATGCTACACTAATACTGATGCTACACTAATACTGATTCTACACTACTACTGATACTACACTACTACTGATACTACACTACTACTGATACTACACTACTACTGACACTACACTAATACTGATTCTACACTAATACTGATGCTACACTACTAATGATACTACACTACTACTGATGCTACACTACTACTGATACTACACTACTACTGATACTACACTACTACTGAAACTATGCTACTACTGATACTACACTAATACTGATGCTACACTAATACTGATGCTACACTACGAATGATACTACACTAATACTGATTCTACACTACTAATGCTACTACACTACTACTGATGCTACACTACTACTGATACTACACTACTACTGATACTACACTACTACTGATACTATGCTACTACTGATACTACACTAATACTGATGCTACACTAATACTGATGCTACACTACTAATGATACTACACTACTACTGATGCTACACTACTACTGATACTACACTACTACTGATACTACACTACTACTGAAACTACACTACTACTGATGCTACAATACTACTGATACTACACTACTAAAGATACTACAATACTACTGATGCTACACTACTACTGATGCTACACTACTACTGATACTACACTACTACTGATGCTACAATACTACTGATACTACACTACTAATGATACTACACTAATACTGATGCTAGAACACTACTGATACTACACTACTACTGATGCTACAATACTAATGATACTACACTACTACTGATACTACACTACTACTGATACTACACTACTACTGATACTACACTACTACTGATGCTACAATACTACTGATGCTACAATACTACTGATACTACACTACTACTGATACTACACTACTACTGACACTACACTACTACTGATACTACACTACTACTTATACTACACTACTACTGATGCTACAACACTACTGATACTACACTACTACTGATGCTACAACACTACTGATACTACACTACTACTGATGCTACAACACTACTGATACTACAACACTACTGATGCTACAACACTACTGATACTACACTACTACTGATGCTACAACACTACTGATGCTACAACACTACTGATGCTACAACACTACTGATGCTACAACACTACTGATACTACACTACTACTGATGCTACAACACTACTGATACTACACTACTACTGATGCTACAACACTACTGATACTACACTACTACTGATGCTACAACACTACTGATACTACACTACTACTGATGCTACAACACTACTGATACTACACTACTACTGATGCTAGAACACTACTGATACTACACTACTACTGATGCTACAACACTACTGATGCTACAACACTACTGATACTACACTACTACTGATGCTACAACACTACTGATACTACACTACTACTGATGCTACAACACTACTGATACTACACTACTACTGATGCTACAACACTACTGATACTACACTACTACTGATGCTACAACACTACTGATACTACACTACTACTGATGCTACAACACTACTGATACTACAGTACTACTGATGCTACAACACTACTGATACTACACTACTACTGATGCTAGAACACTACTGATACTACACTACTACTGATGCTACAACACTACTGATACTACACTACTACTGATGCTACAACACTACTGATGCTACAACACTACTGATGCTACAACACTACTGATGCTACAACACTACTGATACTACACTACTACTGATGCTACAACACTACTGATACTACACTACTACTGATGCTACAACACTACTGATACTACACTACTACTGATGCTACAACACTACTGATACTACACTACTACTGATGCTACAACACTACTGATACTACACTACTACTGATGCTAGAACACTACTGATACTACACTACTACTGATGCTAGAACACTACTGATACTACACTACTACTGATGCTACAACACTACTGATACTACACTACTACTGATGCTAGAACACTACTGATACTACACTACTACTGATGCTACAACACTACTGATACTACACTACTACTGATGCTACAACACTACTGATGCTACAACACTACTGATGCTACAACACTACTGATGCTACAACACTACTGATACTACACTACTACTGATGCTACAACACTACTGATACTACACTACTACTGATGCTACAACACTACTGATACTACACTACTACTGATGCTACAACACTACTGATACTACACTACTACTGATGCTACAACACTACTGATACTACACTACTACTGATGCTAGAACACTACTGATACTACACTACTACTGATGCTAGAACACTACTGATACTACACTACTACTGATGCTACAACACTACTGATGCTACAACACTACTGATGCTACAACACTACTGATGCTACAACACTACTGATACTACACTACTCTGATGCTGCATTACTACTTATACTACACTACTACTGATGCTACAACACTACTGATACTACACTACTACTGATGCTACAACACTACTGATACTACACTACTACTAATTCTGCATTACTACTTATTCTACACTACTACTTATACTACACTACTACTGATGCTACAACACTACTGATACTACACTACTACTGATGCTACAACACTACTGATACTACACTACTACTGATACTACAACACTACTGTGGCTGCTGCATGCGGACATCACTTTGTTATGCAAGATGGCATTTGAATTTCAAAGGCTTTTCATGGGGATTGAGCTGCCTTCCGTCCAGATTTCTACAAATCTCGTTTCATTTTAGAAATAGTATATTTTATAATTGTGCTGCCAGGGCAGGGTCATAGTGGATTATGCTGGCAAGGGGCACAGGGTTGAGTGAGGCAAATACCATGCCCAGTTGATATAAACAAACATTACCTGAGCACAAACCAGGGCCCATATTCACAAAGCCTCTCAGAGTACGAGTGCTGATCTGGGAACATGTGTCTTTTAGATCACAATGAAGAAGATGAGGGGCATTCCTGCTCTGAGATGGTTTATGAATACTGAGTCATGAGTCATATAAAGATTAGGAAGTAGGTATCCCGGCTCTGTCAAAGGTTTTTATGGGCATTAGGTGCTTATCTGTATAAACACTGAAGATCCTGAGCCTTCCAAAAAAGGAAGAAAAAAATGATCTCAACCCTAATACAGTATTTATACAATAGTATCCATGTGATTATTCACCTCTAGTTAGATGTCCAGTCGTCTCTAACTACAATGTGATTCTATTACAGATACAGTAATGAGAGTTAGCGACGTAGTGAAGTGTAATAACTCTTTCTGTATGACCGATCATGTCATTTATATACAGCAATATCTGTGATCTGCACTAAAAGAGACTTCAAAGAAGAAGAAGCTGGGACTATAATAGAAGAGATGTTCTTTCCTGTGTTTCTATTCCTGGATGAAGGACTGAATGATGAGTACTGGTAGAGGCAGTCCTGAGTGACGGATGTCATGGCGGTGGTACAGAGTCTCTTGTGTGTGTGTGTGTGTGTGTGTGTGTGTGTGTGTGTGTGTGTGTGTGTGTGTGTGTGTGTGTGTGTGTGTGTGTGTGTGTGTGTGTGTGTGTGTGTGTGTGTGTGTTTAATGAGCACTCCTGGAGTGTATGGACAGGACTGTATTGAGCGAGATGTGAACTTCTGACTTGGGCTGTCAGCTAGAGAGAGCTGTAATAGAGACCTGGGGCTCCCTCTATTGGGCACATAGACACACAACAGGAGACAAGTCACTTCATTTACCCATGAACCAGATGTATACACTGAGTGTACAAACCATTAA
>NC_092159.1:59768779-59801279 GCF_045791955.1 Oncorhynchus clarkii lewisi | reverse complement strand
CTCCCTTAACAAATTGATTATTTCCTGATTCCAGAGCTCTCGGAGATACTGAGCCACCATGGTGATGTTGTCTGTTCTCTCTCTCCTCTTCAGCTGTGTGATTGAATATTACTCTCTCCTCTTTAGCTGTGTGATTGAATATTACTCTCTCCTCGTCAGCTGTGTGATTGAATGTTACTCTCTCCTCTTCAGCTGTGTGATTGAATATTACTCTCCTCTTCAGCTGTGTGATTGAATATTACTCTCCTCTTCAGCTGTGTGATTGAATATTACTCTCCTCTTCAGCTGTGTGATTGAATATTACTCTCTCCTCTTCAGCTGTGTGATTGAATATTACTCTCTCCTCTTCAGCTGTGTGATTGAATATTACTCTCCTCTTCAGCTGTGTGATTGAATATTACTCTCTCCTCTTCAGCTGTGTGATTGAATATTACTCTCCTCTTCAGCTGTGTGATTGAATATTACTCTCCTCTTCAGCTGTGTGATTGAATATTACTCTCTCCTCTTCAGCTGTGTGATTGAATATTACTCTCCTCTTCAGCTGTGTGATTGAATATTACTTGGAATGAATGCTCTCAGAGTACTACTAGCCTCTTTCACATTTATATTTTTCTGTCTATTTTCCTCTGTCTCTTTAATCCATACAAACTACTGACACAGTACCACAGGGCAAAACCATATAACCTCCTTTCCTCGTGTAGTATCCTGTCCTGAAACAAAGTCTCCTGAGATCTACATGTAGTTGGGTTGTTTTAATTCTCATGTCGCTCTATTCAACAGCCTTCACATCCCTCCAAGGCCAGGGTTTTCACAAGTCTGGGTGGGTTGCCTGGGAAACCAAAACATCATCATCAGGAAGAGAGAGAGAGAGAGAGAGAGAGAGAGAGAGAGAGAGAGAGAGAGAGAGAGAGAGAGAGAGAGAGAGAGAGAGAGAGATGCCTCTACAGGTGTATAGTATCATTAGAATATTGTAGCTCTTGAGCATGGTGTCCGTTGCATATTGTGAGAGATGGTTTTGACATTCTCTGTATGTGCTGATAATGCCATCCTTTATTAAAAATAAGCTGTTAATAATCATGGATATCGAAGTGCTTTAAAGGGGTGGTGGGGACTTACTACCACTGTAGCTTCTCTTTCCTGTCTCTTCTAGGCCTGCCAATTAAACCACTACCTCAAGGTAGCTCTTCTGCCCCCCCACCTCTCCTTTAACCATCCCTCCTTTTCCCACCCTTCTCTATCAGCTCTGCAGTCTCCTCTTGTCTTCTTCCATTGATGTCTCACACCTCTCCTCTGATGGTTTGAGTAGCGCTCAGCTTCTTCAAACGTGATTTACTAACAAAGATGCCAAGTTTGTTCAGGTCAGGTCATGTGGTTAGGAGCCATTCCAGGCCTGGTCTGCTATGCAAGAGAAATTCTCACATTTTCACTATTACGTCACACATTGTACACACACACACACACAGACACACACATAAACACACACACACAAAAACACACACACAAAAACACACACACAAAAACACACACACAGCGTTGATGTTAGTAAATTTGTGGACCACACAGACCTCTGGAGGGGTCCTCATCCTCACCATCTCAGGCTCAGCAATGCACTGTCATTGCCCAGGAGAGCAACACTACTGCTCCTCATTGGCTAAGACTGACAATGACCCCTCCTTATTGGCCAGTAGTGTGGTCCGCAGCCCGCCTTCTATTAGTCCATCACAAGCCTAGACTATAGAAGGCTAATAAGTGGTTAAGCATGTGGGCATGTGTATCGTGATGAACTGTCCTGTACATCCACGCCTTGGTGTGTGCACACACTCTCCTCCACAAGGTGGCAACATTGGATTGGATTCAATTGTATAGGTTTGTGTGTGTGTGTGTGTGTGTGTGTGTGTGTGTGTGTGTGTGTGTGTGTGTGTGTGTGTGTGTGTGTGTGTGTGTGTGTGTGTGTGTGTGTGTGTGTGTGTGTGCGTGCGTGCGTTAAACTATATGGTCAAATACTCACACAAAATCTATTGTATGTTTCACATTGTCTAACTTCTCATCTACGTTAAGCTTTTTTGTTGTACAAACTAAACTTCAGATTCCAACACATCACCATCATTGGAAAGCATTTAAGTCATCATATCAGCTAACATAAAACTGTAGTAACATAGTAAGTAAGTACTGTAGTGAGTACTTACTTAAAAAGTGCCTTTTTAATGCTTTGCATACATAAAAAAAAGAAAACATTGCACCTTGTGTTTAACTGCCATTCTGATGTTGACCACTAGAGCTAGCTGCTCTTTTTCCTACCAATAGCCACTAGATTGGAAACCAATAACACCACCTAACACTACCAACCCATTTAGTCAACATTAATGTCAACACACCTACCTATATTCTCCCTGTAGGTCTAACATGATGACGTTCTGAAGTTCATGCTTGTTGTTGGTGGTGTGTCGGTGCAGTAAAGGGCCGGTCCCTATGCTCTGCTTGCATTAGCCTCTCCTGTCTATAGACTGGTTTAGTGTCTGTCTCTGAGCAATCATACATCAGTCAGCCCACCTTTATTCCCCACTTCCCCTGGGGTCTCCCAGTCTCTCTCTGCATCCTGCTACAGAAGCTGGGTCTAGAACGCTGTCAACCATCATAAGAGCCACTTGAAAATGAATGCTCTGTGCATCTTACAAAATCCCCAGCGACTTATATTATACGATTTTGAACAATTTTTATTTTATTTTATTTTATATTTCTCCTTTATTTAACCAGGTAAGCTAGTTGAGAACAAGTTCTCATTTACAACTGCGACCTGGCCAAGATAAAGCAATGCAGTGCGACACAAACAACAACACAGAGTTACACATGGAATAAACAAACCTACAGTCAATAACACAATAGAAAAAAAGTCTATATACAGTGTGTGCAAATGAGGTAAGATAAGGGAGGTAAGGCAAAAAATAGGCCATAGTGGCAAAATAATTACAATTTAGCAATTAAACACTGGAATAATAGATGTGCAGAAGATGAATGTGCAAGTAGAGATACCGGGGTGCGAAGGAGCAAAAAATAAAATAACAGTATGGGGATGAGGTAGTTGGATGGGCTATGTACAGGTGCAGTGATCTGTGAGCTGCTCTGACAGCTGGTGCTTAAAGTTAGTGAAGGAGATATGAGTCTCCAGCTTCAGTGATTTTTGCAATACGTTCCAGTCATTGGCAGCAGAGAACTGGAAGTAAAGGTGGCCAAAGGAGGAATTGGCTTTGGGGGTGACCAGTGAAATATACCTGCTGGAGCGCGTGCTACGGGTGGGTGCTGCTATGGTGACCAGTGAGCTGTGATAAGGCGGGGCTTTACCTAGAAAAGACGTATAGATGACCTGGAGCCAGTGGGTGTGGCGACAAATATGAAGCGAGGGCCAGCCAACGAGAGCATACAGGTCGCAGTGGTGGGTAGTATATGGGGCTTTGGTGACAAAACAGATGGCACTGTGATAGACTGCATCCAATATGCTGAGTAGAGTGTTGGAGGCTATTTTGTAAATTACATCACCAAAGTCAAGGATCGATAGGATAGTCAGTTTTACGAGGGTATGTTTGGCAGCATGAGTGAAGGACGCTTTGTTACGAAATAATAAGCCGATTCTAGATTTAATTTTGGATTGGAGATGCTTAATGTGAGTCTGGAAGGAGAGTTTACAGTCTAACCAGACACCTAGGTATTTGTAGATGTCCACATATTCTAAGTCAGAACCGTCCAGTGTAGTGATGTTGGACGGGCGCGCAGGTGTTGGTAGCGATCAGTTGAAGAGCATGCATTTAGTTTTACTTGCATTTAAGAGCAGTTGGAGGCCACGGAAGGAGTGTTGCATGGCGTTGAAGCTCGTCTGGAGGTTAGTTAACACAGTGTCCAAAGAAGGGCCAGAAGTATACCAAATGGTATCGTCTGCGTAGAGGTGGATCAGAGAATCACTAACAGCAAGAGCGACATCATTGATGTATACAGAGAAAAGAGTCGGCCCGAGAATTAAACCCTGTGGCACCCCCATAGAGACTGCCAGAGGTGCAGAAAACAGGCCCTCCGATTTGACACACTGAACTCAGTCTGAGAAGTAGTTGGTGAACCAGGCGAGGCAGTCATTTGAATAACCAAGGCTGTTGAGTCTGCCAATAAGAATGTTGTTGATTGACAGAGTCGAAAGCCTTGGCCAAGTCGATGAATACAGCTGTACAGTATTGTCTCTTATTGATGGAGGTTATGATATCGTTTATGACCCTGAGCGTGGCTGAGGTGCACCCATGACCAGCTCTGAAACCAGATTGCATAGCGGAGAGGGTGTGTTGGGATTCGAAATGGTCGGTGATCTCTTTGTTAACTTGGCTTTCGAAGACCTTGGAAGGCAGGGTAGGATAGATATAGGTCTGTAGCAGTTTGGGTCTAGAAGAGGGGGATGACCGCAGCAGCTTTTCAATCTTTGGAGATCTCAGACAATAAGAAAGAGAGGTTGAACAGGCTAGAAATAGGGGTTGTAACAATTTTGTCTAATCATTTTAGAAGGGAGGGTCCAGATTGTCTAGTTTTGCTGATTTGTAGGGGTCCAGATGTTGACCAGGGTAGGTAGGGGTGGCCAGGTGGAAAGCAAGGCCAGCTGTAGAAAAATGCTTATTGAAATTCTCAATTATCGTGGATTTATCGGTGGTGACAGTGTTTCCTAGCCTCAGTGCAGTGGGCAGCTGAGAGGAGGTGCTCTTATTCTCCATGAACTTTACAGTGTCCCAGAACTTTTTGGAGTTTGTGCTACAGGATGCAAATTTCTGTTTGAAAAAGCTAGCCATTGCTTTCCTAACTGCCTGTGTATATTGGGGGGCTATTCTATGCTAATGCAGTACGCTACAGAATGTTTTTGTGCTGGTCAAGGGCAGTCAGGTCTGGAGTGAACCACAGGCTATATCTGTTCCTGGTCCTACATTTTTTTAATGGGACATGCTTATTTAAGATGGTGAGGAAAGCACTTTTAAAGAATAACCAGGCATCTTCTACTGACGGAATGAGGTCAATATCCTTCCAGGATACCCGGGCCAGGTCGATTAGAAAGGCCTGCTTGCTGAAGTGTTTAAGGGAGCGTTTGACAGTGATGAGGGGTGGTCATTTGACCGCAGACCCATTACAGACGCAAGCAATGAGGCAGTGATCGCTGAGATCCTGTTTGAAGACAGCAGAGGTGTATTTGGAGGGAAGGTCGGTTAGGATGATATCTATGAGGGTGCCTGTGTTTACGGATTTGGGGTTGTACCTGGTGGGTTCATTGATAATTTGTGTGAGATTGAGGTACATCAAGCTTAGATTGTAGCATGGCCGGGGTGTTAAGCATGTCCCAGTTTAGGTGAAATAACAGCACGAGCTCTGAAGATAGATGGGGGACAATCAATTCACATTTGGTGTCCAGGGCACAGCTGGGGCAGAAGGTGGTCTATAGCAAGCGGCAACGGTTGGCCTTCATCAGAGTGTCAAGAGTCTTTCCCTAGTGTCCAGAGACAAATTTCAACTAATTGAAAAGACCTAGTTATCGAAAAGACAAAGTCAACCGGTCCTTTAAAAATTGCAGTTCATTTTGTCAAATCGTGTTTGTATTTTTCATCAGGTGAATCACCAGAATCATAATAGAATCAGGACCGTGATAGTGAGTCTGGTCCAAGGCTTCAGTTCTTTCTGAAATGCAATCATAGACAGGTAGTTGGCCTGGCAACAGTTGTCTCTCTGCTGGGTGTTAGTTTCCTTTTTCTCTTGTTATCTGAAAGAAACAGACAGCGGTTGGAGCTGCAGTGGTGGCCGGTGAGCTCTAATTGCCCTCTGTGTTGGGGACATGGCAGTCCAATCATTGTCACAAAGGGGCACAGAGACACCCTTACTGACCCACACCCACCTCACAATAATGCCAAATACTACTCTGGATAACTGTCAATCAAAGGGAAACAAATATCTTTTTTTATGCTCCAATCAGTCCATATGAAACATCAAAACATCTGCATTGTTCTGTTATTACAACTTTTAGTTATCAAATCTTTATGTTGTCTTGGTGTTTCTGCATTCATTTTCTGAATTAGTTTGTGTTGTTTGGGATATAAATTGTTTCTGAAGCTCTATAGGAACTTGTTATTACCACCTCCCTACTAGCTATGAAGTAGCTTCATCATGGGTCCATACTGAATCCTTGAAAATATGTAGATCTTAAAAGCTGTAAGCCTATCGTCAAAGGATAGCCCCACTAGAGCATGGTAGCAGTCTATTACCATGGCATCTATCCCAGTGTTAAAGCTACCATAAAGAAGACAGATGAGTGGGAATAGTGTTTGTGACTCTGAGGAATATTACCTGACTACCTGACTGTTATGGAACCCCCACAAGTCCCAGAGGACCAGACTATACTTTCTGACTGACTCTCTGTCAGTCTCATAGGCAGGAGACACTTAAAGGGGCAATCTGCTATTTAAACAACACAAAAGTGGACACCCCTCTGCTTTTTTAGGGTAAACACCTGAGGGATAGGGTTAGGGAAATGTATTGACAGAGCAATCGATGCAAGAACTGACCATCCATCTGATCAAAATTACAGTTTTAACTATTTTGAAGCTATACAGTGTTTGTTTACAATTACATTGTTTACAAACAATGGAGTAAAACAATCTTCTATTTTGGGTTCTGATGACAGTTGAACTACTCTCATGAGGCATTTCTAAGTTATATTCTTGACGAATCAATGGATATATATAATTCATTTAAAAGTCCCAAAATGGATGTAGCAATCGCAGATTGCCCCTTTAATGCTTGGTCTCAACTCTGTTCCACACCAATAGACACTGGATGACAGGCAGCTGAGCACTGGGTTGCATTTGATGCTGTCAGAATCAGAAGAGTAGGATTTCATCATGTTGGTTATTCGAAAGAAAGAATCTGGATGCATCCCAAATAGCCCCCTGTTCCCTTTATAGTGCACTACTTTAGACTAGAGGCCTATGGGTGCCATTTGGGACACGTGCTCTCCCTTAAGGACAGATCATTTACTTGGCAGGCTGCATCAAGCTCCTCATGACATTTTTGTTATTTTGTTTGTTGGATGTTGAGTCATGTCTGTTGAGCATGTATGAATTGTAATATGTGGGGTTAATAAAATGTGGTGTAACAAGTTTGTGTTTGTGTGTGTGTGTGTGTGTGTGTGCATGCGTGCGATGTGTGTGTGTGCGTCTGTGCGCGTGCGTACGTATCTGCGTATGTGTGTTTTGCGACGTAGAAAGCCAAGCTGGGCCATGGGAAGAAAGTGATTACGCCAGCGGACCACAGACGGTTCAGCTCGGACCGCACCATGCCCGGAATGGACCGTGTCCGACTCAGTGACTTCAACTTTCTGGCTCTGCTGGGGAAGGGCAGCTTTGGCAAGGTAAGAGAAGAGGCTGGGAATGTAACATGTGAGTAGTTGAATTCATTAGAGGTTGAGGCATCAAGCTGGACCAGCAGAACCAATGGCAGGGATCATTTTTGACATATTCGGTAGACTACTTTTGAGGTGTGAAAACATCTGACAAACTTATATTTTTGGAATGTAATGTCCCTTTAAGGTTAGGGTTAGTGGTGTAAATCCCATGGAGAGAAAGCACCTTAAACCCCAGGTGTCCCTGTGTAGGTGATGCTGGCAGAGATGAAGTCCACAGAGGAGCTGTACGCCGTCAAGATCCTGAAGAAGGACGTGGTGATCCAGGATGATGATGTGGAGTGTACCATGGTGGAGAAGAGAGTCCTGGCCCAGAGAGACAAACCACCGTTCCTCACTGCACTCCACTCCTGCTTTCAGACTGTGGTAGGCACTGTACACACACATGCACACATGGGCATACATACATGGACTTACACATGCACACACACACACACACACACACACACACACACACACACACACACACACACACACACACACACACACACACACACACACACACACACACACACACACACACACACACACACACACACACACACACACACTATGAGGGTTCAGGGGTCATCCTGCAGATGAATAATAGAGGAGGCCTCCTCAGTGTGTTCTCATCACTCTTTCATGAACCTCTCCCTGAGAAGAAACAGACAGAGCCCTTGACGATGCATCTACACACACTCCTTTAGAGCACGGGCTTGTGTGTGAAGTCCTCACAAGGATAAGAAACAGACAGAGCCCTTGACGATGCATCTACACACACTCCTGTAGAGCACGGGCTTGTGTGTGAAGTCCTCACAAGGATAAGAAACAGACAGAGCCCTTGACGACGCATCTACACACACTCCTGTAGAGCACGGGCTTGTGTGTGAAGTCCTCACAAGGATAAGAAACAGACAGAGCCCTTGACGACGCATCTACACACACTCCTGTAGAGCACGGGCTTGTGTGTGAAGTCCTCACAAAGATAAGACAACCAAGACAGCTCTGACAAGTGAAGACATTTTGCCTGTCCCCACAAGGAACATTACTATTTTAGGCTTAGGGGTGGGTTTAGGTTTAGGGTTAGAATTAGGGTACAGTTTAGGGTTAAGGTTGTGGTTTTGGATTAGGGTTATGGTTCGGGTTAGGTTAAGGTTTAGGGAAAATAGGATTTTGAATGGGAATCAATCGTTTGGTCCCCACAAGGATAGTAAAACAAATGTGTGTATTTAATGTGTGTATGTTTCTTTTGTGTCATTGTCTTTGTGCGTGTACACGGCACACACTGCTTCAACACAGTGGCCAGTGAGTTGAGTGAGTTGAACCTCTCCAAACAACCCCATCATATAGATCTACAGAGCAGAGGGAGCAGAGAGAGAAGAGAGGCCTTTGTCTTCAATCAGCCCTGTGGAGAGTCCTGCTCCAGCCTCTCTGTCTGACTGACAGATGACTTATAAGGCCTTTCATAAAACAATAAAACACTCAGGTCTGAAGGTTACACCTGACACCTGCTGGGCTTTCATACACTTCAGGGATGGATTATGGGACTGTTGGTCTTCTATGTTGTGTACATCAGCAGAGTACTGATGAGGGTACAAACCTACTGTGTTTTGTTTCCTTCGTTGACGTCTGTCAGCTTTCTATTTCTGTGGGTCAGGTAGTACAGGTATTAATAGGAGGCTGTGGTTCAGGTAGTACAGGTATTAATAAGAGGCTGTAGGTCAGGTAGGGTGGGGCGGCAGGGTAGCCTAGTGGTTAGAGCGTTGGACTAGTAACCGGAAGGTTGCAAGTTCAAACCCCCGAGCCGACAAGGTACAAATCTGTCGTTCTGCCCCTGAACAGGCAGTTAACCCACTGTTCCTAGGCCGTCATTGAAAATAAGAATTTGTTCTTAACTGACTTGCCTAGTTAAATAAAGGTTAAATAAATAAAAAATAAAAAGGTAGTACAGGTATTAATAAGAGGCTGTAGGTCAGGTAGTACAGGTATTAATAAGAGGCTGTAGGTCAGGTAGTACAGGTATTAATAAGAGGCTGTAGGTCAGGTAGTACAGGTATTAATAAGAGGCTGTAGGTCAGGAAGTACAGGTATTAATAAGAGGCTGTAGGTCAGGTAGTACAGGTATTAATAGGAGGCTGTAGGTCAGGAAGTACAGGTATTAATAAGAGGCTGTAGGTCAGGTAGTACAGGTATTAATAAGAGGCTGTAGGTCAGGTAGTACAGGTATTAATAAGAGGCTGTAGGTCAGGTAGTACAGGTATTAATAAGAGGCTGTAGGTCAGGAAGTACAGGTATTAATAAGAGGCTGTAGGTCAGGTAGTACAGGTATTAATAGGAGGCTGTGGGTCAGGTAGTACAGGTATTAATAGTAGGCTGTGGGTCAGGTAGTACAGGTATTAATAGGAGGCTGTAGGTCAGGTAGTACAGGTATTAATAAGAGGCTGTAGGTCAGGTAGTACAGGTATTAATAGGAGGCTGTGGGTCAGGTAGTACAGGTATTCATTGGAGGCTGTGTGTCAGGTAGTACAGGTATTAATAGGAAGCTGTGGGTCAGGTAGTACAGGTATTAATAGGAGGCTGTGGGTCAGGTAGTACAGGTATTAATAGGAGGCTGTAGGTCAGGTAGTACAGGTATTAATAGGAAGCTGTGGGTCAGGTAGTACAGGTATTAATATGAGGCTGTGGGTCAGGTAGTACAGGTATTAATAGGAGGCTGTAGGTCAGGTAGTACAGGTATTAATAGGAAGCTGTGGGTCAGGTAGTACAGATATTAATAGGAGGCTGTGGGTCAGGTAGTACAGGTATTAATAGGCTGTAGGTCAGGTAGTACAGGTATTAATAGGAGGCTGTGGGTCAGGTAGTACAGGTATTAATAGTAGGCTGTGGGTCAGGTAGTACAGGTATTAATAGGAGGCTGTAGGTCAGGTAGTACAGGTATTAATAAGAGGCTGTAGGTCAGGTAGTACAGGTATTAATAAGAGGCTGTAGGTCAGGTAGTACAGGTATTAATAGGAGGCTGTGGGTCAGGTAGTACAGGTATTAATAGTAGGCTGTGGGTCAGGTAGTACAGGTATTAATTGGAGGCTGTGTGTCAGGTAGTACAGGTATTAATAGGAAGCTGTGGGTCAGGTAGTACAGGTATTAATAGGAGGCTGTGGGTCAGGTAGTACAGGTATTAATAGGAGGCTGTAGGTCAGGTAGTACAGGTATTAATAGGAAGCTGTGGGTCAGGTAGTACAGGTATTAATATGAGGCTGTGGGTCAGGTAGTACAGGTATTAATAGGAGGCTGTAGGTCAGGTAGTACAGGTATTAATAGGAAGCTGTGGGTCAGGTAGTACAGATATTAATAGGAGGCTGTGGGTCAGGTAGTACAGGTATTAATAGGCTGTAGGTCAGGTAGTACAGGTATTAATAGGAGGCTGTGGGTCAGGTAGTACAGAGGTGTTCTATAAACACAACATCCTGCCTTTCAGCTTTTGTGAAGGTTTGTTTGATGTTGATGACTCTCTCTCTCTCCCTCGCTCCATCTCTGTCATCTCTCCTAGGATCGTCTGTACTTTGTGATGGAGTATATTAACGGAGGGGACCTCATGTACCACATTCAGCGTGTGGGCAAGTTCAAGGAGCCACAGGCAGTGTAAGTTACAGTCTGTTGTCACTGACTATAGCGCCAGCCATACATATAGACCTAGCTCACCTATAAGACAGGTTTAAAATCAATAGTGCACAGCATCTATATCCTCAAAGTCAGCTCTCTGTAAATGTATGTACTGTATTATCAACCTGGTATTATACCTTTCTGTAACATCTACTGTTTTGAAAAATCATCACACTTTTCACATATCTACATGCTTTTCCATGTTTCTAAGTGATCATGTTGTTGCCATTGTAGGTTCTATGCTGCAGAGATCGCTGTGGGCCTGTTCTTCCTGCACAGAAAGGGTGTTGTATACAGGTGGGTGTGAAAGTCTCCCTGGAGGAACCATATTCATCTCTACACTAGTTTGGGGGATTTCCTTATCCGGTGTAGTGTAGAAATTAGTCCCACACTGAAATTTAAAACACATCAGGGACAACTACAGTGTTATTGAGAAACTGTGGTGACACAGGGAGTAACTGCTGTTTGTGAAAGCTGAGTATTGAGCTGCAACTTTGCCTGGCTTGTTTATAATAGCTGTATCTTAATTATATCTGCATGCTGAAAAAGTTAGCTTAGAAGGTTCTATAAATACAGACTGAGAGACTCATTGTAGAGGTAGTGAGATAAAAGAAGGAGCAGTACAGGGAAGATAAAGAAAGAGAGAAAGGAAGAGCCAAGGCTAAGAGAGGTACAGTTGAAGTTGGAAGTTTACATAACCTTAGGTTGGAGTCATTACAACTCCAACCACTCCACAAATGTCTTGTTAACAAACTATAGTTTTGGCAAGTCAGTTAGGACATCTACTTTGTGCATGACACAAGTCATTTTTCCAACAATTGTTTACAGACAGATTATTTCACTTATACACTTATCACAATTCCAGTGGGTCAGACGTTTACATACACAAAGTGGACTGTGCCTTGGAAAATTACAGAAAATAATGTCATGGCTTTGGAAGCTTATGATAGGCTAATTGACATCGTTTGAGTCAATTGGAGGTGTTGCTGTGGATGTTTTTCAAGGCCTACCTTCACACTCAGTGCCTCTTTGCTTGACATCATGGGAAAATGAAAAGAAATCAGCCAAAAATTGGAGACCTCCACAAGTCTGGTTCATCCTTGGGAGCAATTTCCAAATGCCTGAAGGTACCACGTTCGTCTGTACAAACAATAGTATGCAAGTATAAACACCATGGGACCACGCAGCCGTCACACCGCTCAGGAAGGAGACGTATACTGTCTCCTCGAGAACCAACTTACCTGGGTCGAAAAGTGCAAATCAATCCCAGAACAACAGCAAAGGACCTTGTGAAGATGCTGGAGGAAACAGGTACAAAAGTATCTATATCCACAGTAAAACGAGTCCCATATCAACATAACCTGAAAGGCAACTCAGCAAGGAAGAAGCCACTGCTCCAAAACCGCCATAAAAAAAGCCAGACTACGGTTTGCAACTGGGGGCATGGGGGCAAAGATCGTACTTTTTGGAGAAATATCCTCTGGGCTGATGAAACAAACATAGAGCTGTTTGGCCATAATGACCATCATTATGTTTGGAGGAAAAAGGGGGAGGATTGCAAGCCGAATAACATCATCCCATCCGTGAAGCACGGGGGTGGCAGCATCATGTTGTGGGGGTGCTTTGCTGCAGGAGGGACTGGTGCACTTCACAAAATAGATGGCATCGTGAGGATGGAAAAGTATGTGGACACATTGAAGCAACATCACAAGACATCAGTCAGGAAGTTAAAGCTTGGTCGCAAATGGGTCTTCCAAATGGACAATGACCCCAAGCATACTTCCAAAGTTGTGGTAAAATGGCTTAAGGACAATAAAGGCAAGGTATTGGAGTGGCCATCACAAAGCCCTGACTTCAAATTCTATAGAATATTTGTGGGCAGAACTGAAAGCGTGTGCGAGCAAGAAGGCTTACAAACCTGACTCAGTTACACCAGCTCTGCCAGAATTCACCCAACTTATTGTGGGAAGGTTGTGGAAGGCTACCCGAAACGTTTGACCCAAGTTAAACAATTTAAAGGCAATGCTACCAAATACTAATTGAGTGTATGTAAACATCTGACCCACTGGGAATGTGATGAAAGAAATAAAAGCTAAAATAAATTATTCTCTCTACTATTATTCTGACATTTCACATTCTTAAAATAAAGTGGTGATCCTAACTGGCCTGTAACAGGACATTTTTACTAGGAGTAATTGTCAGGAGTGTGAAAATTTAAATGTATTTGGCTAAGGTGTATGTAAACTTCGGACTTCAACTGTACATAGATACTGAACATGGAGTATACTGTAGGCTACAGGGAAAGAGTTAGAGAATGGAGACAAAGGCAATAGTAAGAGAAAATTTGTTATGAAGAAAGGAAAGACAGATGTAAAGGGGGAGGAATATAGAGGTAGAGATATGGAATGAGAAGTTCAAAGAGAGAGAGAAAGAGAAAGCTCTGTTTTATCTCCATCAAATCAAATCAAATTTTCTTTGTCACATACACATGGTTAGCAGATATTAATGCGAGTGAAGCGAAATGCTTGTGCTTCTAGTTCCGACAATGCAGTAATAACCAATGAGTAATCTAACCTAACAATTCCACAACAACTATCTTATACACACAAGTGTAAAGGGATGAAGAATATGTACATAAAAATATATGAATGAGTGATGGTACAGAACGGCATAGGCAAGATGGAGTAGATGGTATAGAGTACAGTATATACATCTCCATCCCGCGGATCAGCGGGTTGTTACCCACCCTCACCACCTGGGGGTGGCCCGTCAGGAAGTCCAGTACCCAGTTGCACAGGGCGGGGTTGAGACCCAGGGTCTCGAGCTTGATGATGAGTTTGGAGGGTACTATGGTGTTAAATGCCGAGCTGTAGTCGATGAACAGCATTCTCACATAGGTATTCCTTTTGTCCAGATGGGTTAGGGCAGTGTGCAGTGTGGTTGCGATTGCGTCGTCTGTGGCCCTGCTGGGGCGGTAAGCAAATTGGAGTGGGTCTAGGGTGTCAGGTAGGATGGAGGTGATATGGTCCTTCACTAGTCTCTCAAAGCACTTCATGATGACGGAAGTGAGTGCTACGGGGCGGTATTTGTTTAGCTCAGTTACCGTAGCTTTCTTGAGAACAGGAACAATGGTGGCCCTCTTGAAGCATGTGGGAACACTAGACTGGGATAAGGATTGATTGAATATGTCCGTAAACACACCAGCCAGCTGGTCTGCGCATGCTCTGAGGACGCTGCTGGGGATGTCGTCTGGGCCTGCAGCCTTGCGAGGGTTAACACATTTAAATGTTTTACTCACGTCAGCTACAGTGAAGGTGAGTCCACAGGTTTTGGTAGCGGGCCTTGTCAGTGGCACTGTATTGTCCTCAAAGCGAGCAAAGAAGTTGTTTAGTCTGTCTAGGAGCAAGACATCCTGGTCCGTGATGGGGCTGGTTTTCTTTTTGTAATCTGTGATTGACTGTAGACCCTGCCACATACCTCTTTTGTCTGAACCATTGAATTGCGCCTCTACTTTGTCTCTATACTGACGCTTAGCTTGTTTGATTGCCTTGTGGAGGGAATAGCTACACTATTTGTATTCGGTCATGTTTCTGGTCACCTTGCCCTGGTTAAAAGCAGTGGTTCGCGCTTTCAGTTTTGCGTGAATGCTGCCATCAATCCACGTTTTCTGGTTTGGGAATGTTTTAATAGTCGCTGTGGGTACGATATTGCTGATGCACGTGCTAATAAACTCGCTCACCGAACCAGCATATTCGTCAATGTTGTTGTTTGACGCAATGCGGAAATATCCCAATCCACGTGATCGAAGCAATCTTGAAGCGTGGAATCAGATTGGTCGGAAAAGCGTTGAACAGACCTGAACGTGGGAGCTTCCTGTTTTAGTCTCTGTCTATAGGCTGGGAGCAACAAAATGGAGTCGTGGTCAGCTTTTCCAAAAGGAGGGCAGGGGAGGGCCTTATATGCGTCGCGGAAGTTAGAATAACAATGATCCGGGGTTTTACCAGCCCTGGTAGCTCAATCAATATGCTGATAGAATTTAGG
Organism: Oncorhynchus clarkii lewisi; assembly: GCF_045791955.1. Taxonomy (NCBI): domain Eukaryota; kingdom Metazoa; phylum Chordata; class Actinopteri; order Salmoniformes; family Salmonidae; genus Oncorhynchus; species Oncorhynchus clarkii. The sequence continues at coordinate 59,786,128 of NC_092159.1, read as the reverse complement.
GAGTCTTGTTTTCAGATTAGCCTTGTTAAAATCTCCAGCTACAATGAATGCAGCCTCAGGATATGTGGTTTCCAGTTTACATAGAGTCAAATAAAGTTTGTTCAGGGCTGTCAGGGAGGAATATATACGGCTGTGATTATAATCGAAGAGAATTCTTTTGGTAGATAATGCGGATGACATTTGATTGTGAGGAATTCTAATTCAGGTGAACAGAAGGACTTGAGTTCCTGTATGTTGTTATGATCACACCACGTCTCGTTAATCATAAGGCATACCCCCCCCCCGCCCATCTTCTTACCAGAAAGATGCTTGTTTCTGTCGGTGCGATGTGTGAAGAAACCAGCTGACTGTAACGACTCCGATAGCGTGTCTCGAGTGAACCATGTTTCCGTGAAGCAAAGAACGTTACAGTCTGTTATGTCTCTCTGGAATGCTACCCTTGCTCGGATTTCATCAACCTTGTTGTCAAGAGACTGGACATTGGCGAGTAGTATGCTCGGGAGCGGTGCGTGATGTGCCCGTCTACGGAGCCTGACCAGAAGACCGCTTCGTCTGCCCCGTTTACGGCGACGTTGTTTTGGTTCCGTTTCGTGAAAGTCATATTCCTGGTCGTAATGATAGTGAGTTGACGTTGCTCTTATATCCAGAAGTTCCTCTCGACTGTATGTAATAAAACCTAAGATTACCTGGGGTACCAATGTAAGAAATAACAAAATACTGCATAGTTTCCTAGGAACGTGAAGCGAGGCGGCCATCTCTGTCGGCGCCGGAAGTAATATGTGGTTCTGTGGTAAACACAGTGATATAAAACACAGGGCTTAAAGACAGGGCTAAAACACAGTGATATAAAACACAGTGATATAAAACACAGGGCTTAAAGACAGGGCTAAAACACAGTGATATAAAACACAGTGCTAAAACACAGTGATATAAAACACAGTGATATAAAACACAGGGCTAAAACACAGTGATATAAAACACAGTGCTAAAACACAGTGATATAAAACACAGTGATATAAAACACAGTGCTAAAATACAGTGATATAAAACACAGTGCTAAAACACAGTGATATAAAACACAGTGATATAAAACACAGTGCTAAAACACAGTGATATAAAACACAGTGCTAAAACACAGTGATAAAACACAGGGCTGAAACACAGTGATATAAAACACAGTGATATAAAACACGGGCTAAAACACAGTGATATTAAACACAGTGATATAAGACATAGGGCTTAAACACAGTGATATAAAACACAGGGCTAAAACACAGTGATATAAAACACAGGGCTAAAACACAGTGATATAAGACACAGGACTAAAGGACTAATATAAAACGCAGAGCGAAAGCAAATGAACAGGCAAAAGAGCAGAAAGACGCCAGAAAGGAAGGTAGAAGCGAAGGAAGGGTGAAAAGAGGCGGGCTGCTGTAGGACCACAGCTGATTAGAAGCCAAAGAATGATTGTCTGTTGTAGTGTTTTAGTGTGTTGAATGCGTGTTGAGGGACAGAAAAACAGGATAATTTAAGGCAAAATATTGATGTTTTTCAAATGTTTTCAGCCTCCCTCTGATCTTCTGCCTCCTTCAGAAAGAACAAACAGTAATAATTCAGTCAACAACACACCAGCTCCGTAATCAAATGACAGCTTACACAATTAAACTCTCAAACGCCTTCCTTCCACACCTCAACACTAATTTCTAACCACTAGGCTACCCCAGGGCAGCAGGGTAGCCTAGTGGTTAGAGCATTGGACTAGTAACCGAAAGGTTGCAAGTTCAAATCCCCGAGCTGACAAGGTACAAATCTGTCGTTCTGCCCCTGAACAGGCAGTTAACCCACTGTTCCTAGGCCGTCATTGAAAATACGAATTTGTTCTTAACTGACTTGCCTAAAAAAATAATTGCTCTTTCACTGTCTCTCTTGCTCTTTATCTCTCTCCCTTTCTTTGATCCCTCTATCACAGGGACCTCAAATTGGACAACGTGATGCTGGACTCTGAGGGCCACATTAAGATAGCAGACTTTGGCATGTGTAAGGAGAACATGTATGAAGGCATGGTCACACGCACTTTCTGTGGTACCCCCGACTATATCGCCCCAGAGGTGAGGACCACAGGGGTGGGGGGACTGAGGGGAGAGACTGGGGGCGAGAGATTGAGGGGAGAGACTGATGGGGGAGTCTGAAGGGAGAGACTGAAGGTAGAGATTGATGGGGAGAGACTGAGGGGGAGAGACTGAGTGAGAGAGACTGAGTGAGAGAGACTTAAGGTAGAGACTGAGTGGGAGAGACTTAGGGGAGAGACTGAGGGGGAGAGACTTAGGGGAGAGACTGAGGGGGAGAGAATGTTCTTTCCCAATTTCTGCACGTGCTGTGTTTTATCCCTCACTACATGTAAGAATTGAATCTCATTTCACGTCTGTGGCAAAAGCCATCACAGCTCAGTTACAATTTAGCTGTGTGTGTGTGTGTGTGTGTGTGTGTGTGAGTGTGTGTGTGTGTGTGTGTGTGTGTGTGTGTGTGTGTGTGTGTGTGTGTGTGTGTGTGTGTGTGTGTGTGTGTGTGTGTGTGTGTGTGTGTGTGTGTGTGTGTATGCTTGTTTATGCATCCAAGTGAGTGTGTGTGCGGGCGCAAGAGCTTCTGTGTGTTTCTGTACAATGTGTGTGGGTGGACATGTGGACTGGTAAATTGGATGGTAGGAAAATAGTCCTTTGTTATGGCAGATATACATAGCCCACTGTAATAATGGTGGGTGGTGTGGTGGAAGTTTAGAAGAGAACAATCGTATGTGCTGCTACTGCTGTTAACGTAGCTCAGAGCAGAGTAACTGTCCTTGACTGAAATTGCAGGCAGAGCAAACCTGGGTAAATATGAAAATCACATGGGTTGCAGTGGTTCCCACATGCTGGTCCCACAATGGAATAGTGGGTGTGTTTGGGTTGGGCTTCTAGCAGTATATTATTAATGTAATGTGGCTCTTTCACCTTTCTCTCCTCTCTCCTGACAGATCATTGCATATCAGCCCTATGGGAAATCAGTGGACTGGTGGGCTTATGGGGTTCTCCTCTACGAGATGCTAGCAGGACAGGTACGTGCAGTAGTATATTTGTCAGATGGAAGTCTATTGTTCAATAGATCAAATGTGGCCTCATGTTATGCTGAGTCCATATTTCATAGCATCCTATAGCCTATATACAGTGCCTTGCGAAAGTATTCGGCCCCCTTGAACTTTGCAACCTTTTGCCACATTTCAGGCTTCAAACATAAAGATATAAAACTGTATTTTTTTGTGAAGAATCAACAACAAGTGGGACACAATCATGAAGTGGAACGACATTTATTGGATATTTCAAACTTTTTTAACAAATCAAAAACTGAAAAATTGGGCGTGCAAAATTATTCAGCCCCCTTAAGTTAATACTTTGTAGCGCCACCTTTTGCTGCGATTACAGCTGTAAGTCGCTTGGGGTATGTCTCTATCAGTTTTGCACATCGAGAGACTGAATTTTTTTCCCATTCCTCCTTGCAAAACAGCTCGAGCTCAGTGAGGTTGGATGGAGAGCATTTGTGAACAGCAGTTTTCAGTTCTTTCCACAGATTCTTGATTGGATTCAGGTCTGGACTTTGACTTGGCCATTCTAACACCTGGATATGTTTATTTTTGAACCATTCCATTGTAGATTTTGCTTTATGTTTTGGATCATTGTCTTGTTGGAAGACAAATCTTCGTCCCAGTCTCAGGTCTTTTGCAGACTCCATCAGGTTTTTTTCCAGAATGGTCCTGTATTTGGCTCCATCCATCTTCCCATCAATTTTAACCATCTTCCCTGTCCCTGCTGAAGAAAAGCAGACCCAAACCATGATGCTGCCACCACCATGTTTGACAGTGGGTATGGTGTGTTCAGGGTGATGAGCTGTGTTGCTTTTACGCCAAACATAACGTTTTGCATTGTTGCCAAAAAGTTCAATTTTGGTTTCATCTGACCAGAGCACCTTCTTCCACATGTTTGGTGTGTCTCCCAGGTGGCTTGTGGCAAACTTTAAACGGCACTTTTTATGGATATCTTTAAGAAATGGCTTTCTTCTTGCCACTCTTCCATAAAGGCCAGATTTGTGCAAAATACGACTGATTGTTGTCCTATGGACAGAGTCTCCCACCTCAGCTGTAGACCTGCAGTTCATCCAGAGTGATCATGGGCCTCTTGGCTGCATCTCTGATCAGTCTTCTCCTTGTATGAGCTGAAAGTTTAGAGGGACGGCCAGGTCTTGGTAGATTTGCAGTGGTCTGATACTCCTTCCATTTCAATATTATCGCTTGCACAGTGCTCCTTGGGATGTTTAAAGCTTGGGAAATCTTTTTGTATCCAAATCCGGCTTTAAACTTCTTCACAACAGTATCTCGGACCTGCCTGGTGTGTTCCTTGTTCTTCATGATGCTCTCTGCGCTTTTAACGGACCTCTGAGACTATCACAGTGCAGGTGCATTTATACGGAACTTGATTACACACAGGTGGATTGTATTTATCATCATTAGTCATTTAGGTCAACATTGGATCATTCAGAGATCCTCACTGAACTTCTGGAGAGAGTTTGCTGCACTGAAAGTAAAGGGGCTGAATAATTTTGCACGCCCAATTTTTCAGTTTTTGTTTTGTTAAAAAAGTTTGAAATATCCAATAAATGTCGTTCCACTTCATGATTGTGTCCCACTTGTTGTTGATTCTTCACAAAAAAATACAGTTTTATATCTTTATGTTTGAAGCCTGAAATGTGGCAAAAGGTCGCAAAGTTCAAGGGGGCCGAATACTTTCGCAAGGCACTGTATATCTGTTCCTGGTTCTACATATTTTGAATGGGACATGCTTATTTAAGATGGTGAGGAAGGCACTTTTAAAGAATAACCAGGCATCCTCTACTGACAGGATGAGGTCAATATCCTTCCAGGATACCCGGGCCAGGTCGATTAGAAAGGCCTGCTTGCTGAAGTGTTTTAGGGAGCGTTTGACAGTGATGAGGGGTGGTCATTTGACCGCAGACCCATTACGGATGCAGGCAATGAGGCAGTGAGTACAGACCTGGGTAGTAAGACAGAACTCTGCAGGCTTTCTCTGCAGGAGATTACATCACCGCCCCCTTTGGCAGTTCTATCTTGTCGGAAAATGTTACAGTTAAGGATGGAAATTTCAGGGTTTTTGGTGGTCTTCCTCATCCAGGATTCAGACACGGCTAGGACATTCGGGTTGGCAGAGTGTGCTAATGGCGTTGTTGTCACAGTAGCACTCAATATCAGGGCAAAGCATGTCAATGCATTCTGATGGGACAATCTGAACAGATGGTAGAGAACTATGGCTGGCATCTATTGCCAATATGAACCCACTGTACACCAATGACTTCTATGACAGATGAAAGACTTCACGGAGGAACATTAAAGGAACTCACACACACACACACACAGAGAAATTAGATCCACAGGTTGGTTCTGAGTGGCTGCTGGGTTTTTAGGGCTGAGTTCCCAACTGTCCTCTGTTTTATTCCACCTCAGAGTGGTGGCTAGTCCGGTGGTATCGCGCTGTGTAAGATCACAAAGACAAGGGGATTGACAAAATACATGATTGGTCACATTTCTTTGGCTATTTGTCCTTTTTGAAGATATACTGTAAGTATACCATAAGCACTGCATGTACAGTAAACTTATTTTCATATCTTATCCACTATAACCATGTTGCTACAAATGTGGACCTTCAGTAAGCAAATTGCAGTAAAATGTGGACCCTCACTCGTGTGTACATTTTGGTTGTCAACTGTATCAATGAATGACGTGTGTATGTTGTTTCCCTGAAGCCGCCGTTCGATGGAGAGGATGAAGATGAGTTGTTCCAGTCCATCATGGAGCACAACGTGTCCTACCCCAAGTCTATGTCTAAGGAGGCTGTCGTCATCTGCAAGGGAGTAAGTAGCTGGGAGATATGGGGTTGTATCTCTCCTACAGTAACTCACTGGGAGATATGGGGTTGTATCTCTCCTACAGTAACTCACTGGGAGATATGGGGTTGTATCTCTCCTACAGTAACTCACTGGGAGATATGGGGTTGTATCTCTCCTACAGTAACTCACTGGGATATATGGGGTTGTATCTCTCCTACAGTAACTCACTGAGAGATATGGGGTTGTATCTCTCCTACAGTAACTCACTGGGAGATATGGGGTTGTATCTCTCCTACAGTAACTCACTGGGAGATATGGGGTTGTATCTCTCCTACAGTAACTCACTGGGATATATGGGGTTGTATCTCTCCTACAGTAACTCACTAAGAGATATGGGGTTGTATCTCTCCTACAGTAACTCACTGGGAGATATGGGGTTGTATCTCTCCTACAGTAACTCACTGAGAGATATGGGGTTGTATCTCTCCTACAGTAACTCACTGGGAGATATGGGGTTGTATCTCTCCTACAGTAACTCACTGGGAGATATGGGGTTGTATCTCTCCTACAGTAACTCACTGGGAGATATGGGGTTGTATCTCTCCTACAGTAACTCACTGAGAGATATGGGGTTGTATCTCTCCTACAGTAACTCACTGAGAGATATGGGGTTGTATCTCTCCTACAGTAACTCACTAAGAGATATGGGGTTGTATCTCTCCTACAGTAACTCACTAAGAGATATGGGGTTGTATCTCTCCTACAGTAACTCACTGGGAGATATGGGGTTGTATCTCTCCTACAGTAACTCACTGGGAGATATGGGGTTGTATCTCTCCTACAGTAACTCACTGGGATATATGGGGTTGTATCTCTCCTACAGTAACTCACTAAGAGATATGGGGTTGTATCTCTCCTACAGTAACTCACTGGGAGATATGGGGTTGTATCTCTCCTACAGTAACTCACTGGGAGATATGGGGTTGTATCTCTCCTACAGTAACTCACTGGGAGATATGGGGTTGTATCTCTCCTACAGTAACTCACTGGGATATATGGGGTTGTATCTCTCCTACAGTAACTCACTGAGAGATATGGGGTTGTATCTCTCCTACAGTAACTCACTGGGAGATATGGGGTTGTATCTCTCCTACAGTAACTCACTAAGAGATATGGGGTTGTATCTCTCCTACAGTAACTCACTGGGAGATATGGGGTTGTATCTCTCCTACAGTAACTCACTGGGAGATATGGGGTTGTATCTCTCCTACAGTAACTCACTGGGAGATATGGGGTTGTATCTCTCCTACAGTAACTCACTGGGAGATATGGGGTTGTATCTCTCCTACAGTAACTCACTGGGAGATATGGGGTTGTATCTCTCCTACAGTAACTCACTGGGATATATGGGGTTGTATCTCTCCTACAGTAACTCACTAAGAGATATGGGGTTGTATCTCTCCTACAGTAACTCACTGGGAGATATGGGGTTGTATCTCTCCTACAGTAACTCACTGAGAGATATGGGGTTGTATCTCTCCTACAGTAACTCACTGGGAGATATGGGGTTGTATCTCTCCTACAGTAACTCACTGGGAGATATGGGGTTGTATCTCTCCTACAGTAACTCACTGGGAGATATGGGGTTGTATCTCTCCTACAGTAACTCACTGAGAGATATGGGGTTGTATCTCTCCTACAGTAACTCACTGAGAGATATGGGGTTGTATCTCTCCTACAGTAACTCACTAAGAGATATGGGGTTGTATCTCTCCTACAGTAACTCACTGGGAGATATGGGGTTGTATCTCTCCTACAGTAACTCACTGGGAGATATGGGGTTGTATCTCTCCTACAGTAACTCACTGGGAGATATGGGGTTGTATCTCTCCTACAGTAACTCACTGGGAGATATGGGGTTGTATCTCTCCTACAGTAACTCACTGGGAGATATGGGGTTGTATCTCTCCTACAGTAACTCACTGGGAGATATGGGGTTGTATCTCTCCTACAGTAACTCACTGGGAGATATGGGGTTGTATCTCTCCTACAGTAACTCACTGGGAGATATGAGGTTGTATCTCTCCTACAGTAACTCACTGGGAGATATGGGGTTGTATCTCTCCTACAGTAACTCACTGGGAGATATGGGGTTGTATCTCTCCTACAGTAACTCACTAAGAGATATGGGGTTGTATCTCTCCTACAGTAACTCACTGGGAGATATGGGGTTGTATCTCTCCTACAGTAACTCACTGGGAGATATGGGGTTGTATCTCTCCTACAGTAACTCACTGGGAGATATGGGGTTGTATCTCTCCTACAGTAACTCACTGGGAGATATGGGGTTGTATCTCTCCTACAGTAACTCACTAAGAGATATGGGGTTGTATCTCTCCTACAGTAACTCACTGGGAGATATGGGGTTGTATCTCTCCTACAGTAACTCACTGGGAGATATGGGGTCATCATTTTAAATGGGCATCGATGACCCTATACATAAGTTGTTCAACTCATGTAAAAAAAAGCATTTTAAACAATGCTTGTGAGGCAACATATACATGTATACATTTTTGACACCACACTACGGTGATTTGGAACTGGATGGCATGCTCCAACTGAAAAACAGAATGATATACAATACGTAGGGCTGGGTGTTGTCCAGTAGGCTTTTATTTCAACTTGAAATCGACAACATGGACACAACTCTCAATAATTGGTTTTATTCCCTAACAGTCACAAGGATGCTTATCATATGACTATATTCCATTGAGTTGAAGCAAAGATGTGTTCTGAACTATTTAAAACAGAGTCCTGTTCTAATCTAGTGAGCATCGGATTCTCTCTAGGGGTCTACTTCAGGGATGGGCAACTTGGATAGGGGTGTGGGCCACAAAAAATCTGAACTCATCATGATCACGGATCTGCATAGCCACATCCATAACCACTCATGCAGTCAGACCCTACGTGAAATTTTGTTGCCCCCCCAAACAAAGTTTTGCCATGAAACGTAGAAGAAAGTTTGCTGCATTTCTACACATTTTCCCATGGGGCGGAGGGAAGTTTTAGCAATTTTACAACTCATTTCATTGGCAGTGGGTGGAGAGAAAAAATGTGTGATTTTACAGCTAATTTCCTGTAATTCCACACGTTTTGCCATATGGTGATGAGAAATGTTTTCAGTAATAGAAATGAATAAGGGCCCCCGGTCAGTAATTTGACCATGATTACTACATGTTAACATAGCTGGCTAGACTAACTTACCGATCTCATTTTGTTTGCTGACATGGGCTGATTGAGTGACTGTCAGTGACTGACATGACATTTACAACATTAACAATGTCTACACTGTATTTCTGATCAATTTGATGTTATTTTAATGGACAAAAAAATGTGTTTTTCTTTAAAAATCAAGGACATTTCTAAGTGTCCACAAACTTTGAATGGCAGTGTACCATTGAAATTTGAATTTTGCAGCAATTTACACACAGAAGAGATTCAATGTAGATGTTCTGTCTTCGGTTCAGTTACTTAGGGATGATGTCACCCGCTGTCCATGCTTCTGAACATATACAGTAATTCATCATCTGATGCTATTGTCGTCGTGACAACAGAGGCGTGTCTCCTCAACCCTTCTCTCCTCCACCTTTAAATCTATATGATCTATGAAATCATTATTAAATGAGACAATTTGGAGTTGAATAAAATAGGCGCTAAATACATATTATCGATAACCATCATTTGCAATTTCCTCCCCTTTCTATTTTTAGGCTGGATTCTGAATAATGAAAATATGGATCTAAAATAAGGTTATTAAGGAAGGCTGTTGGAAAGGGAAATATAGAGTGGCTTTAAGAGTTGAAGGGAAGCTACACAACAGACCACCAGTAATAAAGAACTGCTGTACAAAAGGCTATACAATTGTAGCTTCTATAATGCTCAGTTATGGGCTTCTCTCTCTCTTTCTCTCTCTCTCCCTCCCTCTCTCTCCCTCCCCCATCACTTTACTTCCCCCACCTTCCAGTTCATGACCAAGCACCCATCAAAGCGTCTGGGCTGTGGTCTGGAGGGCGAGAGGGACATCCGGGAGCAGGCCTTCTTCAGACGTATCGACTGGGACCGCCTCGCCAACAGAGAGATCCAACCGCCATTCAAGCCTAAAACGGTGTGTATGTGTGCGTGCGTGACTTACCCAGCTATTAGAGTCATTCCAGAAGTTATTGGAAGTCTATGATCAGATGAAAGAGACCTTTTTATCCACATGCACAGGCTGCTATCATAACAAGTCTCTTTAAAGGGGAAATCTTCAGTTCAAACCATTACAAAGCGTCACCCCTCCACTGATAGCTACAGTAAGAGATGGGGCTGGAGAAATGTATCCACTCTCAAATTCATAGACAAAGCTATGGATAGAAAGACTGACCATCCATCATATCAAAATGACAGTTTTGACCATGTTTTGAGGTGATACAGTGTTTGTTTACAATGATTCTGTTTACAAACAAAGGAGTAAAACAAGCTTATATTTTGGGTTCTGATGGAGTTAAAACATTGAACTAAGCTCTTGAGGGTTTTATAAGTTATATTCCTCAAGAATCAATGGGGAAATATCATAAAATTAAAAGTCAAAAGGTGGATGTAGCACACACGTATTGGCACTTTAACCTTTTAATGCAGTGGGCTAAATCAGCGTCACATGGAATGTTTATTGGTAGTCTTAAATAAATCTACTTTGAAAGAAAAGTTTACACCTCACACACATGGTTATGGTCTTAAAATGAAGAAGACACCTGTACCATGTCAGATATGGAGTTGAAATGTATTCAATTTTTTGTTTAAATCCCAATATTACACTTTATATACATCACAGGAGCCTGAAATATAACAAAACCGCTTGACATAGAAACACAACATTTTCTGCATTTAAAAAAAATCTAAGTTTCTAAAAAATATTAATAACATTCCACCCATGAGGCCACTAGAGGGCGATTTGGTCATTTGACTGCAGGAAAGGGCTGGAGAGGACCACTCACCACTCTGATGCACAACATCAAAGACACACACTTCAGGTGCACTATTACTCATAAGTGGGGTTTGTATCATATTTCTAAAGAGTTGTAAAACTATTTTTAAAGAGTTTTAGAGAGTCTGTTTCCATAACTAAATTGGCCACTGTAGAAATGTAGGCATCACTTAGTGTGTGTGTGTGTGTGTGTGTGTGTGTGTGTGTGTGTGTGTGTGTGTGTGTGTGTGTGTGTGTGTGTGTGTGTGTGTGTGTGTGTGTGTGTGTGTGTGTGTGTGTGTGTGTGTGTGTGTGTGTGTTCGTCCGTGTGTTCGTGCGTGTGTTCGTGCCTGTGTGTGTCTCTCTGATTCATCTCCTACCCTGTGTGGGTCTGAGAGCCTGCAGCCATGTGTCACTGTGGGAGGTTAAAAGACTGCTAGAGCACAGCTGCAGCCTCCATCTACCCTCCTCCATCCCTCCCTCCATCCCACCATCCTCCTTTGCCACCCTTCCTATTGCTAAACACACTCTCACAACCAGGTGTGGGGGCTTTGTGACCAAACAACACCCCAACCCCTACCCACCCCTCTCTCCCTCCATCCCACTTCTCTCCATCACAGCCCCTTCTTTTCCTACAAACACACTTGCCGGGCGTGGGGGCTTTGTGACCGAACCCTCCTACAGAGGTTTAAGAATACATTGGTTTAAAAATAGCCCTCTAAAAGCCTCGTAGCCCTCACACCATATCCGCCGCATTGCTTCATGGCGGATGTATCAGTGTGGGTTCACATACAAACAGAGCGAATTCTGGTCTCCATTTATTCTGGAGGTATTGTGAGGTACAGTATATTGTCATAATGAGATCGTTCTGGAGGTATCGTGAGGTACAGTACACTGTCATAATGAGATCATTCTGGAGGTATCGTGAGGTACAGTATACTGTCATAATGAGATCATTCTGGAGGTATCGTGAGGTACAGTATACTGTCATAATGAGATCATTCTGGAGGTATCGTGAGGTACAGTATACTGTCATAATGAGATCATTCTGGGGGTATCGTGGGGTACAGTATACTGTCATAATGAGATCATTCTGGAGGTATCGTGAGGTACAGTATACTGTCATAATGAGATCATTCTGGAGGTATCGTGAGGTACAGTATACTGTTGTAATGAGATCATTCACCCACATAAAGTGACAGCTAGACATCCTCTTGCTGTGGGCAACATAATGCACTTCCTTTACCGCCTAATATCAGCCATGTCTCTGTCTCTCCCTCTACCTCCCCCCTCTCTCTCACACACCCACACAGGGCGGCAAAGGAGCAGAAAACTTTGACAAGTTCTTCACACGCACCCAGCCCATGTTGACCCCTCCAGACCAGCTAGTCATCGCCAACATTGACCAGAGCGACTTCGCTGGTTTCTCCTACATCAACCCACAGTTCATCCACCCTTCCCTCCTTCACAGTGTGGTATGAGGGGATAGATCAGGGAGAGGAGGAAGAGAGAGAAAGAGGTTGGTGAGAGAGCAAGAGAGAGAGAGGGGGAGAAGAGAGCCATGTGGACTGGGACTGGGACAGCAACCCTCCAGATTGTCCCTTTGTCAAAGAGACTCATATTATCTTCATGTGTTCTCTGGACTTCAGTCGGCGACATTCTGTAAACAAGCTGTCCGCGAACGATCTCGATTGGAATTTGTCTGATGCGATGGAGGGGGTAAGGGAGGGGTTGGTGTACAGGGGAGTATGTCTATCTGGTGATTGAGCGCAGTAATCATGGATACATTGATTTGAGAAGTAGGCCTGCAGTAAGCGTTGACAGTACAGTAAGCATTGACATGAATTGCACACTGTTACCATGGGGAACCCTTTAACTCTGCAACCTACTGGCCTAACATTCAGGAATGGGTTCCATGTTTTCCACAGTTCCAGAACCTCCTACTTGCTCTAGAACCTAGAGCCAAACCCTACAGTACCTTCCTGTCCGGAAGTTGTCTGTGGGACTACATACAGTATCTCATGATTCCTCAGTGTGTTGCTATGGATAGTAAAAGAGAACTCCCTCCCTATGAAGCATGATGGAACATACCCTCCTGTCCCTACCTTTCCTCTCTCTGTTGTACCTACTGTACTGTACTGCCATTTCTAAACAGTCTGCTACACCACATTCTAGATTATATTTATATACCTACAGTTACACGAGTGCCAAAATAGAGGTGAAACAAATCATTTTATTCCAGTACATATCTATATAAACATCTACTATCTACAGCGTCCTTTTCTTACGAAATTCCTATAGTCAACTATGATGTCTTTCCTTGTGGCGAAGCCGTTAACCCTTCTGATGGTGTCAGCACGCTAAACTAAGCTCAACACCATGTTTCTCTGGCAGTTTTATTAATATACTCCAAACCCTTACCGAACGTTTACAAACCGCTATCAAACGTTTACAAAACGTTACTAAAATGTAACCCACCAAGTATAGCTGTGTCTAACCTAGTATGTTGTTAAAGAACAGCTTTTAGGTCCGTATGAACAGTTGACTGATGAAACAATGATGAACTTTTAAAGATGGTGTCCAATTTTATTTTTGGTGAAAGCACCGGTACCAATTTATTATTGAGTTATTTAGGAGAATTTATGAGCAAGACTGAATTGAGGATATGGTTCTGTTCATAAGGTTTGCAACAACATGTAACTTGGTATTCTATTTATGGGGAAAAATCTTGAACTGAGGTTCATGAGAAGACGATGTTTTGATTTTCCTACTGAAAATGCTCTTTCCATATGCACAATGCAGTTCTCGGTTGCATGCTTATTTCCTGATTCTGAAAAAGCGCTAGATGACTTTCTAGGGGATGCAGCACACGTCTGATGTTTATCATTGTAAAACCAAGTATTATGATATTTGTTGATTAATTCATTGTTGTCTGTATGAAAGTCCTACCCCACTGAAAAGCTGAATGAGATTCAGAGACTTGTTACTTATTAAACATATTCCGTATATTTCCCTCTATACTTTTCTGTCCAGAGAGGACATTGTTTACCCTATTTGTCGACCATTTTGTAGATATCGAAAGAGCTTTTTCAAAAAGAGAAATGACTCGCAGATTTTATACCACGAACTGAATGTGCTTTTATTACCTTAGACGGGTTAAACATCTCTGTTTAGATGACTATCCCAAAAACACATGAGGTTTGGCTGAATCTTTGGTAGCTTTGTTATCAGCGAAGCCTCGTAATATGTATTTTCTCTATTTATCCACAGTTTGTTTTTGACTATTTTAAAGGTAGAGTCAGAGAAATGACCTTTGCACAAAAAGCATCGCAGAAATTGCGATGAGCAAGACTCAAGACTTCACTCTCACAAAGTCACCCACAGTATCTGTACATGGGTTCCCTTCACGCGCTTACAGAGTAGTAGGCACTGGACCAAAACTGACCCGCACTCTCAGTGTGTTGCAGAGATTGACCCACTATGCCGTTTACTTTGTGCATCTTGGTCATATCGCTGACTCTACCTTTAATGTTTAACAGACGATATGCAGTATCTACAGTATGTGTGACTGTGGCGCGTGGTCCCTGGTTGAATACACTCCTACTCCTAGCCTTGGCAGAAGTGTGTTTTCTGGCTTTCGCTGTGTGCATGTGAGGGTAAGGCCTGATCTAAGCATGAGAGAAGGCATGATGCATGTAAACACAGATCCCCAGGTGTACAGTATGAAGTTCATGTGTCACCAAGCATCACAGTGAGACACACGCCTGTCCCGCTAGCCCCTCCCACTACACTTCTCTCCTCTTTCTGTTCTCCTCTTCTCCATTTGTTTATTGGTTTGTCTTAGTGTTCAGTCTCCTGACTCAACCAAGTTCTAAATTCAGTCAGAACTCACCTCTAAGCCATGGACACAACGATTTGAATTTTCTGTCTCTTCTGTTTTGGTTGTGGTTATGTAGAAGATCTCTTTCTGTGCCAGACTGTGAACCTACATAATGAGAGATCAACACAGAACAAGCACAGGAAGTTCAATCAGACACAACTGAACTGCCAAAGAATAAAGAAACGTTGGTCTATTGTTTAATACACCCTGACCACAAAGACACAGTTGTTTTGGCGTTTCAGCCTATTGCCAAATGTCTTGCATTTAGTCCGTTTCTGTTAGACAAAGGTATTTGTAGCATGTCCTTGAAATGTAGCTGTTCAATGGGGATGACTACTGAAATGATGTTAACATGTAACTTTGATTCCATTTTAGTATTAAAGTGTCCCATCTGGACCAAATGGACCTATTAGAAATAAGGGGAACCATATGTTTACACAACATTGCTGATGAGACAAACTGAGAAGTATTTCATTGAGTCAGGATCTGTCCATCTAGATATTATGTTTTACTTCAAAGATGTGGAGGTTTCTACATGGAGAATATAGCACTCTCTATAGAACTTATCAGATACTAGTGGGAAAGAGAGGCTAACCATAGTTAGCTAACCATAATTAGCCCTGTGAATGACGTCTCACATTGAGAGTCTATGTCTAGTGAGTGGGCGGTGTTTGGGCTACTATAGACACAAAACCTCCAAGCAGTATGTACTTTTAGGAGGAACTACAATCACTTGCAGTCATTATTTGAATCACCGTGGCGATCATGGGACCACAACACAGGGATGTTTTGTATGCTTTGTTTTCATTTCACTCTCCTTGCTTTTGTTTGTCAGGTTCTCCCCTGTCCCTTCGCTAACTGGGGTATAAAGGATACTGTGTATGAATAAACCAATGAAAATGCAATCTGCTTTATTTGTGTTGTTTAGCTTTCTGTAGCCTCCCAGGCTTCGTATGTAGACCCACTCCAATTTGCTTACCGCCCAAATAGGTCCACAGACGATGCAATCTCAACCACACTGCACACTGCCCTAACCCATCTGGACAAGAGGAATACCTATGTGAGAATGCTGTTCATCGACTACAGCTCGGCATTCAACACCATAGTACCCTCCAAGCTCGTCATCAAGCTCGAGACCCTGGGTCTCGACCCCGCCCTGTGCAACTGGGTACTGGACTTCCTGACGGGCCGCCCCCAGGTGGTGAGGGTAGGCAACAACATCTCCTCCCCGCTGATCCTCAACACTGGGGCCCCACAAGGTTGCGTTCTGAGCCCTCTCCTGTACTCCCTGTTCACCCACGACTGCGTGGCCACGCACGCCTCCAACTCAATCATCAAGTTTGCGGACGACACAACAGTGGTAGGCTTGATTACCAACAACGATGAGACGGCCTACAGGGAGGAGGTGAGGGCCCTCGGAGTGTGGTGTCAGGAAAACAACCTCACACTCAACGTCAACAAAACTAAGGAGATGATTGTGGACTTCAGGAAACAGCAGAGGGAACACCCCCCTATCCACATCGATGGAACAGTAGTGGAGAGGGTAGCAAGTTTTAAGTTCCTCGGCATACACATCACAGACAAACTGAATTGGTCCACTCACACAGACAGCATCGTGAAGAAGGCGCAGCAGCGCCTCTTCAACCTCAGGAGGCTGAAGAAATTTGGCTTGTCACCAAAAGCACTCACAAACTTCTACAGATGCACAATCGAGAGCATCCTGGCGGGCTGTATCACCGCCTGGTATGGCAACTGCACCGCCCTCAACCGTAAGGCTCTCCAGAGGGTAGTGAGGTCTGCACAACGCATCACCGGGGGCAAACTACCTGCCCTCCAGGACACCTACACCACCCGATGTCACAGGAAGGCCATAAAGATCATCAAGGACATCAACCACCCGAGCCACTGCCTGTTCACCCCGCTATCATCCAGAAGGCGAGGTCAGTACAGGTGCATCAAAGCTGGGACCGAGAGACTGAAAAACAGCTTCTATCTCAAGGCCATCAGACTGTTAAACAGCCACCACTAACACTGAGTGGCTGCTGCCAACACACTGACACTGACTCAACTCCAGCCACTTTAATAATGGGAATTGATGGGAAATGATGTAAATATATCACTAGCCACTTTAAACAATGCTACCTTATATAAATGTTACTTACCCTACATTATTCATCTCATATGCATACGTATATACTGTACTCTATATCATCGACGGTATCCTTATGTAATACATGTATCACTAGCCACTTTATACTATACTATGCCACTTTGTTTACATACTCATCTCATTTGTACATACTGTACCCGATACCATCTACTGTATCTTGCCTATGCTGCTCTGTACCATCACTCATTCATATATCCTTATGTACATATTCTTTATCCCCTTACACTGTGTACAAGACAGTAGTTTTGGAATTGTTAGTTAGATTACTTGTTATTACTGCATTGTCGGAACTAGAAGCACAAGCATTTCGCTACACTCGCATTAACATCTGCTAACCATGTGTATGTGACAAATAAAATTTGATTTGAT
>NC_092159.1:59633623-59768679 GCF_045791955.1 Oncorhynchus clarkii lewisi | reverse complement strand
CGACCTTTTGCCACATTTCAGGCTTCAAACATAAAGATATAAAACTGTATTTTTTTGTGAAGAATCAACAACAAGTGGGACACAATCATGAAGTGGAACGACATTTATTGGATATTTCAAACTTTTTTAACAAATCAAAAACTGAAAAATTGGGCGTGCAAAATTATTCAGCCCCCTTAAGTTAATACTTTGTAGCGCCACCTTTTGCTGCGATTACAGCTGTAAGTCGCTTGGGGTATGTCTCTATCAGTTTTGCACATCGAGAGACTGACATTTTTTCCCATTCCTCCTTGCAAAACAGCTCGAGCTCAGTGAGGTTGGATGGAGAGCATTTGTGAACAGCAGTTTTCAGTTCTTTCCACAGATTCTCGATTGGATTCAGGTCTGGACTTTGACTTGGCCATTCTAACACCTGGATATGTTTATTTTTGAACCATTCCATTGTAGATTTTGCTTTATGTTTTGGATCATTGTCTTGTTGGAAGACAAATCTCCGTCCCAGTCTCAGGTCTTTTGCAGACTCCATCAGGTTTTCTTCCAGAATGGTCCTGTATTTGGCTCCATCCATCTTCCCATCAATTTTAACCATCTAACCTATCCCTGCTAAAGAAAAGCAGGCCCAAACCATGATGCTGCCACCACCATGTTTGACAGTGGGGATGGTGTGTTCAGCTGTGTTGCTTTTACGCCAAACATAACGTTTTGCATTGTTGCCAAAAAGTTCAATTTTGGTTTCATCTGACCAGAGCACCTTCTTCCACATGTTTGGTGTGTCTCCCAGGTGGCTTGTGGCAAACTTTAAACAACACTTTTTATGGATATCTTTAAGAAATGGCTTTCTTCTTGCCACTCTTCCATAAAGGCCAGATTTGTGCAATATACGACTGATTGTTGTCCTATGGACAGAGTCTCCCACCTCAGCTGTAGATCTCTGCAGTTCATCCAGAGTGATCATGGGCCTCTTGGCTGCATCTCTGATCAGTCTTCTCCTTGTATGAGCTGAAAGTTTAGAGGGACGGCCAGGTCTTGGTAGATTTGCAGTGGTCTGATACTCCTTCCATTTCAGTATTATCGCTTGCACAGTGCTCCTTGGGATGTTTAAAGCTTGGGAAATCTTTTTGTATCCAAATCCGGCTTTAAACTTCTTCACAACAGTATCTCGGACCTGCCTGGTGTGTTCCTTGTTCTTCATGATGCTCTCTGCGCTTTTAACGGACCTCTGAGTCTATCACAGTGCAGGTGCATTTATACGGAGACTTGATTACACACAGGTGGATTGTATTTATCATCATTAGTCATTTAGGTCAACATTGGATCATTCAGAGATCCTCACTGAACTTCTGGAGAGAGTTTGCTGCACTGAAAGTAAAGGGGCTGAATAATTTTGCACGCCCAATTTTTCAGTTTTTGATTTGTTCAAAAAGTTTGAAATATCCAATAAATGTCGTTCCACTTCATGATTGTGTCCCACTTGTTTTTGATTCTTCACAAAAAAATACAGTTTTATATCTTTATGTTTGAAGCCTGAAATGTGGCAAAAGGTCGCAAAGTTCAAGGGGGCCGAATACTTTCGCAAGGCACTGTAAGGGACTTGGTATAAAGAAGTGTGGTGGGACACTCTCCCTAAAGAAGCGGGTAATGTAGCTACCTTAACCCAACACCTAGCGACCTTGTAAAGAGGTTTGGCTCTCTTGGTGTAACATTTCAAGGTGTTGGCTTAACAGTCGCTGTACCTGGGTTCGAGTCCTGGCGGGGTTACCCCCCAGACACCAACTGTCACGTTCTGACCTTTATTTCCTTTGTTTTGTATTTATTTAGTATGGTCAGGGCGTGAGTTGGGGTGGGCAGTCTATGTTTGTTTTTCTATGATTTGGGGATTTGTATGTTTCGGCCTAGTATGGTTCTCAATCAGAGGCAGGTGTCATTAGTTGTCTCTGATTGAGAATCATACTTAGGTAGCCTGGGTTTCACTGTTTGTTTGTGGGTGATTGTCTATGTTGATTGCTTGTGTCATCACAGTTCTCATTTAGCTTCACGGTCGTTATTTGTTTATTGTTTTGTATAGTGTGTTTCAGTGTTCAGTGTTTTCTTTATTAAATTTCATCATGAACACATACCACGCCGCATTTTGGTCCTCCGATCCTTCTCGCCTCTCCTCTTCAGATGAAGAGGAGGACGCCGTGACACCAACGTCACTTTCCCAGCGTATTATGTCACTTGTTTTATATATTTTTTGTCTTTTAAGCTCTGGGTTTGTGTTAGAGCACATTGCAAATTAAATTGATGTATTAGAGCAGGATCTTGTTAAAGTATTCTGTAGGCAAAGAACATGAAATAAATATGCTTTTACTGTTGTATTAAGAAAATGTAATAAATGTAATGTAATAATGTAATAAATATGCCTTTACTGTTGTATTGCTGTTATTACTATTACTATGTTATTACTATGATGTCTTTGACTAAATGACTAGGCTACAGTATTCACATAACATTAAGATATGACATTTAAGATATGATATCATCACTTGATTGTCTGTTGTGGGAAAATGAAACATGAGAATTAAGGGCTAAATAAAGTGAAGCAGAAATATTTGAAAGTATTGGACAGTATGTATTTGACCCCAGGTCTGAGTCTAAGATACAGTCAGGATTAGTTTATTAGAGAGCCACATCTGTTTAGAGGATTTTTTTTAACCTTTATTTAACTAGGCATGTCAGTTAAGAACAAAAGGGTTACCTGCCTGTTCAGGGGCAGAACGACAGATTTGTACCTTGTCAGCTCTGGGGTTTGAACTTGCAACCTTCCGGATCTCAATCCCATTGAGCACGTCTGGGACCTGTTGGATCGGAGGGTGAGGGATAGGGCCATTCCCCCCAGAAATGTCCGGGAACTTGCAGGTGCCTTTGTGGAAGAGTGGGGTAACATCTCACAGCAAGAACTGGAAAATCTGGTGCAGTCCACAAGGAGGAGATGCACTGCAGTACTTAATGCAGCTGGTGGCCACACCAGATACTGACTGTTACTTTTGACTGTTAATTTTGACCCCCCCTTTGTTCAGGGACACATTATTCCATTTCTGTTAGTCACATGTCTGTGGAACTTGTTCAATTTATGTCTCAGTTGTTGAATCTTATGTTCATACAAATATTTACACATGTTAAGTTTGCTGAAAATAAACGCAGTTGACAGTGAGAGGACGTTTCTTTTTTTGCTGAGTTTACATATGTCTGTCCTCTGTAGCTTCGTTTCTCTCTTTATAAAATGTTAATCATGTACAACCATCGACTGATTCCTCTGATCATGTAACATCTCAATATGCAATTGTGGGAAAAACACAACTTTAGAAGCTTCGTCCCCTTGTTCAATAGCAACTATTTTACAACCAAGATATCTGATATGGCTTTGAGATATGAGGTGGCGCTCGTAGTGATGTGGACTGGTGTGGATAAAATGTTAGGGCCTAATTCTTGTCCCAGTCCGCCCCTAGTCATAGTAAAATGAAAGTGAAATCTAGAATTATGTAGAGCATAGGCAGTTGAGCAAAGACTGCAGGTATACATTTGCTCATTTGAGAATCCGGTTGACAAGGTACGTGGCAGTTTTTGACAAGGTACATTTCAAAGCAATTTACAATTGATAAAGGTTGAAATTCTATAATACTTATAAAACTTAATTATATAATAGTAATAGACCAATGGTAATAAAACTGTGCTCTACATTTTCTTTGGAATATGCTGGTGGACAAGATGCTGTAAATGTACAGAGAACAGATCACAGAGACAATAGAAATAAAGGTGTATATATAAGCTATGTATATCCTGATACAGCCATTTTTGGTGCTAGTGAAAATGAAAAATAAATGACTCCATGATAAATGCTGAATCATATATAAATATTTATATATATATGGCTCTGTAAAAATGTAATTATGAAACTGGTTGTTTGTATCCTGGATGCTGATTGGACGCGTTCCAAGCTGTGCTGTTTTGGCCATCATAGGCGCCCGCCCAATGCCTGCTAACACTTCAATCTGAATTATCACTGCGCCTCCATAAGAAAATCATCATGTTCATGTTGCAGTCTGTGATCATCTCTTGGATTTATCTCAAATCGCACATAATTTCCCCTTGCTTCTAGCGTTTGGTTTGGTACAGCGGGGGTTAACATGTCTAGCTGTCTGCCTGTCCAACCTTGGAAGATTGGTTTCACTTTTGAAGGGCTGAACTCCCCTTTAGCCTACAAAAGAGAGTGAACCTGTGTCCAGACCAGACTACATTTTTTCTGAGCCAGGCGAAATGACGCATGAACCTCATTATTATGGATTAAACAAAACAAACTAAAATGCAGAAACTGCAGTAGGGGTCCGTCTGTAAAATAAATGGGGAAGCCAAGCCAGAAAAAAATACATATTACAAACAGCGTTGTGATAACTGTGTTGTTTTCTCTACCACATAGCTCATAGTGATATAAGGCCTAGACAACAAGAACACAACAGCCGGTAACCATGTTTCCATCCACAGTTTTGTCCTACGATAATCACGACAGCTGTGATGGACACAGATCATTCATCCGACATATCATTTGTTCGTTCAACATGGTGGGATTTTGTTTGCATTATGTCATCATGCAAGGATTTTGATTCACACAAAACCGTGTGTTCTCTACTCCTACAAATAATCCCCAGATAAAAGGAGAAACCTTTAACTAATTTATATGTTTGTGTGCAAGTAGAAAAAACACATTAACACATCCTACTTGTAGAGGAACAGTCCTTGCTTTCCTGAATCCTTGGGATGACCCTTCCCCAATTGAAGTTAAACATTTCAAATGGTTAAGCTAAGAGTTAAGGTTAGGGTTAGCTAAGGGTTATGGTAAGGTTGGGGTTAAGGTTAGGGCAGTTCTTAAACTTTTTTTGTACACAACTTCATTTGATATCTGAAAATTCTCTCGACCCCAACCATGTGAAAAAAGTATGTAATTAACCAACCACCTAGAGTCGATTGATGCACCGGTGTGTCATCTAAGTAACATTTTAAAAAATCCCCATCAAAATCCATCAGTTTAAACTAGAGATATTAGGTTTTTTGCTTTGCTTTTCAATCCCCTGCATCCCCCGATGTCGCACTTCCACATCTGTGTTGAAAGTTGGCAGAGCTACAACGCTGTGTACTACTCCCTTCACAGAACAGTGTAAACTGGCTCTAACCAGAATAGAAGGAGTGGGAGGCCCCGAAGCACAACTGAGCAAGAGGGCAAGTACATTAGAGTGTCTAGTTTGAGAAACAGATGTCCTCAACTGGCAGCTTCATTAAATAGTACCCGCAAAACACAAGTCTCAATGTCAACAGCTTCTAGCCCCGTCTGGATTGTCTGTTGAAACCTAGCACTATACAGCACACTTGTTAGCACCCACATGAGGGTGAAGCTAGAGTGGCTATCCGAATTAATGTGGATAGTGGAATTCCCCTGTAAGGGCTCTTTCCCCTACTCTTCCCTTCCCGTCAGGCCTAAGAACAGCCCTTAGTCGCTAGTTATTCACACTGTATACACAACAAACTAGAATGGTCCAAACACACCAATACAGTCATGAAGAGGGCACAACAAAGCCTATTCCCCTTCAGGAAACTAAAAAGATTTGGCATGGGTCCTGAGATCCTCAAAAGGTTCTAAGCTGCAACATCGAGAGCATCCTGACCCGTTGCATCACTGCCTGGTACGGCAATTGCTTGGCCTCCGACCGCAAGGCACTACAGAGGGTAGTGCGTATGGCCCAGTGCATCACTGGGGCAAAGCTGCCTGCCATCCAGGACCTCTACACCAGGCGGTGTCAGAGGAAGGCCCTGAAAATTGTCATCGACCCCAGCCACCCCAGTCATAGACTGATCTCTCTACTACCACATGGCAAGCGGTACCAGAGTGCCAAGTCTAGGACAAAAAGGCTTCGCAACAGTTTTTACCCCCAAGCCATAAGACTGCTGAACAGATAACCAAATGGTTACCCGGACTCTTTACGCTGCTGCTACGCTCTGTTTATCTTATATGCATAGTCATTGCATAGTCACTTTAACTATATATGTACATACTACCTCATTAAGCCTGACTAACCGGTGTCTGTATATAGCCTTGCTACTCTTATTTTCAAATGTCTTTTAACTGTTGTTTTATTTATTTACTTACCTACACACACACATACTTTTTTTCTGCACTATTGGTTAGAGCCTGTAAGTAAGCAATTGACTGTAAGGTCTTATTCGGAGCACTTGACAAATAAACTTTGATTTGATTTGAATTAGTAATTCCTGGATTCTCATGCGGTATTGCTTAAATATAACCGAGTTGCTAAAATAGTGTAATGACAATACTCACTTTTGAAGTTGTAAGTCACTCTGGATAAGAACGTCTGGTAAATTACCAAAATGTCAATTATATTTAATTATGCACACTATTTACATTATATGTAGTAGTTGAACAGACCTGAAACACTGGACAAAGATATGGCGGGAAACGGTACTTCAAAACCAGCAGCCCCAGCCCCAGCCCCAGCCCCAGCCGCAGCTCCACCTAAAGGTAAGATGTGCATGTGTTCAAATGCATGGGGTTAAATTGTGATTTAAAAAATGTATGTAAGGGATAATCAACAAGGAAAATAATGAATGACGTGTAAGGTGTGAATGACGTGTAGAGCCCCGAGTTAATTATCCCTTTTATACCATGGCTATAATTTAACACATTTGCAACTAGAAATGTGTTCATTTGCTGATATAAACTTTCAAGTCTGTTTGGTTACCTTGGCAAATGCTGTAGCTATCTAGAAAACTTGCTAACTAATTCAGTGGATGTAGAACACATTTCTATCTAGCAAATGTGCAACAGTATCTTCTAAATCAAAGAGGAATAAGCGAAGCATGAATACGTTGGCTACATGAATAAGGATTTAATGTAGCCAAAGACTATAGGGTCCCCTAGGAAACACTGAACATCACATTTGGTTCCTACCCTGTCACAATAACTCATCCATGGCATTTTCATTTGTTGTCATGTCAAACACTGTTTTCAAAATGCCCACTATTATTTATATTCTAACTATAGAGTTAGAATAAACATTATATTTCCATGATTCCAGAAGTTCACCTAAGTGTTTTGATCTAAATCGCAATTGCAACATTTGGTTAAAAATAGGGCCTAGTTTTTTTGCCCATATCGTGGCAGTGTGGAAATGATCTCAAATGAGTGCAGGAAATACAGAAATGGATGGAAATGCAGGAAATTATTTTAGGTTGAAGTTGAATTGAACAGTATAAAACAATCAGAATGGAGAAAGACCACATATATAATGGGTGCCACCCTAGGGTCACACACTACTCATAAAACACATTTTGAACTTTTATTAATCAAAAACATAAAATACTGTCATACTGTCAAAAATGTGAAGAAAAAAACATGATATGATATTTTTCCCATGTCGCCCAGCCCTATATCAAAGTATGCACTCAATGTATTTTGCAGTTTTTGACAAACCATGGAGGAACACACCTTGGGGGTAAGTTTTGAATAATCAACTCCCTTTGTGATTTGGAGTTTCTGAGCTTTTAAGAACTTATATAAAGAGGAGGTTAGTGATTTAAGTTCTTAAAGGGGAATTCCACCACTTTTCAACCTCATGTTCTTATCTTTTTAACTACAGAACATAGAAATGAGCCATTTTCACAGACATTGGTATGGTGCTGGAGATAACGAATATGAGATTGAAAAGTAGTGGAATTGCCCTTTAAGTCACCAGCAGCATACCACCCTTTGTCCAGAGTGGCTCGCCATTTGAGTGCTAGCAAGCCAACAGCATTTTCGGTCACAGGAGGTAGGTGGCACCTTAATTGGGGAGAATAGGCTTGTGGTAATGGCTGGAACGGAGTTAGTGGAATGGTATCAAATACATCAAACATTTTTATTTATTTTATTTTTATTTTACCTTTATTTAACTAGGCAAGTCAGTTAAGGACAAATTCTTATTTTCAATGACGGCCTAGGAACAGTGGGTTCAGGGGCAGAACGACAGATTTGTACCTTGTCAGCTCGGGGATTTAAACTTGCAACCTTTCGGTTACTAGTCCAACACTCTAACCACTAGGCTACCCTGCCGCCCCATAGTTTCCATGTGTTTGATGCTATTCCATTTGCTTCGTTCCAGCAATTATTATGAGCCGTACTCCCCTCAGCAGCCTCCATTGAGCTATGTAGTGCTAGATATCAACAGCCAATCATCACCTGGCATCGCCTCTAGTGGACATAGGTTACTTACTGCATAATGGACATGGTTGTTGAGGTATTTTGACTTGAGATCCACACGTGCAACTTACTCAGACTTGTTACTCATGTTAATCAGTCATTGATGTCAATGGGAGACTTATGTGAAAAATGTTTCTCACAATAGAATACCGCCCATCATCATTATTGTAACCCAGTATATACATTTTAAAAAGTGAATAAGGGCATTTGTCAGAAAGGTATTTCCCATTTACTGTAACATTACATTGCAATCAGGACACTGAACGTGAATGTTTTTCTCTGACAGTGGAAGAGATCAGTTGTTGGAGGACCTGAAGGCATATGTTCCACGTAACCCTA
The DNA here is from genome assembly GCF_045791955.1 of Oncorhynchus clarkii lewisi. Lineage (NCBI taxonomy): Eukaryota > Metazoa > Chordata > Actinopteri > Salmoniformes > Salmonidae > Oncorhynchus > Oncorhynchus clarkii. The sequence continues at coordinate 59,760,056 of NC_092159.1, read as the reverse complement.
GCATAGAACATGTTAGGATTCTGCTATGTGGACCAATCGGAGCGGGCAAATCAAGCTTCATCAACTCCATCAACAATGTCTTTCAGAATAAAATGACAATGAAAGCCCAGGTTGATTCTGCTATGGCTGATAAAAGCTTCACCACAACAGTAAGTCTGTGTCCAGCTTATTTGTAGCCTAGACCTACTGCTTACTAAAAGTATATACTATGTATTAACCATTATACATACTACTTAGAACATACTATTTAGTAAAAATGTGTGTAGTATACAGTATAACGCATCATCTAATGCACAAAAGCTTTGTTTTACCACATTTGTTCATTTCAGTACAGCCTGTCGTCCTTATCTTATTTTCAGCTGTTGTCAAAAACAATGGACTGAAAAGACAATTTGCTTCCTTATTAGTGCGCATCAAACTCATTCTAGAAGACGAAAAGCAGAAGTTAGTATGACATCCTGGCATTTAAAGTATACTCAATTTTGTAATTTCACATGCTAAAAACATTTCAATTATTACTGCATACCCCAAAAGCCTAAATTGAGTAAACTAGGACAAGGATTTGGTCATGGCCTAGTCATTTTGCACATATGGTAAAAGTTCAGGGTAGCAAACATAGACAAATACTTGCAACCAGGGTATTAAAGGGTAAATGAATTTACGTAAATACAGAAAATACATGGGACATTTGTCTCGCCTCTACTAAAACTACATCCTGTATACTAATGGTACTATATACAGTGCCTTGCGAAAGTATTCGGCCCCCTTGAACTTTGCGACCCTTTGCCACATTTCAGGCTTCAAACATAAAGATATAAAACTGTATTTTTTTGTGAAGAATCAACAACAAGTGGGACACAATCATGAAGTGGAACTTTGTAGCGCCACCTTTTGCTGCGTTTACAGCTGTAAGTCGCTTGGGGTATGTCTCTATCAGTTTTGCACATCGAGAGACTGAAATTTTTTCCCATTCCGCCTTGCCAAACAGCTCGAGCTCAGTGAGGTTGGATGGAGAGCATTTGTGAACAGCAGTTTTCAGTTCTTTCCACAGATTCTCGATTGGATTCAGGTCTGGACTTTGACTTGGCCATTCTAACACCTGGATATGTTTATTTTTGAACCATTCCATTGTAGATTTTGCTTTATGTTTTGGATCATTGTCTTGTTGGAAGACAAATCTCCGTCCCAGTCTCAGGTCTTTTGCAGACTCCATCAGGTTTTCTTCCAGAATGGTCCTGTATTTGGCTCCATCCATCTTCCCATCAATTTTAACCATCTTCCCTGTCCCTGCTGAAGAAAAGTAGGCCCAAACCATGATGCTGCCACCACCATGTTTGACAGTGGGGATGGTGTGTTCAAGGTGATGAGCTGTGTTGCTTTTACGCCAAACATAACGTCTTGCATTGTTGCCAAAAAGTTCAATTTTGGTTTCATCTGACCAGAGCACCTTCTTCCACATGTTTGGTGTGTCTCCCAGGTGGCTTGTGGCAAACTTTAAACGACACTTTTTCTGGATATCTTTAAGAAATGGCTTTCTTCTTGCCACTCTTCCATAAAGGCCAGATTTGTGCAATATACGACTGATTGTTGTCCTATGGACAGAGTCTCCCACCTCAGCTGTAGATCTCTGCAGTTCATCCAGAGTGATCATGGGCCTCTTGGCTGCATCTCTGATCAGTCTTCTCCTTGTATGAGCTGAAAGTTTAGAGGGACGGCCAGGTCTTGGTAGATTTGCAGTGGTCTGATACTCCTTCCATTTCAATATTATCGCTTGCACAGTGCTCCTTGGGATGTTTAAAGCTTGGGAAATCTTTTTGTATCCAAATCCGGCTTTAAACTTCTTCACAACAGTATCTCGGACCTGCCTGGTGTGTTCCTTGTTCTTCATTATGCTCTCTGCGCTTTTAACGGACCTCTGAGACTATCACAGTGCAGGTGCATTTATACGGAGACTTGATTACACACAGGTGGATTGTATTTATCATCATTAGTCATTTAGGTCAACATTGGATCATTCAGAGATCCTCACTGAACTTCTGGAGAGAGTTTGCTGCACTGAAAGTAAAGGGGCTGAATAATTTTGCACGCCCAATTTTTCAGTTTTTGATTTGTTAAAAAAGTTTGAAATATCCAATAAATGTCGTTCCACTTCATGATTGTGTCCCACTTGTTGTTGATTCTTCACAAAAAATACAGTTTTATATCTTTATGTTTGAAGCCTGAAATGTGGCAAAAGGTCGCAAAGTTCAAGGGGGCTGAATACTTTCGCAAGGCACTGTATTTAGAACATACTGTTTAGTAACAATGCATGCAGTAAGCAATAACATCTAGGCTCACCCATACTAAGAATGTATTTTAATTAGCAATTGCGTTTTTTTCCCGCTATCCATTCCCTGATCTGATTAGCAGCTGTTGTCAAACACATACAACTATTGCCTTCCTCAATAGCATGTAACAAATTCTACTAGATGGATAGCTGAAATGAGAATGACTTCCTGTTATTTAAAGCAAACCACACTTTCTAAATGTCACATATTATAAAACTTTCTATTGTCATATGCCCTGTTTATCAAAAGTGTTGGAAAAACTTGTCAATAATCAACTGACTGGCTTTCTTGATGTCTATAGTATTCTCTGATATGCAATCTGGTTTCACCTCAGGTTATGGATGTGTCACTGCAACCTTCAAGGTCCTAAATGATGTCACCATTGCCCTTGATTCTAAGCAATGTTGTGCTACTATTTTTATTGACTTGGCCAAAGCTTTTGATACGGTAGAATATTTTATTCTTGTGGGTCGGCTAAGGAGTATTGGTGTCTCGGAGGGGTCTTTGGCCTGGTTTGCTAACTACCTGTCTCAAAGAGTGCAGTGTGTAAAGTCAACTGGACAGTTTCATGTCCATCTCTACATTCAAAGACTCAATCATGGACATCTTACAGTCAATTTCGGCTTGATCCGAAAATGTGGTCGGAGGCGCCATATGGATGGTGTGACGCATTTGCGGAGCCTCGGGAGTCATGCAGAGGCCAAATTGAGCTCTGTACCACATCGCCGTGCGCCTCTCAAATTTTGTAACAATGCAGAGGGCGCCGCATAGACATGATTGGTTGACGGTAGGTGAGGGCGGGAGGTCCTGTATAAACACAAACTAATTTCCATGACAACTTCCTTCACAACAGCTCTGCGCTGCTCTGTGAATCGTAAGAAGTATGAATGTCCTGACTTCTGCAGAGGCCATATCACCTTAAATTCACTTCTTAAGGATAGGAGTCCAGTTAACGAAGGACAGTTGTAAATCATACAGCGTCTTGTGTCACCATCGCAGATTTTAGAGAAACAACAAATGTCGGTACATATAAGTGTCTTATATCGGCTGAAAGCTTAATTTTTGTTAATATAACTGCACTTTCGTTTATACAGTAGCTATTACTGCGAAAAAATGCCACGCTATTGTTTGAGGAGAGCTCCTAACAGAATACTTTTTTCACCGCGATAGGTTTGATATATTCACCTCTGAAGGTGAAATGTGTACTTACATTCTGCAATCTTGCTTTGATTTATCATCCAAAGGGTCCCAGAGATAACATGAAGTGTTTTTTTGTTAGAAAAAAATCATTTTTCATATCCTAAAAATGTCCATATAGCATGCACGATCGATTTTGCATTTCCACTTGTTCAATTTGCAAAGAAAGAAATCTGAAAATCTAACCCTAAACGTTGTTTCAAGCAGTCAAATCACATTTGTATGTATTCCTCAGAGATCCTAGAACGTAACCAGACTTCACTATATCAGTAGGGGTGTAGTATATCCTATAGGACACCACATTTGGTCAGAGAGCTACGCCTTCATGGCACACCGATGCCAGTCTTAATTTGATCAACTGTATCTTTGTCAAATGAGCACCAATCGGGTTCAAACAAAGCTAGCTAGATTGCCAATGAGATGGGCTTTATGGGAGTATCCGGAGAAACACTGTATCTGTCGTAAAATGTAGCTTCTAACCTTTTGCGACAGCATGCCTTTTCCTTTTAGACAAAAATGATAAGAATATTCAGAGTAATGAAAACTGGTTGTTTTGCAAATGTTGAACTTATAATATGGCTACTAATACCGGAAAAGCTAAACCAAAGTCCAAGTATACAGATTTGATGATATTCTTGCAAAAAAATGAAATATGAATGCAAATGTCTCCTTCACGATTTGCCCAAATGTACCTGGGTGATTTCACACTAAATGTCATGTAGTTCTTTCATACTTCAAGTTATCCGTCTAAATGACTCAAAATGGCGCCGGAAGAAATGGCAGCAGTTTTACGGACGCCCAACCAACTGCTGTGTTTTTTTTTTGTGTTATTTGCAACTTATTTTGTACATAATGTTTCTGCAACCGTATCTTACGGCAAAAAAGAGCTTCTGGATATCAGGACAGTGATCACTCACCTCGGATTAGACAAAGATTTGTGAGAATGCTATTCATTGACTACAGCTCAGCGTTCAACACCATAGTACCCTCAAAGCTCATCACTAAGCCAAGGATCCTGGGACTAAACACCTCCCTCTGCAACGGGATCCTGGAATTCCTGACGGGCCACCTTCAGGTGGTGAGATTAGGTAGCAACACATCTGCCACGCTGATCCTCAACACTGGAGCCCCCCAGGGGTGCGTGCTCAGTCCCCTCCTGTACTCCATATTCACCCACGACTGCATGGCTAGGCACGACTCCAACATGATCATTAAGATTGCAGATGGCACAACAGTGGTAGGCCTGATCACCGACAATGATGAGACAGCCTATAGGGAGGAGGTCAGAGACCTGGCCGGGTGGTGCCAGAATAACAACCTATCCCTCAACGTAACCAAGACTAAGAAGATGATTGTGGACTACAGAAAAAGGAGGACCGAGCACACCCCCATTCTCATCAACGGGGCGTACTGGAGCAGGTTGAGAGCTTCAAGTTCCTTGGCATCCACATCACCAACAAACTAGAATGGTCCAAACACACCAAGACAGTCGTGAAGAGGGCACGACAAAGCCTAAACCCCCTCAGGAAACTAAAAAGATTTGGCATGGGTCCTCAGATCCTCAAAAGGTTCTACAGCTGCAACATCAAGAGCATCCTGACCCATTGCATCACTGCCTGGTACGGCAATTGCTCGGTCTCCGACCGCAAGGCACTACAGAGGGTAGTGCGTACGCCCCAGTATATCAGTCGGGCTAAGCTGCCTGCCATCCAGGACCTCTACACCGGTCAGAGGAAGGCCCTGAAAATTGTCAAAGATCCCAGCCACCCCAGTCATAGACTGTTCTCTCTACTACCGCATGGCAAGCGGTACCGGAGTGCCAAGTCTAGGACAAAAAGGCTTCTCAACAGTTTTTATCCCCAAGCCATAAGACTCCTGAACAGATAATCAAATGGCTACACCATACTTTTTGCATTGTGTGCCCCCCCCAACCCCTCTTTTAAGCTGCTGCTACTCTGTTTATCTTATATGCATAGTCACTTTAACTATACATTCATGTACATACTGCCTCAATTGGCCCGACAAACCAGTGCCCACATTGGCTAACCGGGCTATCTGCATTGTGTCCCGCCACCCACCACCCGCCAATCACTCTTCTAAGCTACTGCTACTCTCTGTTCATCATATATGCATAGTCACTTTAACCATATCTACATGTACATACTACCTCAATCAGCCCAACTAACCGGTGTCTGTATATAGCCTCGCTACTGTTATAGCCTCGCTACTGTATATAGCTACTGTATATTTTTACTACTGTATATATATAGCTACTGTATATTTTTGTCTGGACTAAGTGCCTGCGCCTCGTGAATTTGGATTAAACGCGTGAACAAAAAGGAGGTATTTGGACATAAATGATGGACTTTATCGAACGAAACAAACATTTATTGTGGAACTGGGATTCCTGGCAGTACATTCCGATGAAGATCATCAAAGGTAAGTGAATATTTATAATGCTATTTCTGACTTCTGTTGACTCCACAACATGGCGGGTATCTGTATGGCTTGTTTTGGTGCCTGAGCGCTGTACTCAATGTGCTTTTTCCGTAAAGCTTTTTTGAAATCTGACACAGCGGTTGCATTAAGGAGAAGTATATCTTTAATTCTATGTATAACACTTGTATTTTTATCAACATTTATGATGAGTATTTCTGTAAATTGATGTGGCTCTCTGCAAAATCACCGGATGTTTTGGAAGCAAAACATTACTGAACATAACGTGCCAATGTAAACTGAGATTTTTTTATATACATTTGAACTTTATCGAACAAAACATACATCTATTGTGTAACATGAAGTCCTATGAGTGTCATCTGATGACATTTTCTCTCTATTTCTGCTTTTTGTGACTTCTCTTTGGCTGGAAAAAATGGCTGTGTTTTTCTGTGACTAGGTGCTGACCTAACATAATCGCATGGTATGCTTTCGTCATAAAGCCTTTTTGAAATCGGACACCATGGTGGGATTAACAACAAGTTTATCTTTAAAATGGTGTATAATACTTGTATGTTTGAGGAATTGTATTTATGAGATTTCTGTTGTTTGAATTTGGCGCCCTGCACTTTCACTGGCTGTTGTCAAATCGATCCTGTTAACTGGATTTCAGCCATAAGAAGATAACACGCAGTAATTATTTTGATAGAAAACCTCAGTTGTTTCTTACGACGATATTCCTTCTTAATAATTTGCTCAAACGTTATGGAAAAAGGGTTTAGACCATTTCTATTGGATATACAGTACGTGGCAGCTCCTCTCTTGCTTCACCCAAAAAATGTGGGCTAGTTTTTAGGCCTTGTGGGTAGGTTATGAGTGGTCACTGTGCTAGAAAGTTTGGCTACACCTGGCAACCCTGCATGTCATTGGAGGAGTGGGTGAGTGGCAGACTCCCCCCTCCCCCCATATAGTTTTTCTGTGGCTACAGCTAGAGATACAGGTGTCATTTGGTGTGAATCACTTTGCTAGCTTGCTATGTTGAACTTGAATGACTGTTATCCACTGTTAGCATATCTCTTAGTTGTCAATCAAATGTATTTGGCATCAACCAAATGTGAGGGCAGGCAGGAAAGTTTCCATTCAGTTGTCAACATTTGGGTCGGGACAAGCATGCAATGGCAGGCAAACTGCAGAAGGGCGAGCAGGCTACTATTCCCCATCATTTATCAGTGCAATTATGACGGCCAACTACAAGCTGAAAAAGTTTGAGAGGGTTTATCTACTCCCAAATGTAAGAGGACTCCTGTGGTATTTACAAATTTGCAGAAATCCATTCAGGTGTATTTTGTGGCATTTGGTGAATGTTTTCGAATGATCTAAAGTCACGCGAACACATGATGGCAAATGGCTTATGTGCATATAGGCCTACTGTTGCTCGGACTGGCTATGGTTCACCGGTCTGTGTAGAGTTCGGTCCTGGACAAGACAGATGTTTTATTTACTTCAGTGACTATTAATTGTCCAAACACACGGCCACTTTCCCACTCTATATTGCTATAGAATTTTCACAAATGCCTTGCTCTACGTAATTCCCAAACATTCTATGAAAGTAGGTGAAAATAACCACATTTAAGTGCTCGCTTGTCAGAAAATGTTAAAAAAATTTAGATGTTACTAAGATTTCATGTTGCTAAAATGCTGTCAGTTCCACTTTAACATGACCATTTTGTTTTTCTTGAAGAGAGATTGTGATATTGGTTGAGGGTTGGGGTCAATTCTGTTTAAATTCCAGTCAATTCAGAAAGTTAACCAAATTCCAATTAAACTATTTCCTAATTGAAAAGCATTGCCGAAGATTTTAATTGCAATTTAAGTGTATATCTTGAATTGATACGGAATTGACCACAACCCTGATTGGTTGATGACGAGTGGCAAAAATTCATGCACGTTTCTCTCTCATTTCAGTACACAACACACAAAATTGAGAATCGAAAAACTGGATCTTATTACCCATTTGTCTTCAATGATGTCATGGGTTTTGAGAAACCGAATGGCAAAGGAGTGCATGAAGATGACCTTAAGAAAGCACTGACAGGACATGTGAAAGAGGGTCACAAGGTAAAATCTCTCTAGCACAACAGCACTGCATGCTCATTACTATGTGAAAGAGATTTTGTGATTTAATAATTAAATTCCTGCCATTGTTAATAGGCTGGAACTCAATATGAAGTCTTGTTTTTGTACTTTGTCTCATTCTGTCTAGTTCAATCCGAGTCATTCATTGACCGAGGGCGATTTGGGCTACAATAAGTCCCCCAGTCCAAGTGACAGAGCCCACTGCCTGGTCAATCTGATTCCAGCAGATAAGATTGCTCTCATGGATGATGAGGTCATCAAGAAGATGAGGGCCATTAGATTAGTGGCCAGTGAATTGGGTAAGTGGAGAAAGACATTATTGAGCACTATTACTGTAGTCACTGATATATAAGATAAAATATATACTGTAGCGACGCTGGTTTATAAGCTTGGTTATCAACTATGACACTTGAGCATGTTTTTGTGGCACAGTCAATGGCACTCTGGCCTTCACGCCAGAAGGTTTAGGGTTCGAGTCGCACTCCTTGCCTGTTTCATTACAATACTTTATTGTCCTTTGCGCTTACAACCCAACCCACTGAGTCGCACACACTCCCCAATGGTCTGGAAGTAATGGGTCAGTCACAGGCAAATACTTATTACACATAGGCAAATACTTATCAGAGACTCTTTTTCAGGAATTCCCCAAGTGGTCATCCTCACCAGGGTTGATATAGCTTGTCCATTGGTGAAAGAAAACTTAAGAAATATGTATCTAAGCAAGTATATCAAGGAGATGGTGAGACATTTTCATGAACTTAATAGGGTCATAATATTCCAGTTCAGTATTTTACAACTTTTTCTAACAGGCAGCTAGCTGCATGCCCTTACCACTCTAATTAGCTAGTGGTGGTATGAGTTAACTGAAGCTTGTAGTGGCTATTTAAAGAATGGATTACAGTTTATCCTTGCCCATAAACTACTAAAGTTGAGGAACCGTCTACCATTAAGTTGTAAAATACTGAACTTCCCATTTAAATCACAGTGTATAGTGAGCTCAAATGTATATGACAAATACTTTTGGAAGGCACGTGTGGATATATTCAACTCATTTTATGTTTTTGTTGAAGATGGAGAAATGCAGTATAAAGCTGGGCGTCCCAGTGAACTGCATCTTTCCTGTGAGGAACTACCACGAGGAAATCGAATTGGACGAAGACATGGATGTGCTGTTATTTAGAGCACTGAAGCAGATGGTCGACTTTGGAGACGATTTCCTAAAGGAGATGGAACAATCTTAAACAAGACTTGTGCCTAAGCTATCGACACCATCTGTGTGAAGCATGCCCGACATAGAATAACAGAGATTGTGGTCTCAGCCATATTTAAAAATGGCAAATACAGCTCCCCATTGATATAGTGAGATAGTTATTATTACGGCGCATTTCATTCTAATAATAATTATACAGCATCATCATCTAAATGTTGATAATACGATCTGTGTTCTCCATTGATGTCTGTTTATCTGAGTTTGATTGGTTATATACCTAGGAATTAATGTTGATATTAAAAGGCTAGGCGTCCCGCTAGCGGGACACCTGTCGACAACTTTCAGTGAAATTGGAGGGTGCGCAATTCAAATAAATAATCATAACAATTATGGATATTAAAATATTGTAGGTACATACAAGTATCTCATATCGGTTAAAAGCTTAAATTATTTTTAATCTAATTGCATTGTCCGATTTACAATAGGCCTTACAGTGAAAGCATGCCATGCAATTATTTGAGGACGCCGCCCCACATCAAAATATTTTTCAACCAGCACAGGCTTCATAAACTCACAAATAGCGATTAAATATTCACTTACTTTTTGAAAATCTTCCTCTGATTTGCAATCCAAAGGGTCCCAGCCTCCCAAAAGTCAGTTTAGTTGGTGCCATTGATTTGAGTAATCCACTCGTTCAACATGCAGAGAAAGGAATCCAAAAAGCTACCGCTGAACTTTAAAACAAATCAAAATAAGTTTCTATGTAATCCTCAGGTACCCTAAAATGTAATTAAACTATAATATTTAATCCAGAAAGAAGAATGTTCAATAGAAAAATTTAAAAATTAGCAGGCGCACGCACAGACTGATTTCCAACTCTGGGTTCCTGTATCAAAACTCAATTATTCCTCGTTTGGGAAGAAAAAAGCCTGAAACCTTGAAAAAAATACTGTTGACGTCTAGGGGAAGCAATATAAATTGCAATCTGGGAGCTGGAATTGCATACCCCATAGCATACCCCATTGTAAGAGCATGGAATCTCAAAACATATATATTTCTGGGTGGCTTGTCTTTGGATTTTCTCCTACCATATCGATTGTGTTATATTCTCAAACATTATTTTAACATTTCTACAAACTTCAAAGTGTTTCCTATCCAATGGTACCAATTATATGCAAATCTTAGCTTCTGGCCCTGAGTAACAGGCAGTTTACAGAAATTCAGAAAAAATACCCTAGCCTGAGTAAGATATGTGTGCTCTATTGATGTCTGTTTTGAGCTGAGTTTGATTATACCTATAAATTCCTAGAGGTGCATGCCATGTTTGTTTTGTGAAAAGACTTATTACAAGTGACTTGCAGCCAAAATCTACATCTCTGTGTGAGTTTTTTCTATATTTCCCCCTTTCGAGGAATAACATTTTGGAAGTTCTATTGAGATTAATGCGCCTAGGATCGTCGCCACAAGATACAAAGATCCCTCAACTGGCAACAGTGGAGGCTGCTGAGGGGAGGATGGCTCATGATAATGGTTGAAACAAAGCGAAAGGAATGCCATCAAACACATAGAACACGTGTGTTTGACACCATTCCACTCAAGTCATTACTCCGTCCTCCCCAATTAAGGTGCCACCAACCTCTTGTGACTGATATTCATCTTAAAAAAAGAACTCAGGCAGACGACAGACTGGACGATGGAGGTTAGACAGACACTGGAAAAGGAGTGCGTGCAAATGAAGGTCAGTGAACATCAGGGAGCAGCAAGGTCCATTCAGTAAGAGAGACCCTTAATTAACCATTGTGTGGTGTTCAGGTCTGTGGGACCCATTTTCAATGTTAACAAAAAGAAAAATGATACCAATAATTATTTTTTCAACCTGAGACTCATTGGCCTTGGCTCATTTTATGTGAAGAACATGTAAAATAACACCTTTTCATTGTGTGCACCCCCTTCACATTGATATTACATATGTGGTGTTCGGGCCCACTGGACCCCAGGGTAATAAAAGTGTGGAGAAAAAGTGTGTATAGGTGAAAACAAGTATAAAATGAAACAAACAGGTTTTCCTCCTCCCTTGGCCTGATGTTTCAACATAGCACCAAGATCCTGCCTGTCTCCCTGCCTGTCTGCCACTTTTCTCACAGTCTTTACGCTTTGTAGTATGTAAAACTACACAATGTCTTGCGGGAACCTGTACCACATTATTACAATACAATATTTCCATACGTTGTAAAAAAAAATATTAAAAAAATAAGTATTTTCACATACTCTACCCCAGCCTGGTGCAAATTGGGGGAAGGACACAACAAATAAACAGCTTTGCATGTGTGGCTCTTTACAACAATCAATCAGTATGGCAAAAATTATCACTGCTCAGAGGGCCATAGAAACATTTTTTTGTAGAGAGAGAAGCTGGTGTGGAAGGATCGTCTTCCACTTTGGAAGATGAAGAATTTTCTTAATATTATTATGAGGATCATGTCTCTGTCAATTCGGAGTCTGACAGTGAGTTCGAAGAAGAGGATGAGATTGACCCTAAGCCAGCCCATCAGCAGCCAGCCCCAGGACCAGCCGGTCAACAACCAGCTCATCAGCAGCCTGCAGGAGGAGAAATATGGATGTCAAAACATTTAGAAAATGAATGGTCTTCTTGCCCAAGGAATGAGCCACCCCTCATGGCTGCCAATGTGATAATAATGGAATCAGGGTGGACAAGGATGGTGGTTACTCATGTTCAGGACATAAAGTCTTCTTTTGAACTGTTCATCCCAGACACCATCCAGAAAATCATTCTGGACTGCACTAATTTGGAGGGAAGGTGTGTTTTTGGAGAGAGATGGAAGGAGATGGACCAAGCTCATTTACATGCATACTTTGAGGTTCTTATCCTTTCTGGTGTTTTCAGATCCAATAGGGAATCCACAGAATCCCTGTGGGATGCAGAAACTGGCAGAGAACTTTCCTGTGCAAAAATGTCTCTGGAAATCTTCCACATGATTTCCAGGATTATCCTCTTCGATAACTGAGACACCAAACCAGCTTTGCGGCAGAGAGACAAGCTAGCTGCAATCAGGTCAGTGTAGAACAGGTGGGTGACCCACCTTCCCCTGTTTTACAACCCTGGGCCCAAAGTTACTGTTGATGAGAAGCTTATGCCATTTAGGGTCCGCAACCCCTTCAGGCAGTACATACCGTCTAAACCCGCAACATATGGAATCAAGATCTGGGCTGCCTGTGATGCTGCTTTATCATATGTGTGGAACTTGCAAGTGTATACGGGGAAGTCAGATGGAGGAGCCCCTGAGAAGAACTAAGGGATGCAGGTTGTCCTGGACGTGACACAGGAACGTGGCCACAACATCACATGCAATAACTTTTTAACTTCGCACAAGTTGGGACAGGAGCTCCTCAAGAGTGAGCTGACGATGGGAGGAACAGTATGAAAAAACAAGCCAGAGCTCCCACCTTAGCTGTTGAATACACGGAACAGGCCTATCAATTACTCTAAGTTTGTGTTCAGGGCCGACACATCCCTAGAGTCCTACGTGCCAAAGAAAGGTTGCTGTCTATATTGCTTGTAATTGATAACAGTCAACATCTAAGTATTAAGTAGTTTCACGTAAATTGTATTGGCTGTATTGTTTTAAAAACCCAATAATGTTGTGGGTTCATCAGACCTGCAAACATTGAGTGAATAATAAAAACATGAACACCACACAAGGGTTAACAGCACTGTTGTCAACTTTTCTGCTATTAAAGAGAATCAGCATTAAAGGATATGCAAATGGGAGTGGATGGAACATTGTATGAACTGACTCAAGATAATCCTATTGAAATAAGTGACTTTTTGAAAATATCAGGAACAAACCAAGAAAGAAAATGTAACTGGTAAAACACGCATGGCCCTTGTTTCACGTTATTAAATATCTTGAAAGGGATTAAGTAAAAGGGCTAGAGGATGATGGTATGTCTGAACCTTAAAGGCATGATAAATGAGATGCAGGAGGTTAGTGACGTTAGCTCCACAGCAAATTGAAATTAAGAGCAAGAAAACCTGCAAACAGAGCTAGAGCAATTAAGGCTTTCACTAAAACTAAAGGAAAGTGAGATGTTGGAGCTCGTTAACCAAAATGGAAATGACACAGATGCAAACCAGACCACGCAACCCTCCTCAAAACACAGTGCCAATACAGGGACACGCCACAGAATGGCACAAAGAGTTCAAGACATCCTGTCAAATAGGTGAACCAGGCCAGAAAGACAGACTCACGTTCTCCAGTCTAGCTCACCAAATTGAAAACGGACTGACCACAGGGTATCCAGAGATAGAAATAGTGGTAAGAGCTAGTGGTAAGTGGTAAGATGCAGTGGGAAGAGCTATTGCACCAGGTCTGCAAATGTGGAGCTATCTGGAAGGAAAGTCAGAAATTACTCTCCACACACTGAGGAGAATAGAGTGCCACAGTATGAGTCATAATACCCATAAAACCTAGAAGTCAAACAGGGAAATGGTTCCAATCCTTTTTCCACCATTCATTTTAGAAACACATACAATAAGGACTGTGTTTTGTGGAGGCTTAGCCTAGCGTGAAGTTTTGATAACCGTGTTAATCTCTCTGGAACAAGGTGACTTTTAACAATATATTCGCTTGTATTTACAAATATGAAACGCTAATTAGCTGCTAATTTGACTATTATAAAAACTACAAATGCCATGATGATCTGGACGAGACTGCTAAATCGAGGCAAAGGTTAGAATCTCTGGATTAACGACCTAATGTTAGCTAAAGGCAGTATTGAAATGAATTGACTAAATGGCTAATTTTGTGAACTGCCTTGTGCAAGTTTTAAATTGACACAATACTTGTTAGCGAAGGTGTCAGCTAGAGATTACGTGCAGGAGCTTGCAGGGATTTGCCGTTTTGTATTATGTCTACTTTGACGCTAATCAACTATTTCAAATCTGAGTAGATAGAGCGGAATATATAGATAAGTCACCTTGCCCTAGACTTACAGAGATTTAAATTATTATCAAAACCTCACGGCAGGATACGCCTACACGAAACACAGACCTTATTGTAACTGTGTATTGGAAAAATTGATGGTGGAAAAATTATTGGAACCATTTCCCTGTTTGACCACTAGGTTTTATGGGTATTAGTACACCTCCACTGTGGGGCTCTAAACTGCAATCTCACTCTAAACTGCAACAGAACTGTATAGCCAACTCACATCAGAAGTCCAGAGCAGCAAAGAGGCCCCACAAAATGTTCTAATCCATTCCTTAGACATGACACCGAAAAAAGAAAGCAGTCTGTCCTCACGTATGTCCCAGCAGTGGTCCAGAGCATGTTCATGCATACTGTCCTGACTGGTCAACAAAATGACAACATAAGAACATACATGCAGCCATATCTCCCAGACACAAAAACTACAGATGCTGCTTCTAGAGAAACTGAACACTGCATGTGCTAATGAGACAGAGAAACAGAACAAAAGGAAAATGGATATGCCACAGCGGCTCGTCACCAGCAGAACACACCAAAACTCCCCACTGAGCTGGTATCAGAGCTAAAATGACTGAGGTCTGATATGATGGTGTTAAAGAACCTGGAAGTTGGATTCTCACAAATCTGAGAATCCATTTAACAACCTGTGTTCATACCGCAGCAATACAAATAAAATAGTGCTTTTCTTGTAAGAAAACACTCTCTGTTAAAGAGAATATCAAAATGAACACTGCTGAACACAGAAAATACTGCACACAGAGACCGTACTCCGGCATGAAGAGGAATGTAACGAAGAAGAACTCTAAGTCAGTGCTCTCCAACCTTGTTACTGGAGAGCTACCCTCCTGTCGATTTTCAATCAAACCCCAGTTGTAACTAACCTGATTCAGCTTATCAACCAACCAATTATTAGAATCAGGTATGCTACATTACGGTTGGAGAAAAAACCTACCAGATAGTAGCTCTCCAGGAACAGGGTTGGAGACCACTGCACTAAGGTAAACCAGCCTTCTACTGTAACTGCCTTAGTCGGAAAACAATATCTTGTTGAATGCTATTTGCAGGATCAGAGAACTCAGGCCTTGTGGGACACTGGCTCTCAGGTGTGTATCATTGATGAACTGTGGAAAACTTACCTGGTGTTAGGCTGAGAAATGTTTCAGATATAATTGACTCGCCTGACTCACTAAAGATAGTATCTGCCAATGGAATGAACATGCCTTATGTAGGTTGGATAGAAGTGACTTTCAAACTGGCCTCAAGAGGCAACTGACATTGATGAACAAGTCATCCCAGTGCTCGTGATGAAGGGAAGACATCTATCTCATTCCATTATTGACTTTAATGTGATTGAGAAAATTGTCAACAACAGTGAACAGTCAGGAGGCACATGCATAGAAGGTCAAAGGTGATGTTATCGGGATGATAACACGTTTTTAGGGGAGTGTGTGATAGAATG
Organism: Oncorhynchus clarkii lewisi; assembly: GCF_045791955.1. Classification (NCBI taxonomy): domain Eukaryota; kingdom Metazoa; phylum Chordata; class Actinopteri; order Salmoniformes; family Salmonidae; genus Oncorhynchus; species Oncorhynchus clarkii. Next base: position 59,744,282 of record NC_092159.1, on the reverse strand, counting down.
AAATGTGCCTTAATAATGGCGAAGTAGTACAGCATCATAATGTGTACGGGTAAGCGATATGCTGTTCATTTATTTGAATGTTTAAAATATGATCTGGGTGCTATGCTATATTGATGTCCATTTGATCTGAATATGATTGGTTATACCTGCGAATGAAATGTTGATATTACCGTCTATGTGCTCTATTCAGATTCAGAGATTTAGAGGGTTTAATAGTCACATGTACAGGGTTCAAATCTAATTTTATTTGTCACATGCGCCGAATACATCAGCTGAAGACCTTACCGTGAAATGCTTACTACAAGCCCTTTACTAACAATGCAGTTTTAAGAAAAGTAACAATAACAAGCCTATATACAGGGGATACCGGTACCGAGTCAATGTGCGGTGGTACAGGTTAGTCGAGGTCATTTGTACATGTAGGTAGGGCTAAAGGTACTTTGCAGAAATAATAAACAGCGAGTAGCAGCAGCGTAAAAGAAAGGGGGGAGGGTCAAGGCAAATAGTCCGGGTTGCCGTTTGATTAGCTGTTCAGCAGTCTTATGGCTTGGGGGTAGAAGCTGTTAAAAAGTATTTTGGACCTTCACTTGGCACTCTGGTACCGCTTGCTGTGCGGTAGCAGAGAAAACAGTCTATAACTTGGGTGACTGGAGTCTCTGACAATTTTTAGGGCTTTTCTCTGACAAGCCTATTATATAGGTCCTAGATGGTGTTGTTGCCTACTCTTACCACCTGGGGTCGGCAGTCAGGAAATTCAGGATCTAGTTGCAGAGTGAGGTGTTTAGTCCCAGAGTCCTTAACTTAGTGATGAGCTTCGTAGGCACTAAGGTGTTGAACGCTGAGCTGTAGTCAATGAGCAGCATTCTCACATAGGTCCGGGAGGATGATGTTGATATGAGCCATGACCAAAACACTTCATGTCTACCGACGTGAGTGCCACGGGGCGGTAATCATTTAGGCAGGTTACCTTCGCTTCCTTGGGCATGGGGACTATAGTGGTCTGCTTGAAACATGTAGGTATTACAGACTCGGTCAGGGAGAGGTTGGAAATGTCAGTGAAGACACTTGACAGTTGGTCCGCGCCTGCTTTGAGTACACGTCCCGGTAATCCGTCTGGCCCAGCAGCTTTGTGAACGTTGACCTGTTTAAAGGTCTTGTTTACGTCGGCTACCGAGAGCGTTATCACAAAGTTATCCAGAACAGCTGGTGCTCTCGTGCATGCTTCAGTGTTGCTTGCCTCGAAATTGCATGAATCCCGGAACATATCCCAGTCTGTGCTAGCAAAACAGTCCTGTAGTGTAGCATCCGCTTCATCTGACCACTTCCGAATTGAGCGAATCACTGGTTTTTCCTGCTTTAGTTTTTGCTTGTAATCAGGATATAATTATGGTCAGGTTTGCCAAATGGAGGGTGGGGGAGGGCTTTGTATGCATCTCTGTTTGTGGAATAAAGGTGGTCTAGGATTATTTTATCCCATGGCTGCACATGTGACATGCTGGTAAAAATTTGGTAAAACTGATTTAAGTTTGCCTGCATTAAAGTCCTAAGCCACTAAGAGCACCGGTTCTGGGTGAGCAATTTCTTCTTTGCTTATGGCCTTAGAGCTGGTTGAGAGTGGTCTTAATTCCAGTTTATTTATGTGGTGGTAAACAGAAGACTATGAATAATATAGATGAGAATTCTCTTGGTAGATAGTGTGGTCTACAGCTTATCATGAGGTGCTGTAGCAGGCTCAAGGGTGTGGGATTTCAACGTCACTAAGTTCAATACCAAAACATGCACCAGTAGCACAAATAGAATGCAAATGGAGAGTTGTAGGGATTTCGGTACACGAGGAAAGAAGAGGGAATTCACCAATCACCTAACAGTTCACAAGCCGTTCTCATTGTCCGGTCCATTTTCCTGGGGAAATCCTCACACTCGGGTCCTCAGGCAATCCAGGCTGGTACACAAGGGGGGTTGTCCGACAGTCCAGGTCACAACGTGTTATCACACAGATATTGTTCTCGCTTCTTCCCCTCTTCATAACACTCTTGGTTCTCTCCTACTCTGCCCCTTTGTGCAGGCTGCTTCCTCCTTTATCCCCAAGCACTCCCTTGATTAACGAACAACAGCCTTGCCTCGTTGGGGCAGGAAGTTCAAATATGGCTAAGGGGGGGAGCCAGCGGCCTGACAGATATCTCCCCTCAATCCCCATTCCCCTCACCTCCCCCTGCCGTCTGCCACAGAACTCTACCTCAGGCGAGCAATACCTCAAGGCTTCTTTAATATTAGCATTCACGCACCAGCTGTTATTGACAAATAGACACACACCCCCACCCCTCGTTTTACCAAAGGTAACGTCTCTCTTCTGCCGGTGCATGGAAAATCCCGCTGGCTCTATATCGTCGTTCAGCCACGTCTTGGTGAAACATAAGATGTTATAGTTTATAATGTTCCGTTGGTAGGATAATCCTAATCGTAGGTCATCAATTTTATCTTCCAATAATTGCATGTTAGCAAAAAGAATGGATGGCAGTGGGAGTTTACTCGCTGGCCTACGAATGCTCAGAAGGCTGCCCGTTTTTCCTGCGTTTTTTCTTCACGCAAAAGGCAGGGGTCTGGGCCTGTTCCCGTGAAAGCAGGATATCCTTCTCGCCAGACTCGTTAAAGGAAAACGTTTCTTCCAGTCCATGCTGAGTTATCGCTGTTCTGATGTCCAGAAGTTATTTTCTGTCACAAGAGATGGTAGCAGCAACATTATGTACACAATAAGTAAAAAAAGAAGTTACACAAAGCGCAAAAAACGAACAAAATAGCACAATTGGTTGGTAGAATGAAAAATGTCAGCCATGTTCTTCGGCGCCATCTTGTGTGTGTGTATGGATAGAGTTCCAAGAAAAGACAGGAGAAGATGGCAAAGGAGATAGTGATGAGAGTGAGAGCATACAGTATGAAATTAAATACCCCTTGGGATCTAAAATGAGTTTGGGGTGCCCTCTTGTGTCTCTCTTTTGTTCATTTGAGGATACTACAGTCACCTCTAGTGGAGGTTCTTAGAACACTGCTATTCAAATCAAATCAAATGTATTTGTCACATACACATGGTTAGCAGATGTTAATGCGAGTGTAGCGAAATGCTTGTGCTTCTAGTTCCGACAATGCAGTAATAACCAACAAGTAATCTAGCTAACAATTCCAAAACTACTACCTTATAGACACAAGTGTAAGGGGATAAAGAATATGTACATAAAGATATATGAATGAGTGATGGTACAGAGCGGCATAGGCAAGATACAGTAGATGGTATTGAGTACAGTATATACATATGAGATGAGTATGTAAACAAAGTGGCATAGTTAAAGTGGCTAGTGATACATGTATTACATAAAGATGCAGTAGATGATATAGAGTACAGTATATACGTATACATATGAGATGAATAATGTAGGGTATGTAAACATTATACTAGGTAGCATTGTTTAAAGTGGCTAGTGATATATTTTACATCATTTCCCATCAATTCCCATTATTAAAGTGGCTGGAGTTGAGTCAGTGTGTTGGCAGCAGCCACTCAATGTTAGTGGTGGCTGTTTAACAGTCTGTTGGCCTTGAGATAGAAGCTGCTTTTCAGTCTCTCTGTCCCTGCTTTGATGCACCTGTACTGACCTCCCCTTCTGGATGATAGCGGGGTGAACAGGCAGTGGCTCGGGTGGTTGTTGTCCTTGATGATCTTAATGGCCTTCCTGTGACATCGGGTGGTGTAGGTGTCCTGGAGGGCAGGTAGTTTGCCCCCGGTGATGCGTTGTGCAGACCTCAGTACCCTCTGGAGAGCCTTACGGTTGTGTACCAGGCGGTTGCCGTACCAGGCGGTGATACAGCCCGACAGGATGCTCTCGATTGTGCATCTGTAGAAGTTTGTGAGTGCTTTTGGTGACAAGACGAATTTCTTCAGCCTCCTGAGGTTGAAGAGGCGCTGCTGCGCCTTCTTCACAACGCTGTCTGTGTGGGTGGACCAATTCAGTTTGGCCGTGATGTGTATGCCGAGGAACTTAAAACTTACTATCCTCTCCACTACTGTCCCGTCGATGTGGATAGGGGGGTGCTCCCTCTGCTGTTTCCTGAAGTCCACGATCATCTCCTTTGTTTTGTTGACGTTGTGTGTTATTTTCCTGACACCACACTCCGAGGGCCCTCACCTTCTCCCTGTAGGCTGTCTCGTTGTTGGTAATCAAGCCTACCACTGTAGTGTCATCCGCAAACTTGATGATTGGGTTGGAGGCGTGCATGGCCATGCAGTCGTGGGTGAACAGGGAGTACATGAGATGGCTCAGAACGCACCCTTGTGGAGCCCCAGTGTTGAGGATCAGCGGGGTGGAGATGTTGTTACTTACGGAGTAGTCTTTGTGTCTTGGGAACATTTGGTTATCAATATACAGTTTATCGACTACAAGAGCTACACGTTTCCCTTTTAATCTATTCTCCTTGAAGATTGGGTACAGAACTTTGCGCCGTTCTGCAATTTCCTTTGGGAACTGACCATTCATGCCTATTTTCGTGCCAGCGCGTCTTTTACCCAGGCTTTGAACCATTATTTTATCAACGACTGGGCGCTCATATCTCTGTCCGAAATGGTGTACAGGTTCGAGTTGGATTTTGTAGACAGCTTTGCGTGGAATCTGAAGCGCTGTAAGAAGGAATTCCTTCACCCCACTTTCAGGAACTTCAGGAACAGATTTTCTCTCATAGATCTAGTCTGTATGTCAAGTAACGCTTCTCTCAGAAAGATGTTCTCCTTTTAAAGTTCATTAATATCAATTTCAGTCCCTTTTAGCTTGTTTGTTTCTTTCTCCATTGTCACATCTTTTTCGTCACTCATCTTGAGGTTCGCCTTCAACTCCTTTATATCTTTACTGACTAATTCAAGTATGCCCAGTTTGTCATTTATTGATTTTAACAAGCATAAATCGTCTGTGTCTGTCGGAGTCGCGTTTTCTTTTGTAGATTGGATCTCCTCGTTTACTCTCCGTCATGTTTGGGTGTTGCTTGTTTACGTAATATTTGTCTCTACCTTTTTATAGTCTCTAATTTGTTTTGTGTCAGTCCGCCATCTTACCCTCTCCCATCTCACAGTTGTGTCAGTCCGCCATCTTACCCTCTCCCATCTCACAGTTGTGTCAGTCCGCCATCTTACCCTCTCCCATCTCACAGTTGTGTTAGTCCGCCATCTTACCCTCTCCCATCTCACAGTTGTGTCAGTCCGCCATCTTACCCTCTCCCATCTCACAGTTGTGTCAGTCCGCCATCTTACCCTCTCCCATCTCACAGTTGTGTTAGTCCGCCATCTTACCCTCTCCCATCTCACAGTTGTGTTAGTCCGCCATCTTACCCTCTCCCATCTCACAGTTGTGTCAGTCCGCCATCTTACCCTCTCCCATCTCACAGTTGTGTCAGTCCGCCATCTTACCCTCTCCCATCTCACAGTTGTGTTAGTCCGCCATCTTACCCTCTCCCATCTCACAGTTGTGTCAGTCCGCCATCTTACCATCTCCCATCTCACAGTTGTGTCAGTCCGCCATCTTACCCTCTCCCATCTCACAGTTGTGTTGGACCGGTGTTTCCTGACTTAAAGGGAACCAGCAGCACTTTGTTCTCCACCCCCTCCATAGCCCCAATGCAATACTGTCCATGGGATACATTTAGGGTTGTGGAGGATAACTATTATACCTGTCTTAGCTAAAGTGGTGTGGGAAATGCTCAGTAGGGTCTCTACTAACCATTGGGGGCTGTGTCGTACATATCCAGCAGCAGTTTGTTCTCCACCCCCTCCGTAGCCCTCCGTAGCTCTCCGTAGCCCTCCATAGCCCCCAATGTATTACAGTGTGTTACAGTGTATTGCATTGGTGCCTATGGAGGGGGCGAATTGAAAAGCCAGCAGCAGGCCGTGCGACACAGTCCACCTCAAACTAACCATATTTGTTTAGTAGAGACCCGATTGATTATTTCCCACCCCAGATTATGACAGGGGGTAAAGTTCTCTCTACAACCAAATATGTATACCATTTACAGTGTATTGCATTGAAGGCTATGGATTGGGCAGAGTGAAAAGCCAGGACTGAGCACTCTCTATTAAACCTGTGGCCCAGCACACGAGACAAATTCAAGTTTTCCAGACTCTATTGAGTAATTCCAATAACATCTATTTGTACTTTATTTAGTGCATTTATTTAAATATAGCCTACACAGTAGTTTCAACATATTTGTGTAAACTTTCAAAAGAAATGCTGGTATAAATAATATAATATTTAAAGTAAAATAAGTCAAATTATCCATACATTTTTTCTAAGGTGGTTGCAATGCTGGAAACAGGAAACTGTTTCACATTAGGCCTGTCGTGACATTTTACTGACTATCCCTAATTGCACTGTGCTCTTGTAGTAAATCACATGACTTCTTCAGAACTCACACTCCTTAGATAGACATCTCTAACCTGTTCCCATGAACATGTGATCAAGCTAGTAACATTATAGATGTTTTAAAAGATACATTCTGATTAAGGTCAATAGACTGAAACGTGGAATAAACTGTGGTAACGTGCGTCTCGGTGAGAGGTGTAGGAATCAGGCGCAGGAGAGCAGGGATGTCTGAGAAGCGTGTTTAATAATATAGTCCACCAATACAAAAATGGCACAGACGAAAATCCAAAAACGAAGCTCTCGAATACTCAAACTCGTGCAAACGCACGGAGGAACAAACACAGTTCCGACACTTTACATACACGTGCGTAATAGTGAAAACATCAAATATAATCGAGCACAATACACACAAATCTAATCCCGCACGAACTAAGGCAGGCAACAGGTACCCTATATATACACAGAAATAAACGTAAATCAAACCAGGCGTGAAAAGAATCACAGACAAAACAAACCGAAAAGGAAAAAGGTATCGGTGGGGGCTAGTAAACCGGCGACGCCGACCGCTGAGCGCCGCCCGAACAGGGAGAGGAGTTACCTTCGGTAGAAGTCGTGACATAAACAGATTAAGAAAACCATAAATGATGCTATCGGAGCATACCTGATACAGTGTATTCTCTGAAATATATGACTACAATGGCACTAGATTAACCAGTAAATGCTTGCCTAACAACAGTGACCTTGATGCGGTGGCTAGACTTCACTGATGTAAGAGGGGCCTCTAACTTTTACTTTCACTATTGTCATGCCTGAAGCTGGTAGGGAAAACTGATTAGTAAGAACAGGTTATGTCCTTTTTGAAAGTAGACTTGAACAAACAATACCAAACCATCAATCCCATGTTGGTGATCCACATGAGCATATTGTCTTAGTTTATTCACTTAGTTTAAATCATTATTTGAAAACAATTTCTAGAGACACTATTTCAAACTGGTCTGTTTCTGTGTCCTCAGAGGTGTGTTGACATTGCACAGTACCATATTTCCGATAGAGTTAGTTGACACTTAATTTATGAAATACATATATAGGACTCATACCACTGGAATGCTAATTTTCAACAATGTCAGGTTAGTGGCGAGCCAGCAACCAGAGGGTTGCCAGTTCAAATCCCGGGTCCGATGGGTAAATTCTGTGGGGAAGTGAGCTGGCAACCGGAGGGTTGCTGGTATAAAATCCCAGATACCATTGCCTGCTGTTGTGCCCTTGAGCAAGTCACCCCACAACAACAGGTCCCAGGGCACCCAGTGTGGCAGCCCCCTGCACCTCTCCAAAACCTGTATGTGTATGTATGTATGTGTGTCTTTCGTAGGGGTTGGGTTAAAAGCTGAAGTAACATTTCGGTTGGACCATGTGTGCAATTGACCAATAAACGGATCTTAATCTATAGTCTGTAAATGTACAGTAAATTATCCAGGACTGCAACAGCAACTTCAACAATTATGACACTCACTTTATAAAATATGAGCATAGACATAGCTACTCAGCCATTTCATACAGTAACAAGTTCACTTTGAACCTTATGATAGGTAAAGGAGGACTGAAACTATTGTTTAATGAATGTCCTACCAACACTAACAGACTTTGACAGACCATTCCCAGAGTAGAGGGACATAGATAAGCAGATTGGGAAGCAGTTGATTATACAGTACAGACAATTATAATTCAAACTCAAGATTTGAATGAAATTCTAAATGTATTTTCAGTTAGAAATCAGAAATGATGCCAACCCTTTTGTGGACGCACTGGACCATAGTTGGAGAGTAATCTGATCATGGTGATTGGATCACAAAAGTCAGGTGTAAATACCAGGTGTGAACAGGGCTTCTTTAGATGGAGGTATTATACAGTGACACGCTGTAGATCGAGTACTGTACATCCATCAGTCAGCTTGTGATAGCTTGAAGCCCTCTGCAAAGTCCACCATCTGCCTCAGTGCTCTCAATAGCAGCACATCCATGTCATCATCCAAGTCGATTTCCTCGTGGTAGTTCTTCACAGGCAGGATGCAGTTCACTGGTACCCCCAGTTCATTACTACACTGCTCCATCTGCAAGAAAGAATATGGTTGCAATTCAATCAGATGAGTAGAATAAGACATTTGGACATGTACCTCACAGGAAGACGAAAAAGCATAAATTAAAGTGCTCCCTCAAACCATTTATTTCATACTGTAGGCCAGGGCCTATGGTCCAGGAGTGCTTATCTTGGCAACCCGGAACCAGTCCGAGATATGAAACTCATGAAAACTGCGAAATCGTATAATTAATCCAAATAGCAAGTAACACAAAACCAGCGCACCAAAATAATCTCCCGACAGACATAACATGTAAATGTTTTCCTCATCAAGAGAGATTATGGAGCTCCAAATCTGCAAATACTTGCATTTCTAGCAAAACTTTCAAAATATCATTCACTTACCTTCTTCTTTATATACTTGCTCCAATAGACCTTTTTCAGGTCTTCCCTCACCAATGGACAGGCTAAATCCACTTTGGTGAGAATAACCATTTGGGGAATCCCTGCCAAATACATGGAAACCAATTGAATCTTGTGTCTCTTCCATCTTATTACTACTAAACGTCTAAAGTATCACATCAGTTTGTGAATGTATTAAATAATTTGTTTATTTTACATGAAAATATACTGTGTTATTAGTGAAAAATGCATATTTAAAACTGGGTTCAAGACCAGGGCAACATTCATTTTCCAAACGTTGTTGAATGTTGCAGATAGAAATGTCATGACCGGAGAGGACATGAATCCTTGGTCTATAGGTTGGAGAGGCATGTTTGTTCTACACTAAATATTTCTATCTGAACGATCCAAAACGTTGCATACTGCTGAACGCGCCCCAGGGTTCAAACTCTGCTCTGATATGGGCTGATAAGCACCGACTAGTCAAATGTATGATGAGGCCCCGCCACAACATTATATATTATAAACAATGTTCCATAAAACCTTGTTACCTATGTTACTTGCAACTAGTCTGATGGCTCTCATCTTCTTGAAGATATCATTCGCCTCGTCATTCTTGTTGGCATTCATCATAGGTAGTTTATCAGCTGGTATTGCACTAACTAGGCAGTGAACTGTGTCAGATGGAGTGGGGGCCTTGACATAGTACTCATTCTCCTCTTCTAAAGGTGATACAGGATTAAACTGGTGGAAAAAGAGGGGGAAACAATGTTTATTATAGACAGCAAACATATTTACAGACTGAGAAGTTGCTGTGTTCAGTTCTTACCATGTAACCCTCTTTTACATGCCCCTTCAGGGCCTTGACAATGTCCGCATCATAAACTCCTTTGTTAATACCATTCTCCAGCCCCATGACATCATAGAAGAGGAAGGGGTAGTAGGTTCCAGGTTTTTCTTTCACAATTTTGTGGGTTTCATACTGTAGAAATACATTGCAGAATTACAACTACGTACTGTTTTAAAACCATACGGCATTAATTCAATGCTCATGTCAGTTGTCTACCTTCTAGACCAGGGGTCGACAACAGGCGGCCCGGGGTTCAAAACCGGCCTGCAAGTGATTTTTCTTTTAACAAATATTTTAAAATATTTGTTCCCAAGTACTCCCACAAATAAAAATAAAAGACGTGATCGTGTCTCAATGTAATCAAGGTATGAAATTATTGTTATTTTTCTATTTTTGAGCTTAGTTGCAGTCAATTTGCAGTGTACACATTATTATAATTATGTTCTGGCCCCCCGATCATACACTCTGACAAAAATCATCCTGTGGCTGAATCTAGATGCAATTCTGTTCTAGGTCAATGCAGTTACAGTATGTTAGATATAGGTTAATATATATATATATATATTGTTGTGCTACTTTGAATGTGTCACACAATACCAAAGAATGTACCTTTTTTGTGAAGCTTGCACCTGCAAAGGAATTATCAGCTAAGGCAATGTTCATACATTTGTCCTGAAAGATATTGTTGATGGAGTTGATGAAGCTGGACTTGCCCGCTCCAGCTGGTCCATGGAGGAGGATTCTGATAGTCTTCACCTGAGGGTTTCCAGGCACATAGTCTTTCAGTTTCTGCAGCATTTCCTCTTTCTGACTGTCAGATGGCAGTAGAAACCAGAGAAAGGGTTAAAGAAAGGGTTAGGCTAAATCCTGATTAAGTTATGAAGCACTTAATTCAACAACCCACCACCCCTACTTAAAAATATGTCTCTCTCTGGTTCATCATAAAATATAAGTAGGTGTAGTAGGGTAGATTACAACATAAACATCCACATTGGAGTTATAGTGACCTGAGACCAAACAAATTAGACTTGTGATCAATCTTACACTTCTCAGATTTCCATGTATTTTTGTGCATCTGAAAAGGTTAGTGCATGCTGAACTTACCCCCAAGGTGTGCGTCTCCATTCGTTGCTAAAAGCTGTTAAACAAAAGAGTCAGTACATATTCTGATAAAGAACTTCTCACTAAATATTTTTTATGAAATATTGAAATTTCATCAATTTCAAATTACATAACACTCCCCTGGACTAAATATTTAAAAGCAAAACTCTCCCCAGAACTGAAATTCAAAAGGCATGATACTCCCCAAAATTACTCCATGTACCCGTTCCATAGATTCTGAAAGTTCCCTTAGCTATGTTACAAAACCATTTAGCCTCCTTGAGGCTCTGTAAAGCATTACAATGTCCTCAAACTCAAAGTAAAATCTTTTTACCTTAAGAAGTTTTATGCCTATATACAGTATGAAACAATATTGTAGCTGATGTTTTTGGTGGCTCTTTCTGGGTCGGTTGAAAGCAGCCCAGGTAAGGCAAGAAGTGTCAACACTTTAGGGTAGTGGTTAGAGTGTTGGACTAGTAACCAGAAGGTTGTAAGTTCAAACCCCTGAGCTGACAAGGTACAAATCTGTTGTTCTGCCCCTGAACAGGCAGTTAACCCACTGTTCCTAGGTCATTGAAAATAAGAATTTGTTCTTAACTGACTTGCCTAGTTAAATACAGGTTAAAAAAAATCACTGATTTGATTTTTAAAATGTATTTCAATGGAAGTTTTAATACATTTCTGGAACAATTTTTTATGAAAAAGTCAACATTTTGGGAACATCACCATCAAGTACAAAATGGTGATTAAACCCCTGCATACATATAAACATACTAATTACCTGGTGATGGAGGTGGAGGTGGAGGGCTAGGTTTGGATTTAAACAACCCCATGCCTTTCTCCTCAAATTATTCTTCAGTTTGTTTCAACTGAAATACAAAATAAATACTCTAAACAAACAAACAAAAAACACACACACACACACACACACACACACACACACACACACACACACACACACACACACACACACACACACACACACACACACACACAGCATCGTTTATACCCGGTGCTTACATGCATCCTTTGTCTTCATCTTGTCCACATTATAATTGTTCCCACATTTTTTTTTACAGGGTAGAAAATTAAAGACGCATTGTGATATGATTGTGATCTAATCTTCCAGACCACTTCCGGAGGTAATCAGGGACAAATTGCATCTGGATTTCAACCAAGTGTAAACAGATCTGGATGGTCAAACAATTCAAATCATAATTTTACCGGCTTCTAAAATAATTGACAGGTAGCACCACTGACTTATGGCGTCAATAGTTGGTGTAAACTAGAAAATATTATTTTGAAATAAATAATATCTTTCAACAAATTTGCATACAGGCTGGCACCAGGAAATCTGGTCCCAATGCAACAAGAGACATATTTTAAAACCATGTCACTTAAAATATATATGGACTTCCCGGTCGCGGCCGGTTACAACAGAGCCTGGGCGCGAACCCAGAGTCTGTGATGGCACTGCCCCACCCGGGAGGCCTATTTAGTCCTATCATACAACAAGTTCACTTTGAACCTTATGATAGGTAAAAGAGGACTGAATGTCCTAACAACACTAAATAGTAGACAGACTTTGACCGACCATTCACAGAGTAAAGGCACATAGGTTAGTAGATTGGGTAACTGTTAAATTTGACAGTACAGACAATTTATAATTCAAACTCAAGATGTGAATTGGAATTCAAAATGTATCCTCAGTTCAATTCAGATGTGTAAACTGGTGTAAACAACAGGTGTGAACAGGGCTTTTTTAGATGGAGGTATTATAGTGACAGGCAGTTCATCCTTCCTTCAGCTTGTGGTAGCTCGAAGCCATCTGCAAAGTCCACCATTTTATTTATGCCTAATTTCTGAACATAACATCAACGGTAAAACAATAAACAAATGGACCAAAATTGTCTATAGCCTACCTCAAGTCTTCCAGTGATAAGGTGTGTCAAGAATTTGATGAAGTCCCAAATAAGTGTCAAGGTTAAGTCTGACACTCCTTTTTATACCTCTCGAAGGATAGTTCTTTCTGTTTGGTTTTTAGTTTCTGTTTTGGTTTCATCTGCATAAAGAATGTCCCACTATGTTCTATTCTGCCAGCAGCACAATTGATGACATCGTCTTCATATGGTAACGAGGAAACCTTCAAAATACAATCCCACATTTCAACACATTGTAATATCATTAGCTGATAAAACATAATACATTTTAATCAAGGGCCACTTTTATTGTGCCAACAAGAAAAGGAAAAAAGTCATTTATGGTTTTAAAAACATATTTTAAGACCAACAATGACAAAATAGATTGGCTTCGAGAAATAACTATTCTGGGTGTAAGTAAGGAATATGTATTGTTGCTGGCAGATATAGCAGCTCTGCTTCTAGCTCCGAAGCAACTTTGCAGTATTTTTTGGGATGTGTTATTTCTTACATTATTATCCCAGAATTGTTTTTGTGCTATTACTTACAGCTGGAAATAACTTTTGCATATCAGAGCGGAGGTGAATCCCCAGCATTACGACCAGCAATACGAATTTCCCAAATTGTTCGTACCCCCCACGGCAACGGAACTTTTCCCAGAGGCTGCTCCAAGACGCCGCCGGCGGAGAAGAGGTATACAGAGTGGACTTCTAGTCCGACTAAGGAGACGTGCACACCATCCGCAGCTTCTGAGTATATTACTCACTAATGGTCAGTCTCTGGGCAATAAAGTAGACGAGCTCAGGTGAGGATCTCCTTCCAGAGAGACATCTGGGACTGTAACATATTCTGTTTTATGGAATCATGGCTCTCTCGAGATATACTGTCCCTGTCCATACAGCCAGCTGGGTTCTCAGTACATCGCACAGACATTAATAAAGAACTCTCTGGGAAGAAGAAAGGCGGTGGTGTATGTATCATGATTAACTACTCATGGTGTGATTGCGATAACATACAGAAACTCAAGTCCTTTTGTTCACCCGACCTAGAATACGTCACAATTACAGTGCCTTGCGAAAGTATTCGGCCCCCTTGAACTTTGCAACCTTTTGCCACATTTCAGGCTTCAAACATAAAGATATAAAACTGTATTTTTTTGTGAAGAATCAACAACAAGTGGGACACAATCATGAAGTGGAACGACATTTATTGGATATTTCAAACTTTTTTAACAAATCAAAAACTGAAAAATTGGGCGTGCAAAATTATTCAGCCCCTTTACTTTCAGTGCAGCAAACTCTCTCCAGACGTTCAGTGAGGATCTCTGAATGATCCAATGTTGACCTAAATGACTAATGATGATAAATACAATCCACCTGTGTGTAATCAAGTCTCCGTATAAATGCACCTGCACTGTGATAGTCTCAGAGGTCCGTTAAAAGCGCAGAGAGCATCATGAAGAACAAGGAACACACCAGGCAGGTCCGAGATACTGTTGTGAAGAAGTTTAAAGCCGGATTTGGATACAAACAGATTTCCCAAGCTTTAAACATCCCAAGGAGCACTGTGCAAGCGCTAATATTGAAATGGGAGGAGTATCAGACCACTGCAAATCTACCAAGACCTGGCCGTCCCTCTAAACTTTCAGCTCATACAAGGAGAAGACTGATCAGAGATGCAGCCAAGAGGCCCATGATCACTCTGGATGAACTGCAGAGATCTACAGCTGAGGTGGGAGACTCTGTCCATAGGACAACAATCAGTCGTATATTGCACAAATCTGGCCTTTATGGAAGAGTGGCAAGAAGAAAGCCATTTCTTAAAGATATCCATAAAAAGTGTTGTTTAAAGTTTGCCACAAGCCACCTGGGAGACACACCAAACATGTGGAAGAAGGTGCTCTGGTCAGATGAAACCAAAATTGAACTTTTTGGCAACAATGCAAAACGTTATGTTGGCGTAAAAGCAACACAGCTGAACACACCATCCCCACTGTCAAACATGGTGGTGGCAGCATCATGGTTTGGGCCTGCTTTTCTTCAGCAGGGACAGGGAAGATGGTTAAAATTGATGGGAAGATGGATGGAGCCAAATACAGGACCATTCTGGAAGAAAACCTGATGGAGTCTGCAAAAGACCTGAGACTGGGACGGAGATTTGTCTTCCAACAAGACAATGATCCAAAACATAAAGCAAAATCTACAATGGAATGGTTCAAAAATAAACATATCCAGGTGTTAGAATGGCCAAGTCAAAGTCCAGACCTGAATCCAATCGAGAATCTGTGGAAAGAACTGAAAACTGCTGTTCACAAATGCTCTCCATCCAACCTCACTGAGCTCGAGCTGTTTTGCAAGGAGGAATGGGAAAAAATGTCAGTCTCTCGATGTGCAAAACTGATAGAGACATACCCCAAGCGACTTACAGCTGTAATCGCAGCAAAAGGTGGCGCTACAAAGTATTAACTTAAGGGGGCTGAATAATTTTGCACGCCCAATTTTTCAGTTTTTGATTTGTTTGAAATATCCAATAAATGTCGTTCCACTTCATGATTGTGTCCCACTTGTTGTTGATTCTTCACAAAAAAATACAGTTTTATATCTTTATGTTTGAAGTCTGAAATGTGGCAAAAGGTCGCAAAGTTCAAGGGGGCCAAATACTTTCGCAAGGCACTGTAAATGCCGACCATATTACCTCCCAAGAGAATTCTCTTCGGTTATAGTCATAGCCGTGTATATTCCCCCTCAGGCTGATAACACAATGGCCCTCAACGAACTACATTGGACTTTATGCAAACTGGAAACCACATAACCCGAGGCAACATTTATTGTAGCTGGGGATTTTAACAAAGCAAATTTTATGAAAATGCTATTGAAGTTCTATCAACCCACTGACTGTAGTACTCGCTCTTGTAAAACACTCGATCACTGCTACTCCCCCTTCCGGGATGTTTTAAAGGCCCTCCCCGCCCTGCCTTTGGCAAATTAGATCACATTCTGCATTTTGCTCCTCCCTTCCTATAGGCAGAAACTCAAATAGGAAGTAACCGTGCTAAGGTCTATTCAACGCTGGTCTGACTAATCGGAATCCATGCTTCATGATTGTTTTGATCACACGGACTGGGATAAGTTCTGGGTAGCCTCTGAGAATAACATTGACGTATACACGGACATGGTGACTGAGTTCATCAGAAAGTGTATAGGGGATGTTGTTCCCACTGTGACTATTAAAACCTACCCAAACCAGTAACCGTGGATAGATGACAGAATTCACGCAAGTTGACTGGGAAAATGGTTGAATACAAACAGTGTAGTTATTCCCTCCGTAAGGCAATCAAACAGGCAAAA
Organism: Oncorhynchus clarkii lewisi; assembly: GCF_045791955.1. Taxonomy (NCBI): domain Eukaryota; kingdom Metazoa; phylum Chordata; class Actinopteri; order Salmoniformes; family Salmonidae; genus Oncorhynchus; species Oncorhynchus clarkii. The sequence continues at coordinate 59,728,195 of NC_092159.1, read as the reverse complement.
CGTCAGTACAGAGACAAAGTGGAGTCGCAATTCAACTGCTCAGACACACGATGTACTGTATGTGGCAGGGTTTAAAGACAATCATGGATTACCGCCCCAATAGATCCACAGACAATGCAATCGCCATCACACTGCACACTGCACTATCCCATCTGGACAAGAGGAATTCCTACAGTATGTAAGAATGCTGTTCATTGACTATAGCTCAGCGTTCAACACCAAAGTACCCTCCAAGCTCATCATTAAGCTCAGGCCCTGGGTCTGAACCCCGCCCTGTACAACTGGTTCCTGGACTTTCTGACTTGCCGCCCCCAGGTGGTGAAGGTAGGAAACAACACCTCCAATTCGCTGATCCTCAACACAGGGGCCCCACAAGCTTGCAGACAATACAACAGAAGTAGGCCTGATTACCAACAATAATGAGACAGCCTACAGGGAGAAGGTGAGGGCTCTGGCGAAGCGGTGCCAGGAAAATAACCTCTCCCTCAATGTCAACAAAACAAAGGAGATGTCGACTTCAGGAAACTTCAGAGGGAGCACTCCCCTAACCACATCAACGGGACCGCAGTTGAGAAGGTGAAAAGCTTCAAGTTCCTCTCCATACACATCACTGACAATCTGGAATGGTGATAAGAGTGCCTCTTCAACCTCAGGAGGCTGAAGAAATTTGGTTTGGCCCCTAAGACCTTCACAAACATTTACATATGCACAATTGAGAGCATCCTGTTGGGCTGTATCACCGCCTGGTACAGAAACTGCAGGGCTCTCCAGAGGGTAGTGCGGTCTGCCCAACACATCACCGGGGGCACAAAGTGAACCCTCCAGGACAACTAAAGCACCCGATGTCACAGGAAGGCCAAAAATATCCAGGACAACAACCACCCGAGCCACTGCCTGTTCACCCCTTTATCATCCAGAAGGCAAGGTCAGTACAGGTGCTTCAAAGCTGGGACTGAGACACTGAAAAGCAGCTTCTATCTCAAGGCCATCAGACTGTTAAACAGTCAGTCATCACTAGCACATTAGAGGCTAATGTTTACATACTTTAGAGGCTAATGTTTACATGCTTTACTAATCTCATATGTATATACTGTATTCTATTGTACTATATTTTAGTCAATGCCACTCCAACATTGCTCGTCCTAATATTTATATATTTCTTAATTCCATTCTTTTACTTTTAGATTGGTGTGTGTTGTTGTGAATTGTTAGATACTACTGCACTGTTGGAGCTAGGAATACAAACATTTCGCTACACCCGCAAAAACATCTGCTAAATATGTGTATGTGACCAAAAACATCTGTTAATATGTGTATGTGACCAAAAACATCTGTTAATATGTGTATGTGACCAAAAACATCTGTTAATATGTGTATGTGACCAAAAACATCTGTTAATATGTGTATGTGACCAATAACATCTGTTAATATGTGTATGTGACCAAAAACATCTGTTAATATGTGTATGTGACCAAAAACATCTGTTAATATGTGTATGTGACCAATAACATCTGTTAATATGTGTATGTGACCAAAAACATCTGTTAATATGTGTATGTGACCAATAACATCTGTTAATATGTGTATGTGACCAAAAACATCTGCTAAATATGTGTATGTGACCAAAAACATCTGTTAATATGTGTATGTGACCAATAACATCTGTTAATATGTGTATGTGACCAACAACATCTGCTAAATATGTGTATGTGACCAAAAACATCTGTTAATATGTGTATGTGACCAAAAACATCTGTTAATATGTGTATGTGACCAAAAACATCTGCTAAATATGTGTATGTGACCAATAACATCTGCTAAATATGTGTATGTGACCAATAAAATGTGATTTGATTTGTCCTTTTTCTCCATTCCATAGGCGGCCGAATCACATCAAGTGAGCTTACATCACTACAAAAAACCTGCTAATCAAACAACAGTGCAGGGCATGTGCACTGAATTAAAGGTTAACCACACTCAAAAATAGTTTCTTAGATTTTTTTCAGAATATCTCAAAAGTCCTCCACTGATGTGGCTTAAGCATTGTTATGAACACAGAAAATCCAATTTAGTTTTTCTATTTCAAAAGTGTGAAAGAATAGTGTAAACCAGAAATAAAAAATGGGGAAATCCAAAACCTGTGAAATAAAATAAAAAACAGATTTTAAAAAGCCCTACCAATGTGTTTTGCTGTGCATGACTGCACTTTGGAGCGTGTGTCATCCTGCAGCACAGCATTTTGTGGGAAGTTGAGGTCAGGTCCAACACTGACTACGCACCCAAGAGGGAAAGAGGTTGATATATTGTTTAGTGATTATATATTATATATCAAATTTAGCAGCCGCTTTTATCGAAAGTTACTTACAGTCATGTGTGAATCAATTTAATATGATTTATAAGACCTTTTATTAAGGTATCATATTTGACCTAGTGGGTAATGCCACATTTGACATTGGTGATTATGTCACACAGTTATTCCACATTTATGAACCCTTTATAAAGCATGATACACAGTTATAGATGATTTGTAAAACATTTCTGTAGTGTTTATGAAGGTTTTATCAAGCATTTATAAGATGAACGTAATATAAAGTGGAACCAATCAGGGTCAATCCCGCTTTGTAAAACAATAAAATGAGAAATAAATCCAAATCCCACTTTGTAACACAATACAATGTGAAGAAATCCAAGGGGTATGATTACTTTTGCAAGGCACTGTATATAAATCACTGTCTCAGATTATTGTTTTTTGGTTGGTTTTGGTTGGTTGTACTATGCTCTTCTAGTAAATCACATGATGAAATCATCCTTCTCAGTTAGAGACCTCTAACCTCAGACACCTCTAACATGTGCTTCCTGTTCCCATAAACATGGAATCAAGTAACAGAAAGAAATGTTAGAAGATACATCCTGATGAAGGTCATTAGACTGAAAGGTGGATTAAATAGATAGGACTAATTGATTTAATTGTAAAAAAAATTGTCATCAATCTACTCAAAATACTCTAATGTCAAAGTGGAAGAAACCTTTTTAAAATAAATTCATTCAGGATTAACATTTGCCTTAACAAATCACATACAGTGCCTGTGGAAAGTTTTCAGACCCCTTGTCTTTTTCCACATTTTGTTATGTTACAGCCTTATTCTAAAATTGATGAAATGTTTTTTTTCCTCCTCATCAATCTACACACCCCATAATGACAAAGCAAAAACAGGTTTATTGACATTTTTGCTAATACATATATTTAAAAAACTGGAATATTACATTTACATAAGTATTCAGACCTTTTACTCAGTAATTTGTTGAAGCACATTTGGCAGTGATTACAGCCTCCCTTCTGTATTTGGGGAGTTTCTTCCATTTTTCTCTGCAGATCCTCTCAAGCTCTGTCAGGTTGGATGGGGAGCGTTTCTGCACAGCTATTTTCAGGTCTGTCGATGTTGGATCAGGTTTAAGTCCTGCCTCTGGCTAGGCCACACAAGAACATTCAGAGACTTGTCCCTAAGCCACTCTTGTGTTGTCTTGGCTGTGTGCTTAGGGTCGTTGTCCTGTTGGAAGGTGAATCTTTGCCCCAGTCTGAGGTCCTGGGAGCTCTGGAGCAGGTTTTTATCAAGGATCTCTCTGTACTTTGGTCTGTTCATCTTTGCCTTGATCCTGACTAGTCTCCCAGTCCCTGCCACTAAAAAACATCCCCTCAGCATGATTCTGCCACCACCAATCTTCACTGTAGGGATAGTGCCAGGTTTCCTCCAGACGTGACGCTTGGCATTCAGGCCAAAGAGTTCAACCTTGTTTTCATCAGACCAGATAATCTTGTTTCTGATGGTGCTTTTCGGAAAAATCCAAACGGGCTGTCATGTCCTTTTTACTGAGGAGTGGCTTCCATCTGCCATTCTACCATAAAGGCCTGATTGGTGGAGTGCTGCATAGATGGTTTATCTTCTGGAAGGTTCTCCCATCTCCACAGAGGAACTCTAGTGCTCTGCCAGACCATCGCATTCTTGGTCACCTCCCTGACCAAGGCCCTTCTCCCCTTTCTTAGTTTGACCGGGCAGCCAGCTTTAGGAAGAGTCTTGGTGGTTCCAAACCTCTTCCATTTAATAATGATGGAGACCACTGTGTTCTTGGTGACCTTCAATGCTGCAGAAATTATTTGGTACTGTGGTGGAAATTCACACCAGGGACACATGAAGCCAATATTAAAATGAATCACTCTTTATTATCAGCAAGCTGGAGAGGTTATAACAAACACTGCACACTGTACAGGTCTATTAGAAGTTTTGTTGGGGCAGTCCCAGCAGTGATCTCGTATACGGCATAATTAATTCATCACTACTGGTGGCTCGCACATGTGACTGACCAATACCTCACGAGGCTCTCTCTCCAAGTTGAGACCTTGAAACTGACATACCTCGGTTGTTCCCATAGCAATATTCAGGATGAGTGATAGTGAGGATTCCTCCATACACGATCAGTCACCTGCATGAACCCATCTAATTAGTTATTAGAAAGTGGCATTGATTTGATACATAAACATAACATTTTCCTCACAGTACCCTCAACTCAATCCTGTCTCAGAACTCTACAGACAATTCAATTGAATTTACCACAGGTATGAGTCTGAATACTTATGTAAATAGGGAATTTCTGTTTTTTTTTAATTATACATTTGCAAACATTCTAAAAACCTGTTTTCGCTTCGTCATTATGGGGTATTCTGTGTAGATTGCTGAGGATGTTTATTTATTTATTCCATTTTAGAAAAAGACTAACGCAACAAAATGTGGAAAAGTCAAGGGGTCTGAATACTGTCCCCTATACACACAAAATCTATAAGGTTCCTTAGTCAAGTATTGAATTTCAAGCACAGATTCAACTAAATAAACCAGGGAGCTTTTCGAAAGCCTCATAAAGAAGGGCAGTGATTGGTAGATGGGTAACAATAACAAATCAGACATTGAATATCTCTTTAAGCATGGCAAAGTTAATACTTATGCTGTGGATTATGTATTAAACCACCCATACACCTCACCCAGACCTTTTGAACTGAGCTACAGGACAGGAATGAAACTGCTCAGGGATGTTCCCATGAGGCCATTGGTGATTTTAAAACGGTTACAGAGTTCAATGGCTGTAATGTGGAAAAATGGATGGAGGATGGATCAACAACATTGTAGTGATTCCACAATAATGACTTAAATGACAAAGTGAAGAGAAAAAAAATCTAAATATACAGAATAAATATATTCAAAACATGCATCTTGTGTGCAAAAATATTTTAAGAATGCACTTTTTAGCCTAATGCAAATTCTTATGTTTGGGGCAAATCCCTTATTTTCAAGCATATTGGTGGCTGCATCATGCTATGGCTAAGCTTAACATCAGCAAATACTGGGGAGTTTTTAAGGATAAAAAGAAACGGGATGGGGCAACATCCTAGAGGAAACAATCTGGTTCAGTCTGCTTTACACCAGACACTGGGAGAGGAATCTACCTTTCAGCAGGACAACATCCTAGAGGAAACAATCTGGTTCAGTCTGCTTTACACCAGACACTGGGAGAGGAATCTACCTTTCAGCAGGACAACATCCTAGAGGAAACAATCTGGTTCAGTCTGCTTTACACCAGACACTGGGAGAGGAATCTATCTTTCAGCAGGGCAACATCCTAGAGGAAACAATCTGGTTCAGTCTGCTTTACACCAGACACTGGGAGAGGAATCTATCTTTCAGCAGGACAACATCCTAGAGGAAACAATCTGGTTCAGTCTGCTTTACACCAGACACTGGGAGAGGAATCTACCTTTCAGCAGGACAACATCCTAGAGGAAACAATCTGGTTCAGTCTGCTTTACACCAGACACTGGGAGAGGAATCTACCTTTCAGCAGGACAACATCCTAGAGGAAACAATCTGGTTCAGTCTGCTTTACACCAGACACTGGGAGAGGAATCTACCTTTCAGCAGGACAACATCCTAGAGGAAACAATCTGGTTCAGTCTGCTTTACACCAGACACTGGGAGAGGAATCTATCTTTCAGCAGGGCAACATCCTAGAGGAAACAATCTGGTTCAGTCTGCTTTACACCAGACACTGGGAGAGGAATCTATCTTTCAGCAGGACAACATCCTAGAGGAAACAATCTGGTTCAGTCTGCTTTACACCAGACACTGGGAGAGGAATCTACCTTTCAGCAGGACAACATCCTAGAGGAAACAATCTGGTTCAGTCTGCTTTACACCAGACACTGGGAGAGGAATCTACCTTTCAGCAGGACAACATCCTAGAGGAAACAATCTGGTTCAGTCTGCTTTACACCAGACACTGGGAGAGGAATCTATCTTTCAGCAGGACAACATCCTAGAGGAAACAATCTGGTTCAGTCTGCTTTACACCAGACACTGGGAGAGGAATCTATCTTTCAGCAGGGCAACATCCTAGAGGAAACAATCTGGTTCAGTCTGCTTTACACCAGACACTGGGAGAGGAATCTATCTTTCAGCAGGGCAACATCCTAGAGGAAACAATCTGGTTCAGTCTGCTTTACACCAGACACTGGGAGAGGAATCTATCTTTCAGCAGGACAACATCCTAGAGGAAACAATCTGGTTCAGTCTGCTTTACACCAGACACTGGGAGAGGAATCTACCTTTCAGCAGGACAACATCCTAGAGGAAACAATCTGGTTCAGTCTGCTTTACACCAGACACTGGGAGAGGAATCTACCTTTCAGCAGGACAACATCCTAGAGGAAACAATCTGGTTCAGTCTGCTTTACACCAGACACTGGGAGAGGAATCTATCTTTCAGCAGGACAACATCCTAGAGGAAACAATCTGGTTCAGTCTGCTTTACACCAGACACTGGGAGAGGAATCTATCTTTCAGCAGGACAACATCCTAGAGGAAACAATCTGGTTCAGTCTGCTTTACACCAGACACTGGGAGAGGAATCTACCTTTCAGCAGGACAACATCCTAGAGGAAACAATCTGGTTCAGTCTGCTTTACACCAGACACTGGGAGAGGAATCTACCTTTCAGCAGGACAACATCCTAGAGGAAACAATCTGGTTCAGTCTGCTTTACACCAGACACTGGGAGAGGAATCTACCTTTCAGCAGGACAACATCCTAGAGGAAACAATCTGGTTCAGTCTGCTTTACACCAGACACTGGGAGAGGAATCTACCTTTCAGCAGGACAACATCCTAGAGGAAACAATCTGGTTCAGTCTGCTTTACACCAGACACTGGGAGAGGAATCTACCTTTCAGCAGGACAACATCCTAGAGGAAACAATCTGGTTCAGTCTGCTTTACACCAGACACTGGGAGAGGAATCTACCTTTCAGCAGGACAACATCCTAGAGGAAACAATCTGGTTCAGTCTGCTTTACACCAGACACTGGGAGAGGAATCTATCTTTCAGCAGGACAACATCCTAGAGGAAACAATCTGGTTCAGTCTGCTTTACACCAGACACTGGGAGAGGAATCTACCTTTCAGCAGGACAACATCCTAGAGGAAACAATCTGGTTCAGTCTGCTTTACACCAGACACTGGGAGAGGAATCTACCTTTCAGCAGGACAACATCCTAGAGGAAACAATCTGGTTCAGTCTGCTTTACACCAGACACTGGGAGAGGAATCTACCTTTCAGCAGGGCAACATCCTAGAGGAAACAATCTGGTTCAGTCTGCTTTACACCAGACACTGGGAGAGGAATCTATCTTTCAGCAGGGCAACATCCTAGAGGAAACAATCTGGTTCAGTCTGCTTTACACCAGACACTGGGAGAGGAATCTATCTTTCAGCAGGGCAACATCCTAGAGGAAACAATCTGGTTCAGTCTGCTTTACACCAGACACTGGGAGAGGAATCTATCTTTCAGCAGGGCAACATCCTAGAGGAAACAATCTGGTTCAGTCTGCTTTACACCAGACACTGGGAGAGGAATCTACCTTTCAGCAGGACAATATATATATATATAAAATCTGGTTCAGTCTGCTTTACACCAGACACTGGGAGAGGAATCTACCTTTCAGCAGGACAATATATATATATATATATAATCTGGTTCAGTCTGCTTTACACCAGACACTGGGAGAGGAATCTACCTTTCAGCAGGACAATATATATATATATACATATATATAAGAGGCAAAAGGCGGGGACGGGGGCTGGGATTAAAAATACAAATGTAGGATAAAACACACACCACGACAAGAGAAACATCACAACACTACATAAAGAGAGACCTAAGACAACACAGCATGGCAGCAACACATAACAACACAGCATGGTAGCAACACAGCATGACAACAACAAGGTAGCAACACAACATGGCAGAAGCAGAACATGGCAGCAGCACAAACACGGTACAAACAATGTTAGGCACATGCAACAGCACAAAGGGCAACAGGTAGAGACAACAATACATTACGTATCAGCATCAGTAAGAGTCCATGATTGAGTTTTGAATGTACAGATGGAGAGCCCTTTCCTGCAGTCAAATGACCTAGTGGACTAATGGCTGGGATGTTTTTTTTTTTTTTTCTTCATAATTTCTTTATTAATAAACATTCTTTTTTTTTTTTTAAATCTGGTGTTTCTATGTCAAACAGTTTTGTTATTTCAGTCTTCTGTGATGTATATAAAGTGTAATACTAATGTGCAAACTCAAAAAATGTATCTAACCTGGTATAGGTCTTCTTTTATAAACCAATAACTAAACTTTTTCAGGACCCTGTCTATCAAAGATAATTCGTAAAAATCCAAATAACTTCACAGATCTTCATTATAAAGGTTTTAAACACTGTTTCCCATGCTTGTTCAATGAACCATAAGCAATTAATGAACATGCACCTGTGGAACGGTCATTAAGACAAACAGCTTACAGATGGTAGGCAATTAAGGTCACAGTTATGAAAACTTAGGACACTAAAGAGGCCTTTCTACTGACTCTGAAAAACACCAACAGAAAGATGCCCAGGGTCCCTGCTCATCTGTGTGAACGTACCTAGGCATGCTGCAAAGAGGAATGAGGACTGCAGATGTGGCCAGGGCAATACGTTGCAATGTCCGTACTGTGAGACGCCTAAGACAGCGCTACAGGGAGACAGGATGGACAGCTGATTGTCCTCGCAGTGGCAGACCACGTGTAACAACACCTGAACAGGATCAGTACATCCGAACATCACACCTGCGGGACAGGTACAGGATGGCAACACCAACTGCCAGAGTTACACCAGGAACACACAATCCCTCCATCAGTGCTCAAACTGTCCGCAATAGGCTGAGAGTGGCTGGACTGAGGGCTTGTAGGCCTGTTGTAAGGCAGGTCCTCACCAGACATCACCGGCAACAACATTTCCTATGGGCACAAACTCACCATCGTTGGACCAGACAGGACTGGCAAAAAGTGCTCTTCACTGACGAGTCGTGGTTTTGTCTCACCAGGGGTGATGGTCGGATTCGCGTTTATTGTCGAAGGAATGAGCGTTACACCGAGGCCTGTGCTCTGGAGCGGGATCGATTTTGAGGTGGAGGGTCCGTCATGGTCTGGGGCTGTGTGTCACAGCATCATCGGACTGAGCTTATTGTCATTGCAGGCAATCTCAACGCTGTGCATTACAGGGAAGACATCCTCCTCCCTCATGTGGTACCCTTCCTGCAGACTCATCCTGACATGACCCTCCAGCATGACAATGCCACCAGCCATACTGCTCGTTCTGTGCGTGATTTCCTGCAAGACAGGAATGTCAGTGTTCTGTCATGGCCAGCGAAGAGCCCAGATCTCAATCCCATTGAGCACATCTGGGACCTGTTGGATCGGAGGGTGAGGGCTAGGGCCATTTACCCACACATATCCAGGAACTTGCAGGTGCCTTGGTGGAAGAGTGGGGTAACATCTCACAGCAAGAACTGGCAAATCTGGTGCAGTCCATGAGGAGGAGATGCACTGCAGTACTTAATGCAGCTGGTGGCCACACCAGATACTGACTGTTACTTTTGATTTTGACCCCCCCTTTGTTCAGAGATACTTTATTCCATTTCTGTTAGTCACATGTTTGTGGAACTTGTTCAGTCTCAGTTTTTGAATCTTGTTATGTTCATACAAATATTTACACATGTTAAGTTTGCTGAAAATCAACGCAGTTGACAGTGAGAGGATGTTTCTTTTTTTGCTGAGCTTGTGAGTGAGGTGTATACTTTTGTTTCAAAATAGATTTGTTTAAGACTACCAAGAAACACTGTGTGACCCTGATTTAGCCCACTGCAGTAAAAGGTTAAGATAATGTGACTGGCAGAACATGTTACGGTTTTCTTCTGGTGAAAGAGAGGAGGACCAAAATGCAGCGTGGTTCTTTAATGAAAGATGAAAAATACAAACAATTTACAAAACAAGAAACACCGAAACAGCCCTATCTGGTGCAACAAACAAAGAGACAGGAACAATCACCCATGAAATACCCATGAAATACTCAAAGAATATGGCTGCCTAAATATGGTTCCCAATCAGAGACAACGATAAACACCTGCCTCTGATTGAGAACCACTCTAGGCAACCATAGACTTTCCTAGACTACTTAACTAAACACAATCCCATAAACTACAAAAACCCCTAGACAAAACAAACCACATAAATCACCCATGTCGCACCCTGGCCTAACCACAATAATAAAGAAAACACAAAATACTAAGGCCAGGGCGTGACAGGTGTTGGTGTTGTATGTGGAGGATGGGGGTTGCAGTAGGTATCTCAGATAGGGGGGAGTGAGGCCTAAGAGGGTTTTGTAAACAAGCATAAACCAGTGGGTCTTGCTCCGGGTATACAGTGATGGCCAGTTTCCAGAGTGCAGTGATAAATCGGTGGCAAACCTGATGGCTAAATGGTAAAGAACATCTAGCCGCTCGAGAGCACCCTTAACTGCCGATCTATAAATGGATATATGGGTAGATGGTCATATGAATCAGGGTTAGTTTGGCAGACGGGGTGAAAGAGGAAACCAAGTCTAGGTGTAACCTTACCCTGCAGCTTGGATATGTGCTGAGAGAAGGACAGTGTACTGTCTAACCATACTCCCAAGTACTTGTACGCTCTCACATTTTGTACACAAATTTGTTTACATCCCTGTTAGTCAGCATTTTTCCTTTGCCAAGATAATCCATCCTCCTGACAGGTGTGGCATATCAAGAAGCTTGCACTGGGTACAATAAAAGACCACTCTAAAATGTGCAGTTTTGTCACACAGTGCAACAGATGTTTCAAGTTTTCAGGGAGCGCGCAATTGGCATGCTGACTGCTTGAATTTCCAACAGAGCTGTTGCCACATCATTTTATGTTCATTTCTCAACCAGTGGGCAAAGTCGCTTCCAATGTCGTTTCAGAGAATTTGGCACAACCGCAGACCATGTGTAACCACGCCAGCACAGGACCTCCACATCCGGCTTGGACTGAGGAGAACGGGAGCTACGGGTAGTACCAGGGTGTTAGTAGGTGACACAAGCACCCAGATTAAATAAAATACATTTAATGAAACAAAACCCCTACTGTATCTGCCTACCTAACATCAACAGGCAGCACCAGTAGCGCAACAATTAAAAATAGACACTAAAAGTAAAGCTCCTGGCGATCATAGCGATCTGACTCCCGGATTCCGTCTGAACTTGGAATATTCCTGTTCACGGGCTTTTGCCACTGACCCTCAACCTGGTTGTTCTGTTCTGCGTTGTGTACTATTAATTTGAAGTTTGATGGAATAACAATTTTAACTCTACTACACTCGCTGTCTGCCATCTGCCCGGTACAGTTTAAACCGGGATTCATCAGTGAAGAGCACACTTCTCCAGCATGCCATCGAAGGTGTGCATTTTCACACTGAAGTTGGTTACAATGCCGAACTTCAAGACCCTGAAGACGGTTTCTGTCAGTTTGTGCATAAATTCCTTGGTTGTGCAAATCCACAGTTTCATCAGCTGGTGGCTGGTCTCAGAGGAACCTGCTGGTGAATAAACCGGAGAAAACACAGAGAAAGGTATGTGTTGCAGATTACTCCTTTGTAGAAGTCCATAACGTTAAATAAATAAAACATCTGTTAGTGTTCAAATACTGGAGAGTTGAGACCAAATCACGGACGCTGGACAGAGTGGATTTCAGTTGTAACGAAAGACAGTTTTAATGAGTCAGAGATATCTTGTCCCGCAGTTTTACGTGCACGGACCTAGTTCACATAACTCGGCAAGGAGCCAGGTGAAAAAGAGGCCTATACAATGGTTACATACATTTTTATACATAGAATAAAGTAGGTGGAGTCTTGTCGTTTCGGTCTTCTTGACTGGTCGGAGGGTTGGAGGCGGGCCTTGCTCTAGCCAGAGCGGGCCCCATTGGTGCACAGCAAAAGTTCTTTGCTCTTGGGACCGGCCAGTTAGAGGGAGATGAGATGTGTGTTTATATAAGGAAGAGGGGGTCAGTCTTATGGCTGGGTGTATGTGTTCTTACGACGGAATGTCTTTGTTTATATGAGCTATGTGTATGAATATTTATATAACACATCCCAAGGTTAATGCTGTAGATATTGTTATATGGTAGTGTGAGACTATTGAAACATGTAACTTTCAGAGTTTATTGTTGTTATTAATATAGTTTACAGAGTACTAAAAGTGCTGCTGTTGCTAGCTAGCATGCCTTTCTGTGATGCAGACGGTTAGCTGAGCTGCCAACTGGTGCTGGCGTTGCATTATGGGAGATGTAGTTTGGTCCTCTACGGTCCGAATGGAATAGAGGCGATTTCACGTTGTAACTTGTTTATGTTGCAGTGTTTTTGTACATGAGTTGTTGTATTTTGCTACTGTCAACACTGAAAGCACCTAGCAATGTATTGGGGATGTGAGACAGGATATGTGTTTTACCTTTCTTCATGTTCCTGTGTTGAACAACTTGTCAGATGGTGCATTGGAGACTGATGTGTTCCTGTCCTGTCTTTTCACAATACTATTGCAGGTAATGTTATATTGTCTAGGAATTAAGATTATACATTCTCTGTATTAAGGACTGGTTATTATTTTATAGTATACATTATGGCTTTATGTATGAGTGTGATTGTGTGAGTCCGAGAAAACACTGAGAGAGAAAGAACAACCTGTCAGATGGTGCATTGGAGACTGATGTGTTCCTGTCCTGTCTTTTCACAATACTATTGCAGATCAACATAAAAGCCTAAAAGACAGCCTTGGTGTCGCTCTTCATTTCTTGGTTATCCTGTGGTACATAGGAAACCCGCTACACGAGCATGGCTTCGTTTGGGAGAGCGGTTTGCTGATGTCAACGTTGTGAACAGAGTGCCCCATGGTGGCAATGGGGTTATGGTATGGGCAGGCATAACAAACACAATTGCATTTTATCGATGGCAATTTGAAAGCACAGAGATACCGTGATGAGATCCTTAGGCCCATTGTCATGACGTTCATCCGCCATCATCGCCTCATGTTTCAGGCCCCATGTCGCAAGGATCTGTACACAATACGGAAAATGTCCCAGTTCTTCCATGGTCATAATCACCAGACATGTCACCCATTGAGCATGTTTGGGATGCTCTGGATCAACGTGCATGACAGCATGTTTCAGTTCCCGCCAATATCCAGCAAGTTTGCACAGCCATTGAAGAAGAGTGGAACAACATTCCACAGGCCACAATAAACAGCCTGATCAACTCTATGCGAAGGAGATATGTTGCGCTGCGTAAGGCAAATAGTGGTCACACCACACCTGACTGGTTTTCTGATCCAAGATCCTACCTTTTTTTTAAGGTATGTGTGACCAACATATGAATATCTGTATTCCCAGTCATGTGAAATCCATAGATTAGGGCCTAATTAATTTGTATATGTTGATGAATTTAATTATATGAACTGTAACTCAGTAAAATATTTGAACTTTTTGCATGTTGTTTTTATATTTTTGTCAGTGTACATCATTGGTCAGAGAGGTATAAAAAGGAATGTCAGTCTTAAAGTGACACTTATTTAGGACCTCATCCAGAGTGGCGCAGTGATCTAAGACACTGCATCTCTTTGCAAGAGGTATCACTGCAGCACCTAGTTCATATTCAGGCTGCATCACATCCAGCTGTGATTGGAAGTCCCATAGGGCGGTGCCCAATTGGCCCAGTGTTGTCCGGGGTAGGCTGTCATTGTAAAAAATCATTTGTTCTTATCCTTGCCTAGTTAAATGAAGGTTAAAAACATTTAATTCTTTGGGCATTTTATCAGTGGGATTCTTGAGGTAGGCTACAGACAATTTATTTCCTTAATTTTTTATTTTTTATGTTACATTCAGACGTTAGGCAAACATAATATAATTTAGTTATTTATTTTTTATAGAGTTGGGTGTTTAACCACATATTTTTAAGGGTCATTTTAGTGTTGTTTTTATTAGTCTACTGTTGATATGCAGCCAACAAATTGTGCATCAGCAGTAGTTTTCAAGATAGAGCACTTATAGTAAAAATCTAAAAGTGTGATTATAATATGTTTTGCATCATTTGAAGCATTTTGTACACTACACTCACATAGTCTGAGAAGACCTGGGTAAAAAATCTCAGCTAAATAAAATGCACCAATATCATAAGTGAAAGTATAAGTAAGAGACTTGTCAGTGTGTGGGTGGGTAGTCTGTGTTATGTACAGTAATTACATTGGACTTTGTCTTTGAAGAGATGTTGCTGTCATGTATTGTCATATTATGTCTTGTTCCTGTTCTTTCTCTTCACCCTGTCTCCCTCTGCTGGTCGTATTAGGTTACCTTCTCTTCCCCTCCTTCCCCCAGCTGTTCCTTATCTTCTCTAACTACCTCGTTCACCCTTTTCCCACCTGTTCCCTTTTTTCCCTCTGATTAGGTCTCTATTTCTCTCTCTGTTCCTGCTTCTGTCTTTGTCAGATTCTCGTTTGAGTTTCTCATGCCAGAACCAAACTATCGTCTTGTTTGCTTCAACCTTGTCCTGTCCTGTCGGAATCTGCCTGTTCATCTGAGGCTACGTGTGATCAGGTACCTCTGTCCTCTACAACCCAGCTAATCGCCTCTGCTGCTAGAAGGGGACTCTAACCCAGCTATTCTCCTCTGCTGCTAGAAGGGGAACTCTTCTGGGATATTCAGAAGGACTTTATGTTTCATTTGTCGCCCTCTCTGCGGGTTGTTTATTTTTGCCATCATATACATTTGAAGAGGATCTATGTCTTACCTGTGTTTCGACATTAAAGAACTCTGTTTTTGTTAAACCGCTTTTGGGTCCTCACTCACGTGCATAACAGAAGAATCTGACCAAGAATGGACCCAGCGACTTCGGATCCTCTCCACTCAGCCGTCGAGATCCAGGGAGCGATGCTAGGCAGACACGAGCAGGAATTGTCTGCTGCTCGACATGCCGTTGAGACCCTGGCCGCCCAAGTCTCCAACCTCACAGAACAGATTCACCATCTCCGCCTCGATCCACCGGCCACTTCCAGGGCTTTCGAATCTCTGGAGCCCAGAATCAATAACCCGCCGTGTTACTCTGGGGAGCCCACTGAATGCCGCTCGTTCCTCACCCAGTGTGATATTGTGTTTTCTCTCCAGCCCAACACTTACTCCAGGAGCACAGCTCGTATCGCCTACGTCATATCTCTCCTTACTGGACGGGCTCGTGAGTGGGGCACGGCAATCTGGGAGGCAAGGGCTGAGTGTACTAACCAGTATCAGGACTTTAAGGAGGAGATGATACGGGTTTTTGATCGTTCTGTTTTTGGGGAGGAAGCTTCCAGGGTCCTGTCTTCCCTATGTCAAGGTAATCGATCCATAACAGACTACTCTATTGAGTTTCGCACTCTTGCTGCCTCCAGTGACTGGAACGAGCCGGCTTTGCTCGCTCGTTTTCTGGAGGGTCTCCGCGCGGAGGTAAAGGATGAGATTCTCTCCCGGGAGGTTCCTTCCAGCGTGGATTCCTTGATTGAACTCGCTATTCGCATAGAGCGACGGGTTGATCTTCGTCACCGAGCTCGTGGAAAGGAGCTCGCGTTCTCCGTTGCCCCCCTCTCCGCATCACTACCATCTTCCTCTGCCGGCTCGGGTGCTGAGCCTATGCAGCTGGGAGGTATCCGCATCTCGACTAAGGAGAGGGAACGGAGAATCACCAACCGCCTCTGTCTCTATTGCGGTTCCGCTGGTCATTTTGTCACTTCATGTCCAGTAAAAGCCAGAGCTCATCAGTAAGCGGAGGGCTACTGGTGAGCGCTACTACTCCTGTCTCTCCTTCAAGATCCTGCACTACCTTGTCGGTCCATCTACGCTGGACCGGTTCGTCAGCTTCCTGCTGTGCCTTGATAGACTCTGGGGCGGAGGGCTGTTTTATGGACGAGACCTGGGCTCGGGAACATGACATTCCTCTCAGACAGTTAAGGGAGCCCACGGCCTTGTTCGCTTTGGATGGTAGTCCTCTCCCCAGGATTCAACGTGAGACGCTACCTTTAACCCTCACTGTCTCTGGTAATCATAGCGAAACCCTTTCTTTTTTAATTTTTCGTTCACCTTTTACACCTGTTGTTTTGGGCAATCCCTGGCTAGTTTGTCATAATCCTTCTATTAATTGGTCTAGTAATTCTATCCTCTCCTGGAACGTCTCTTGTCATGTGAAATGTTTAATGTCTGCTATCCCTCCTGTTTCCTCTGTCTCTTCTTCACAGGAGGAGCCTGGTGATTTGACAGGGGTGCCGGAGGAATATCACGATCTGCGCACGGTGTTCAGTCGGTCCAGGGCCACCTCTCTTCCTCCACACCGGTCGTATGATTGTAGTATTGATCTCCTTCCGGGAACCACTCCCCCCCGGGGTAGACTATACTCTCTGTCGGCTCCCGAACGTAAGGCTCTCGAAGATTATTTGTCTGTAGCTCTTGACGCCGGTACCATAGTCCCCTCCTCCTCTCCCGCCGGAGCGGGGTTTTTTTTTGTCAAGAAGAAGGACGGGTCTCTGCGCCCCTGCATAGATTATCGAGGGCTGAATGACATAACAGTGAAGAATCGTTATCCGCTTCCTCTTATGTCTTCAGCCTTCGAGATCCTGCAGGGAGCCAGGTTTTTCACTAAGTTGGACCTTCGTAACGCTTACCATCTCGTGCGCATCAGGGAGGGGGACGAGTGGAAGACGGCGTTTAACACTCCGTTAGGGCACTTTGAATACCGGGTTCTTCCTTTCGGCCTCGCTAACGCTCCAGCTGTCTTTCAGGCATTAGTCAATGACGTCCTGAGAGACATGCTGAACATCTTTGTTTTCGTTTACCTTGACGATATCCTGATTTTTTTCACCGTCACTCCAGATTCATGTTCAGCACGTTCGACGTGTCCTCCAGCGCCTTTTAGAGAATTGTCTTTTTGTGAAGGCTGAGAAGTGCACTTTTCATGCCTCCTCCGTCACATTTCTCGGTTCTGTTATTTCCGCTGAAGGCATTAAGATGGATCCCGCTAAGGTCCAAGCTGTCATTGATTGGCCCGTCCCTAAGTCACGCGTCGAGCTGCAGCGCTTTCTCGGCTTCGCGAACTTCTATCGTCGTTTCATCCGTAATTTCGGTCAGGTGGCAGCTCCTCTCACAGCCCTTACTTCTGTCAAGACGTGCTTTAAGTGGTCCGTTTCCGCCCAGGGAGCTTTTGATCTCCTCAAGAATCGTTTTACATCCGCACCTATCCTTGTTACACCTGACGTCTCTAGACAGTTCGTTGTCGAGGTTGACGCGTCAGAGGTGGGCGTGGGAGCCATTCTTTCTCAGCGCTCCCTTTCTGACGACAAGGTCCACCCTTGCGTGTATTTTTCTCATCGCCTGTCGCCGTCGGAACGTAACTATGATGTGGGAAACCGCGAACTGCTCGCCATCCGCTTAGCCCTAGGCGAATGGCGACAGTGGTTGGAGGGGGCGACCGTTCCTTTTGTCGTTTGGACTGACCATAGGAACCTTGAGTACATCCGTTCTGCCAAACGACTTAATGCGCGTCAGGCTCGTTGGGCGCTGTTTTTCGCTCGTTTCGAGTTCGTGATTTCTTATCGTCCGGGCTCTAAGAACACCAAGCCTGATGCTTTATCTCGTCTCTTCAGTTCTTCAGTAGCCTCCACTGACCCCGAGGGGATTCTCCCTGAGGGGCGTGTTGTCGGGTTGACTGTCTGGGGAATTGAGAGGCAGGTAAAGCAAGCACTCACTCACACTCCGTCGCCGCGCGCTTGTCCTAGGAACCTTCTTTTCGTTCCCGTTCCTACTCGTCTGGCCGTTCTTCAGTGGGCTCACTCTGCCAAGTTAGCCGGCCACCCTGGCGTTTGGGGTACGCTTGCTTCCATTCGCCAGCGTTTTTGGTGGCCCACCCGGGAGCATGACACGCGTCGTTTCGTGGCTGCTTGTTCGGTCTGCGCGCAGACTAAGTCCGGTAACTCCCCTCCTGCCGGCCGTCTCAGGCCGCTTCCCATTCCCTCTCGACCGTGGTCTCACATCGCCTTAGATTTTATCACCGGACTGCCTTCGTCAGCGGGGAAGACTGTTATTCTTACGGTTGTTGATAGGTTCTCTAAGGCGGCTAATTTTATTCCCCTTGCTAAGCTCCCTTCTGCTAAAGAAACGGCACAAATCATCATCGAGAATGTTTTCAGAATTCATGGCCTTCCGTCAGACGTCGTTTCGGACAGGGGTCCGCAATTCACGTCTCAATTTTGGAGGGAGTTTTGCCGTTTGATTGGGGCTTCCGTCAGTCTCTCTTCCGGCTTTCACCCCCAGTCTAACGGTCAAGCAGAACGGGCCAATCAGACTATTGGTCGCATCTTACGCAGTCTTTCTTTTCGTAACCCTGCGTCTTGGTCAGAACAGCTCCCCTGGGCAGAATACGCCCACAACTCGCTTCCTTCGTCTGCGACCGGGCTATCTCCTTTTCAGAGTAGCCTCGGGTACCAGCCTCCGCTGTTCTCGTCTCAGTTCGCCGAGTCCAGCGTCCCCTCCGCTCAGGCTTTTGTCCAACGTTGCGAGCGCACCTGGAAGAGGGTCAGGTCTGCACTTTGCCGTTATAGGGCGCAGACTGTGAGAGCCGCTAATAAGCGTAGAACTAAGAGTCCTAGATATTGTCGCGGTCAGAGAGTTTGGCTTTCCACTCAGAACCTTCCCCTTAAGACAGCTTCTCGCAAGTTGACCCCGCGGTTCATTGGTCCGTTCCGTATTTCTCAGATCATTAATCCTGTCGCAGTGCGACTTCTTCTTCCGCGATATCTTCGTCGCGTCCACCCGGTCTTCCATGTCTCCTGTGTTAAGCCCGTTCTTCGCGCCCCCGCTCGTCTTCCCCCCCCCCCCCCATCCTTGTCGAGGGCGCACCTATCTACAGGGTCCGTAAGATTTTGGACATGCGTCCTCGGGGCCGTGGTCATCAGTACCTAGTGGATTGGGAGGGGTACGGTCCTGAGGAAAGGAGTTGGGTTCCCTCTCGGGACGTGCTGGACCGTTCGCTGATCGATGATTTCCTCCGTTGCCGCCAGGTTTCCTCCTCGAGTGCGCCAGGAGGCGCTCGGTGAGTGGGGGGGTACTGTCATGTATTGTCATATTATGTCTTGTTCCTGTTCTTTCTCTTCACCCTGTCTCCCTCTGCTGGTCGTATTAGGTTACCTTCTCTTCCCCTCCTTCCCCCAGCTGTTCCTTATCTTCTCTAACTACCTCGTTCACCCTTTTCCCACCTGTTCCCTTTTTTCCCTCTGATTAGGTCTCTATTTCTCTCTCTGTTCCTGCTTCTGTCTTTGTCAGATTCTCGTTTGAGTTTCTCATGCCAGAACCAAACTATCGTCTTGTTTGCTTCAACCTTGTCCTGTCCTGTCGGAATCTGCCTGTTCATCTGAGGCTACGTGTGATCAGGTACCTCTGTCCTCTACAACCCAGCTAATCGCCTCTGCTGCTAGAAGGGGACTCTAACCCAGCTATTCTCCTCTGCTGCTAGAAGGGGAACTCTTCTGGGATATTCAGAAGGACTTTATGTTTAATTTGTCGCCCTCTCTGCGGGTTGTTTATTTTTGCCATCATATACATTTGAAGAGGATCTATGTCTTACCTGTGTTTCGACATTAAAGAACTCTGTTTTTGTTAAACCGCTTTTGGGTCCTCACTCACGTGCATAACAGTTGCTGTTTATATCACCTGCACAACCTTTGCCTTGTATAGGTTAGTTGTGTAAGGTTCTGTACTTATTTTCTTAGTGAACCTTGTATTCTGTTTTGTTGTGTTCTTGAATGTATCCCTGTTTCTTTGTGTTCCCGAACGAACGTAGCCCTGTCTTTAATTTTTGTTCAGTGATTTCACCTGTGTTAGTTACTCACCTGGTCTCATCAGCTCCTTATTTAGTTCAGTTCATTCTGTTTGTACCTTTGTGAGGCATTGTGCATTTTGACTCTACTAAGCCTTTTCCTGGCTCGTTTGTGAGAACCAGTTCTAGCAGTCAGTCCTAGTTTTGATTCACCTGCCTACTTGTGTATGACCATTGCCTACCTGTGACCACAATTCCCGGAATAAACACCTGCCACGCTCTGTGTATGAATCTATACCTTTTTCTCCCTGACTATTCATTACAAGTTGTAGTGTGTTTGTACCTACAGTATGTGATGGACTTGTTTTTGATAGATACCTAATCACTCTGGAGTCTCTACTGTTTCGGTTAAACTCAGTCTTATGTGTCGTGTGCATCATAGCAGCTCGGCACAGGATTTTATGCCCCCCTTATTAGCCCACACACAATACTTATTTGGAGCAGTATAAAAATAAGAAACTAACAAATAAACAGAAATTGTTTAATGACTCATAAGGAAGAGCTATATGATCTAAGATCATAGTACTTAATGTTGATTGCATTTATTTCAACATACTCGACCGGTCAAAGGTTTTAGACCACCTACTCATTCAAGGGTTTCTCTTTATTTTTACTATGAAACAACACTTGGAATCATGAAGTAACCCAAAAAGTGTTAAACAAATCAAAATATATTTGATATTTGATATTCTTCAAATAGCCACCCTTTGCCTTGATGACAGCTTTGCACACTCTTGGCATTCTCTCAACCAGCCTCATGAAGTAGTCACCTGGAATGCACCTCAATTAACAGGTGTGTATTCTTAAGTTAATTTGTGGAATTTCTTCCCTGAATGCTTTTGAGCCAATCAGTTGTGTGGTGATAAGGGGGGGGGGGGGGTACCTCTGCTGCAGATGGAAAGTCCATTAGAGTTACCAGCCTCAGAAATTGCAGCCCAAATAAATGCTTCACAGAGTTTCAAGTAACAGACACATCTCAATCTCAAACTGTTCAGAAGAGACTGTGTGAATCAGGCCTTCATGGTCGAATTGCTGCAAAAAAAACACTACTCAAGGACACCGATAAGAAGAAGAGACTTGCTTGGGCCAAGAAACACGAGCAATGGACATTAGACCGGTGTATCTTTGTCCATTGGAGTCCAAATTTGAGATTTTTGGTTCCAACCCCTGTGTCTTTGTGGGTGAATGGATGATCTCCGCATGTGTATTTCCCACCGTAAAGCATGGAGGAGGAGGTGTTATTGTGAAGGGGTGCTTTTCTGGTGATACTGTCTTGTGATTTATTTAGAATTCAAGGCACACTTAACCTGCATGGCTACCACAGCATTCTGCAGCGAAAAGCCATCCCATCTGGTTTGGGCTTAGTGGGACTATAATTTGTTTTTTCAACACACCTCTAGGCTGTGTAAGTGCAATTTTACCAAGAAGGAGAGGGATGGAGTGCTGCATCAGATGACCTGGCCTCCACAATCCCCTGACCTCAACCAAATTAAGATGGTTTGGGATGAGTCGGAAGGAAAAGCAGCCAACAAGTGCTCAGCATATGTGGGAACTTCTTCAAGATTGTTGGAAAGGCATTCCAGGTTAAGCTGGTTGAGAGAATGCCAAGAGTGTGCAAAGATGTCATCAAGGCAAAGGGTGGCTATTTGAAGAATCTCAAATATAAAATATGTTTTGATTTGTTTAACACTTTTTTGGTTACTACATGATTCCTACATGATATGTGTTATTTCATAGTTTTGATGTCTTAAAAATAAAGAAAAACCCTTGAATGAGTAGGTGTTCTAAAACTTATGACCAGTATTGCATGTTTGTTTAATAGTTTTTGACAAGGAATGGAGGATCACACCTTGGGGGTTCGTTTGAAAATGAATGGGAGAAAAATATATTTTAAAATCATTTTCAGTTGAAAATGCTGTGTACAAGGACCACCTCCCGTGAAAATTATGCAATAAAGTAAATGGCATCATTCCAAGTCCATTGCTTTTTTATTAACTTAAAGGTACACTCCGTGATGTGACAGCATCATGCAAAGTGGCGACAAACAAGTCAAAACAACAGATTACAAATCACCCAAATGATGTGGCAGTCTTGGAAGATTAGAATTTTGTTTTTGTTTTCTGTAAGCCTGCTGTGACATGATATTGTATCGCTGAGTCTACCTCTCTAAATCTGTCCTCTACTGCCCTCTGATAGTCAGGAAGTGGAAATGTTTAAGGAACTGAAAGACTATGTGCCTGGAAATCTTAAGTGAAGACTATCAGATTCCTCCTCCATGGACCAGCTGGAGCGGGAAAATCCAGCTTCATCAACTCCATCAATTGTGTGTTTCAGGGTCACATTACGAGTATCACCTTGGCCAACTTCGCTGCTGCAGGTGAAAGCATTGCCAGAAAAGTAAGTTAGTTAAGTAAGTTATAAGCAAGTGTTATATGAAACCCATTGAGTGAAACCATAACATATTAAAGCAAATGGATGTGAATGTCAACCATTTTATTTTAATTATCAGTGCATACTCATCAAATTGTATAATTCATTAGAAATGCACATCCTATTTTACAGTACGAAACCCACAACATCTAAAAAAGAAAAACATGGAATCTATTTCCCATTGGTGTTCAATGTTGTCATGGGTCTGGAGAAAAGTGTCAAAGGTGTGCGTAAGGCTGACATCATCAAGGCCCTAAAGAGCCATATAAAAGAGGGCCACAAGGTAAAGTAAACAATGCGAAAAACTATATCACCAACAAGGAATCTCTGATACAGTCAGTTAGTCAGTATTGATTAAAACACATTTTTTAATTTTCACTCTTGGCTAGTTTAATCCCATATCACCATTATCAGAAGAGGATCCTGGCTACATAAATACCCACAGTTCGGAGGACAGAGTTCATTGTCTGGTCAGTGACATACCAGCTGATAAAATGGCTGTCTTGATTGGTGTCATCCAGAAGATGAGGAACATCGGAGAAGGAGCCGCTGATATGGGTGAGAGTGCTAATTTTAGTGTCAGACCTGTGTTCAAATACTATTTAGGATATCTCAAAAGTCATTTGGAAGTCAGTATTTTGATATATTTTATTTGAAAGTACAAGTAGTTGAATATTGGAATATATTTGGAAACACACTTGGAAAGTATTGGCATGTATTTGAAAAAAATACAAATATACTTCTATACTCCCATGCATTGGAACCAGGTCCGGTTGGTATTTGAAATAATCCATTTGGAAATAAGTATTTGAAAATACTTTCAAATTATAAGGTATGGGTAAGTGTATGGGTAAAGGTCAGGGTTAGGGTAAGGATGTCCCAAGGAATCCTGGATAGCACTGACTAAAATGGTGCGTTGGGATGCTATCGAAAACTTTTACATTTGAAACAAACATGGGAACAAGCGTCAGTTGTTACACCTCTGTAATTACCACCAGTTACATGTTGTTATTACAGTGTAACTATGAATTATCACAATTCATTACAATACTTGTAATGAATTACACTGTAATAAGTCCTTATTACAGCAATCACACTGTAATAATGAACTTGAAAATGAAGTGTTACGCAATCATTTGAAAAAACGTTGAAATACTTCCAATAGAAGTAGTTGATTTGGGCCACATTATTTAAAAATACTCAAATACACAGAAAATATGTATTTAAATAGAAAATGATCAAATACACATATATTTCAACCCAGGTCTGAAAATGACTGTACATTGCTATTATTTTGATGGCTACACAAACTAATAGTATTGTAGGTGTACTATGTCTTTGAGTAGGAGCGTCATCGCATTGCCTGGAGAGAAAAGGGACTGCTGGATTAAATCAGTTTGCTCTGGCAGGGATTCCCCAAATGGTTATTCTCATCAGAGTGAATGACGCCTGTCCATTGGTGAAGAAAGACCTGAAAAACATCTATCTGAGCAAGTACATAAAGGAGAAGGTGAGTACAAAAACCATCCGATTGTATTATGAAAGACTGTTCGATTTGTTAACCATCAATGGGTGGCTAGCCAGTGTCCCTAATACATATTCCATGGTAGTTACATACACAGCTACAGCTCATTCAAATGAATTCCAACGTTATTATTTCATTGCAGATGGAGCAGCGTAGTACTAAACTGGGAGTACCAGTAAACTGCATCCAGCCTGTGAAGAACTACCATGAGGAAATAAACTTGGATGAAGACATGAATGTGCTGCTATTGAGGGTTTGGCTCAATTTGGCAGATTACTTCATCAGAAAGCCCCCACAAGATATCAAGTGTTGTGCTCAAGACCACCTAAAGGGAGACTGATTCAAGATCGAGACCGGAGCAAATCCAGTCAGAGTCGAGACCAAGACTGGAGGGTGGAAGAGACCGAGACAAGCTGGAATCTAGGAAAATGCGAGTCCAATTCAAAAGACCATGGTTGCCACTAGGGCTGTACCAAGTACTCAGACAAAACGAGCATCGTAATGGATATGGAGAATTTTCAGAATATGACTATGACACAAGTCTTTTTTATTATTATCTGTAATCTGATTATCTGTAATTTTTGCTGCCAGCACACATCTCTCTTTCACTCAAAGTGTGAAGCTCTGTGTTCTCGAAACAACTATGGGCTAGTTCTTCCGTCTTAATTGGAACAGTATATGGGGCAAGTGAATTAGCCTGCCTTCATCTAAATCTGTCTGGATTAAATGCAGGCAGTAGTAGCCAGCCATGCATTAGGCTATTTATTAGCCTTTTCCGTTGATAATTGAATAGGATTAAGTAAGTAAATCATGTGCATTTTGATCTGTCAGAGTCATTTACCTTTGAACAATGTGTGTGAATGAGTGAATGAACATAATGATGCTCTCTGAGAAGCGCTTTGAGTGACAGCGCAGTAATTCACACTTGAGGTATAGGCTTTACCGGCATTTAAAGCGCACTCCAGGGTTTCTGATCAAGAGTAATCAAGAGTAAATCCCATTATGTCGGCACACCCCTAGTTGCCACCATAATAAGAGTTCAAAATGGCCACTGTGTTCATACAGTATTTCACAAGAACATATGGATTCTAGAGAAACTCAGAATGGTGACAAATGCATGCTGAGGGCAAATAGAGAGCCACTCTACAAATGATCACTAACTCAAACAGGTCTATAACAGATACAAATATAAAATATGTTCTCCCCTTACTAATAGTGAGCGAGCAACTTTCAAACAATGGTCCCCACTTTTCCCTACCAGCAAATCAAGGAAATGATGAGGAGCACTACAAAGTTTTAGGATATTTTTCAATGAAAGTAAAGGACAGTAATGTTAAGAGTAAAGTAGGAAGACCAGAAAATAGTCCATTAGATATGAATGTGTCATGAAAGGAGTGTGGCTATTTGCGCTGGCAAAGCGGTTTTATGGGATCTGATAATTATGAGTTTTTCACTCCCCTGGTATTGGTTGGTGTCGGCAAGAAATTACTAGTAAAAATGCATCTGACACCAAGACAAGACCGAGACACTCCTAGGCCGGTCTTGAGTAGGCTATTACAACACTGAAGATAACTGAGGGATGCATACATTATCCAGAGTCACTAGCCTATACTAGCCTAATCATAATACAAGTGGGTCTGTCATACAGCCACATAAAACCCCACTGAATAGTGAAGGCTACTTCTTCCTGTCATTTCTTTCACATTGTTTGCTTATAACTGATGATCCCTCTTGAGTAGGACAATTTTGCCACTTGTTTTTTCTGTTGGTTTGTTTTTGTCTGTTGTTTAGGTCTTTGAGTTTGTGAGATAGTGGGTTACAAATACAATGTATAATTTATTGAAGAAATATGTTATTTATTGCATATATTATTTGTATATTTTAATTATTTATTATTTAGCTACTTTATTGAGGAAAACTTTACTTACCATGACTGATAGCTATCTTATTAAGATCAATGCATTAACTGTAAATCGCTCTGGATAAGAGCATCTGCTAAATAACTAAAATGTAATCGTTATTAGAGCAGGATCTTAAAGTATTTTGAGGACAATGGAATTTAAATAAAGATGCCTTTATTAACAGTATACTTTCGTATTACTATGTTATTACTATAATGTGTTTGACTATATCATATGACTAGCCCTAGGCTTAACATTGTAGGCTACAAATATTCGGTAAAACTACATTGTCCACGTTAAAAATGTGACGTCACCACGTCATACTCAGCTGGGCTGCATTCAGTAAGTTTTTACGTTCTGGAACGTTCAATTGAACGGAAATGGTACTGAACGACCAGTTGAATAACGTGGAGGTTGTGGGTTGGGGAAACTGATGTATAATAATAACGGTTGCGGGAACGCTGTCAGCATGGCCACTGCCCTTTAAATACGTCACTCGTTGCTTCAAGACACACCACACCTACCAAACGGGAGCAAACGTACCTCAGTCTGTTCAAGAACGTACGAAAACGTGTCGTTCAGTACAAACAGTTCTGCAACGTAGCAAACGTTCAAGTGAACTGAACGCACCTATGTTGTGAGAGGAGGGAACCGGAGGGAAATTTCTTCCACGTCTATCGAACGCTTCCAGTGAGGGAAAATTACACGGATATTGCCATTTCAATTGAAGCTTTTAAAGGGAATACACATTCGATTTTCTTAAAGAAAATAACGGAATTCATAGTGGCGGGGTAAGTGTAAATCCTATTTACAGGACCTATTTGTTCAAGGAAGGGAAGAAAATGGAGTTGGAGGACGGAGTAGTGTACCAGGACGACCCGGGGACATCGGCTATGATGTCGGAGCGGGTATCGGGCCTGGCCAACTCCATCTACCGCGAGTTCGAGAAACTGATAGGAAAATACGACGAAGATGTGGTGAAAGAACTGATGCCGCTCGTCGTGGCTGTGCTGGAGAACCTGGATTCGGTGTTCGCGGAAAACCAGGAGCATGAAGTGGAGCTAGAACTGTTAAAGGAGGACAACGAACAGCTCATCACGCAGTATGAACGGGAGAAAGCGCTGAGGAAACACGCAGAGGAGGTGAGTCCGGGCAGCGAACGACGGAGAGAGGGAGTGAGATGGAGGACATTGACAGCGGATTTTAAACGCAGCCTCTAGCTGCAAGGCCACCCAAGCCAGTGTTTTTCATCACCAAAGCATCCCTACCGATGTCTATGTGTAGTGTAGAACATGCACGTGGTGCAACGTTGTCAACAAGGGATACCCACGAGGCTAATAATCTTATATTGTGGAAAGAGAGCCACGTTCGTAATGTCTATCTGCTTCCCAGTTAGAGGAGTAACTGTGTGATTAGTTTAGCATCATGCTAACAGTAGCCTACCCATCCATGGTGGATTGATTCACAGTAGCCTCAATTTCATCACGCACTAACACACAGCATGCCTGCGACAGATATGTTTTTCTCCTCTAAGTATATAGGTGCGCGTTTGATGTTGCCATGAGAGGACGTAGCCCCCAGTTACAGTCAACCATCCATTCTTTTTTTGTCAGACTGTTTGCCTGCTTGGCTACTGTAGCCTGCAAAAACAGCTGTCAGCCGCTTATCACTTTGCATGAAAATATCTTTAGTATATTGTTTTTTGTCCAAAGATAAACAGAGCCACTGGGAGAACTGTCTTCCTCTCAAGGTAAATCCAATCATGTCATCAGAAACATCCCACCTGTGTTCTGCTCTCACACACCATTAGCTCCTGTCTAGACCGGTGATGTGTATATATCCTGGATGACTGACAGGGGGTGGTGTATTTAAACCATCTTGGTACTTGTCACTTGTAAAAGAGACTACACATGTTACTGACCCCTACTTAATTCCATGTAATTCTGTTCTCGAAACATTTAATGGAAATACTGTAGAATTCCATTAATTCCTATGGAGGACTGCTCCTACTAGGGAGTGCCAGTATGGCTTCAAAGCCTCTCAATTAAGTGATAATGCTCGAGAAGCCGGTGTTTGGAGGATATATTGGAACGGGTGTTGTTACCGTGCCAATATATCCTCAAAACACTGTCTTCGAAGGCTTTGAATCACTTTTATACAATGGGTTACCAACATAATAATAATGATTGACATATTATTATTCCGTTATTATTAGAGGCTTGTGTCTTTTTTAATATGAAGGGATATTTCACTTTCTCTGGTCATAGGAGTAACAACATGAATTGGTGCAGAAATAATGCAGTGCAACTTAAGTTTCGCCATCAGCTGGAAGACTGTCCTCTTTTTTTCAGTGAAGGGAGGGAGAGAGGAGGGACGGTAAGTCAGGTGAGAGGCAGCTTCATGGCTGCTCCTTCCCTCCTCTCAGTGATCATCAGATGCAGACCATCAGTCCCAGTAAATAAAGGCTGTATATTATGCTCACTCAGCAGTGCCCCGCAAGTAATACAACAAATGTTCCATTACCCGTGTGATCATGGACCTAAAATGTTCTATTACCCGTGTGATCATGGACCTAAAATGTTCTATTACCCGTGTGATCATGGACCTAAAATGTTCTATTACCCGTGTGATCATGGACCTAAAATGTTCTATTACCTGTGTGATCATGGGCCTAAAATGTTATATTACCTGTGTGATCATGGACCTAAAATGTTATATTCCCTGTGTGATCATGTACGTAAAATGTTTTAACATAATTTGAAAATGGTCTGAGAAAAACAAGGGTAATGAAGAGTAAATCCGATTACGTCGGCACACCCCACGTTGTCACCATAATAAGAGTTCAAAATGCCCACTGTGTTCATACAGTATTTCAGGAGAACATATGAATTCTTTAGACATTCAGAATGGTAACACATGCATGCTGAGGGTAAATAGAGAGCCACCCTACAAATGATCACTAACTCAAACAGGTCTATAACAGATAAAAATATCAAATATGTTCCAACTTCCCCCAGTCACACCTTACTAATAGTGAGCGAGCAACTTTCAAACAATGATCCCCACTTTTCCCTATCAGCAAATCAAGGAAATGATGAGGAGCACTACAAAGTTTAGGATATTTTTAAATGAAAGTAAAGCACAGTAATGTTAAGAGTAAAGTAGGAAGACCAGAAAATAGTCCATAATATATTATTATAATTGTTTATTATTACATTTCCTTTAAAAACAGATCATTTATATTTGTACAACATTTGTACACATAAAAACAGCATTTGAATATTACATTTACATTTGTTAAAAACTAAATGTTGTTAAAAACAATAGAAACAACCATGAATAAAATGACCTTTTCTTGTAAAACATCAAATTTGTAAAAGCTATTTAAAATGTATACTAATGATTTAACAAAAGTAATGCTAAGATATTAATGAGTCATGAAAGGAGTGTGGCTATTTGCGCTGGCAAAGCGGTTTTATGGGATCTGATAATTATGAGTTTTTCACTCTCCTGGTATTGGTTGGTGTCGGCAAGAAATTACGAGTAAAAATGTATCTGACACCAAGACAAGACCGAGACACTCCTAGGCCGGTCTTGAGTAGGCTATTACAACACTGAAGATAACTGAGGGATGCATACATTATCCAGAGTCACTAGCCTATACTAGCCTACACTGAATCATAATACAAGTGGGTCTGTCATACAGCCACATAAAACCCCACTGAATAGTGAAGGCTACTTCTTCCTGTCATTTCTTTCACATTGTTTGCTTATAACTGATGATCCCTCTTGTGTAGGACAATTTTGCATAGTCAAGCATAGTCAACATGCAGTGATGATGTATTGGGTCTATAGGCCACCTCACAAACCTCATTGTTACGGAACTGTTTTTAATTGCTTAACATTGCATAGGTTTAGGTTAAAAAAAAATTCTGAGCGGTAGATCTCGGATTGCATTTTGACTCAAAGTGATTTTGAATCAGTTGGTGACCACTGCTCTAAACTAAAGCATCAGTAATCAGACGAGTATAGACAAATACAGTCAGGCCCTAAGCGTCCCTAAGTGGGCCGCAATTACCTATTGTAGTTTAGGAAAAGCCCTTGAAACTGTTTATGAATGAGTAGTTACACATTTACATTTATGAGAAGTGAATTAGGCCTCTTGTTATAGAGACAAACATTCCTAATCGGGCAAGGTACATTGGACACACACACACACACACACACACACACACACACACACACACACACACACACACACACATAGAGAAGATGCTGTATTCTGCCTCAGAAGCAGCAGGTTTAGTGACTCTGCAATTTATCAAGACTGCTCATCGAATGGAGAGAGGAGGAGAGGATGAGGTGAGAAAGGACAGAACAGAATTAAGAGGACAGGACAAGCGAGTGGAGAAGAGGGGAGATAAAACAGAACTGGGTTTTACTGGCACTTGCAGTATGAAGGGCTTTCATGCTATTTCTGTAGTTACACCGTTTCTCACTGTATCATCCTGAATGAGTTGTTACTTGAGTAATCATGACATTACTACTCAAATATGTAAAAAAAATAATAATATTAATTTGGAGTGTATAATACTGTGAGAATAAAGTTCATCCAAAGCAGTTGAAGTTCCATCCAAAGCAGACTGACCTGCATCGTTTCGACTGCTTTGGATATGCATCTTAAGCTCCTCTAGTAAAGGTAACATATTAAGCTCATCCCTCTAGTAAAGGTAAAGAAATAGGCATCAGGAATAGAAGAGGAACTTAGCATCTGTCCAGGCCCATACACAGAGTCATGACCCTACCTCAGTGGGGAGAACGATCACCATAGAACTAAAGGTTGCCTTGCCCCTACAGCAGACCTAGGATCAGCTCAGCCTACCACAATTTTTACCACAGCCATTTAGGGTCAAAATGACTATACTGAGCTTTGATCAGTGGTTACAGACAACTTCAAGACTGTGGGGCTTCACTTGCAGCACTGCCCAGTCTGGTTTGACCTATTTCTGTGTGTGTTTTGGTTTGTGTCCATGTGTGTGTTTGTTGGACCTCTTGCTGCCTGGCCCTGAGTCTTAGTGAGGGAGAGTTGGATGTGACTCGGACCGTTTGTCTCTCTGTAGTCCCATTGGAGCAAACTCAGCGTGTAGTGCTGTTTTAGGCTTCTCCGCTCTGTCCAGGCTGTGACACAGAAACAGTGAGACACACTCCTCCAGCCCGCCTTGGGTTTCTTCATCCCAGGAAGCCTTGTGTTCCCCAGAAAAGATGCAGATGAGGAGGAGGGGGGCGAGGTTTTCGTATTGTTGGCTGTGTGGGTTATGATTTCCAGGTCACGTGATCCTTTGTGATGGCCAGGGCTCACTGAGAGGGAGAGACTTCCCTGTCCCTTGGCTTCTATTACGTACTCTTAGGCCTGGTGTTGCACCATAAACCTTCCCCATTTTACTCAATATTGACCTAATCTGTTTCCAAGGGAATGGTTTGTCAAACCCTGTTGGATTTTAAAGAGCAACATCTGTCCCCTAATGTCTTCTAGACCACTGTGAAATATAAAAAGGAAAACGCCACATTGCTGCTCATGTTCCTAAGTGATGTTATTGTAACAACGTTTCCACCTTTAGGTCTTCATCAGGCAAAAGTACCTGGATGTGCGTGTGTTCTTCAGCTTTTATAGGCCCCTCTGCCACGCATTGAATCTGTTGTTGTTATTTATTAACAGATCGCTCAAATCGAAAACACAAACCTGGAAAAATAAAGAAGGGTGTTCAGCTGTGTGCATCTTCTCACCACTATGAGGAGTAAAGTCTCCATGATATAGTAGTTCATCACACAGTTCCCTTTGTACAAATGATACACTGTTTGACTGTTTATAGAAATGTGAGTGAGCGTAAGTAGATTTCACTCCAGTTCGACATTCATCCCTAAGGTGTGGTTATAAACTGCCACTTTACAGACATGTGGCAAGTAATACTTCTGTCATGTACTGTCATGTTGTGTCTTGTCTCTGTCCTTTCCCTTCACCCTGTCTCCCTCTGCTGGTCGTTGTTAGGTTACCTTTTCTCCCCCGCTTTCCCCCAGCTGTTCCTTGTCTCCTCTAACTACCCATTCACCCCGTTTCCCACCTGTTCCCTTTTTCCCTCTGATTAGGTCCCTATATCTCTCTCTGTTTCTGTTCCTGTCCTTGTCGGATTCTTGTTTGTTGTGTTTCATGCCTGAGCCAGACTATCGTCATGTTTGCTGTAACCTTGTCCTGTCCTGTCGGAATCTGCCGGTTTATCTGAGCCTACCTATGTTTGGTTATTAAAGAAGCTCTGTTTAAGTTAGTTCGCTTTTGGGTCCTCATTCACTCCTCATAACAGAAGAATCCGACCAAGAATGGACCCAGCGACTTCGGATCCTCTCCACTCAGCCGTCGGGATCCAGGGAGCGATGCTAGGCAGACACGAGCAGGAAGTGTCTGCTGCTCGACATGCCGTTGAGACCCTGGCCACCCAAGTCTCCAACCTCACAGAACAGGTTCACCATCTCCGCCTCGATCCACCGGCCACTTCCAGGGCTTTCGAATCTCCGGAGCCCAGAATCAATAACCCGCCGTGTTACTCTGGGGAGCCCACTGAATGCCGCTCGTTCCTCACCCAGTGTGATATTGTGTTTTCTCTCCAGCCCAACACTTACTCCAGGAGCACTGCTCGTGTCGCCTACGTCATATCTCTCCTTATTGGACGGGCTCGTGAGTGGGGCACGGCAATCTGGGAGGCAAGGGCTGAGTGTACTAACCAGTATCAAGACTTTAAGGAGGAGATGATACGGGTTTTTGATCGATCTGTTTTTGGGGAGGAGGCTTCCAGGGCCCTGTCTTCCCTATGTCAAGGCAATCGATCCATAACAGACTACTCTATTGAGTTTCGCACTCTTGCTGTCTCCAGTGGCTGGAACGAGCCGGCCTTGCTCGCTCGTCTTCTGGAGGGTTTCCGCGCAGAGGTAAAGGATGAGATTCTCTCCCGGGAGGTTCCTTCCAGCGTGGATTCCTTGATTGAACTCGCTATTCGCATTGAGCGACGGGTTGATCTTCGTCACCGAGCTCGTGGAAAGGAGCTCGCGCTCTCCGTCGCCTCCCTCTCCGCATCACTACCATCTTCCTCTGCCGGCTCGGGTGCTGAGCCCATGCAGCTGGGAGGTATCCGCATCTCGACTAAGGAGAGGGAACGGAGAATCACCAACCGCCTCTGTCTCTATTGCGGTTCCGCTGGTCATTTTGTCACTTCATGTCCAGTAAAAGGCCAGAGCTCGTCAGTAAGCGGAGGGCTACTGGTGAGCGCTACTACTCCTGTCTCTCCTTCAAGATCCTGCACTACCTTGTCGGTCCATCTACGCTGGACCGGTTCGTCAGCTTCCTGCAGTGCCTTAATAGACTCTGGGGCGGAGGGCTGTTTTATGGACGAGACCTGGGCTCGGGAACATGACATTCCTCTCAGACAGTTAAAGGAGCCCACGGCCTTGTTCGCCCTGGATGGTAGTCCTCTCCCCAGGATTCAGCGTGAGACGCTACCTTTAACCCTCACTGTTTCTGGTAATCATAGTGAAACCATTTCTTTTTTAATTTTTCGTTCACCTTTTACACCTGTTGTTTTGGGCCATCCCTGGCTAGTTTGTCATAATCCTTCCATTAATTGGTCTAGTAATTCTATCCTCTCCTGGAACGTCTCTTGTCATGTGAAATGTTTAATGTCTGCTATCCCTCCTGTTTCCTCTGTCTCTTCTTCACAGGAGGAGCCTGGTGATTTGACAGGGGTGCCGGAGGAATATCACGATCTGCGCACGGTGTTCAGTCGGTCCAGGGCCACCTCTCTTCCTCCACACCGGTCGTATGATTGTAGTATTGATCTCCTTCCGGGAACCACCCCCCCCCGGGGTAGACTATACTCTCTGTCGGCTCCCGAACGTAAGGCTCTCGAAGATTATTTGTCTGTAGCTCTTGACGCCGGTACCATAGTCCCCTCCTCCTCTCCCGCCGGAGCGGGGTTTTTTTTTGTCAAGAAGAAGGACGGGTCTCTGCGCCCCTGCATAGATTATCGAGGGCTGAATGACATAACAGTGAAGAATCGTT
The DNA here is from genome assembly GCF_045791955.1 of Oncorhynchus clarkii lewisi. Lineage (NCBI taxonomy): Eukaryota > Metazoa > Chordata > Actinopteri > Salmoniformes > Salmonidae > Oncorhynchus > Oncorhynchus clarkii. The sequence continues at coordinate 59,693,893 of NC_092159.1, read as the reverse complement.
ATCCGCTTCCTCTTATGTCTTCAGCCTTCGAGATCCTGCAGGGAGCCAGGTTTTTCACTAAGTTGGACCTTCGTAACGCTTACCATCTCGTGCGCATCAGGGAGGGGGACGAGTGGAAGACGGCGTTTAACACTCCGTTAGGGCACTTTGAATACCGGGTTCTTCCTTTCGGCCTCGCTAACGCTCCAGCTGTCTTTCAGGCATTAGTCAATGATGTCCTGAGAGACATGCTGAACATCTTTGTTTTCGTTTACCTTGACGATATCCTGATTTTTTCACCGTCACTCCAGATTCATGTTCAGCACGTTCGACGTGTCCTCCAGCGCCTTTTAGAGAATTGTCTTTTTGTGAAGGCTGAGAAGTGCACTTTTCATGCCTCCTCCGTCACATTTCTCGGTTCTGTTATTTCCGCTGAAGGCATTAAGATGGATCCCGCTAAGGTCCAAGCTGTCATTGATTGGCCCGTCCCTAAGTCACGCGTCGAGCTGCAGCGCTTTCTCGGCTTCGCGAACTTCTATCGTCGTTTCATCCGTAATTTCGGTCAGGTGGCAGCTCCTCTCACAGCCCTTACTTCTGTCAAGACGTGCTTTAAGTGGTCCGTTTCCGCCCAGGGAGCTTTTGATCTCCTCAAGAATCGTTTTACATCCGCTCCTATCCTTGTTACACCTGACGTCTCTAGACAGTTCGTTGTCGAGGTTGACGCGTCAGAGGTGGGCGTGGGAGCCATCCTTTCTCAGCGCTCCCTCTCTGACGACAAGGTCCACCCATGCGCGTATTTTTCTCATCGCCTGTCGCCGTCGGAACGTAACTATGATGTGGGAAACCGCGAACTGCTCGCCATCCGGTTAGCCCTAGGCGAATGGCGACAGTGGTTGGAGGGGGCGACCGTTCCTTTTGTCGTTTGGACTGACCATAGGAACCTTGAGTACATCCGTTCTGCCAAACGACTTAATGCGCGTCAGGCGCGTTGGGCGCTGTTTTTCGCTCGTTTCGAGTTCGTGATTTCTTATCGTCCGGGCTCTAAGAACACCACGCCTGATGCTTTGTCTCGTCTCTTCAGTTCTTCAGTAGCCTCCACTGACCCCGAGGGGATTCTCCCTGAGGGGCGTGTTGTCGGGTTGACTGTCTGGGGAATTGAGAGGCAGGTAAAACAAGCGCTCACTCACACTCCGTCGCCGCGCGCTTGTCCTAGGAACCTTCTTTTCGTTCCCGTTCCTACTCGTCTGGCCGTTCTTCAGTGGGCTCACTCTGCCAAGTTAGCCGGCCACCCTGGCGTTCGGGGTACGCTTGCTTCCATTCGCCAGCGTTTTTGGTGGCCCACCCGGGAGCATGACACGCGTCGTTTCGTGGCTGCTTGTTCGGTCTGCGCGCAGACTAAGTCCGGTAACTCTCCTCCTGCCGGCCGTCTCAGGCCGCTTCCTATTCCCTCTCGACCGTGGTCTCACATCGCCTTAGATTTTGTCACCGGACTGCCTTCGTCAGCGGGGAAGACTGTTATTCTTACGGTTGTCGATAGGTTCTCTAAGGCGGCTCATTTCATTCCCCTTGCTAAGCTTCCTTCTGCTAAAGAGACGGCACAAATCATCATCGAGAATGTTTTCAGAATTCATGGCCTTCCGTCAGACGTCGTTTCGGACAGAGGTCCGCAATTCACGTCTCAATTTTGGAGGGAGTTTTGCCGTTTGATTGGGGCTTCCGTCAGTCTCTCTTCCGGCTTTCACCCCCAGTCTAACGGTCAAGCAGAACGGGCCAATCAGACTATTGGTCGCATCTTACGCAGTCTTTCTTTTCGCAACCCTGCGTCTTGGTCAGAACAGCTCCCCTGGGCAGAATACGCCCACAACTCGCTTCCTTCGTCTGCGACCGGGCTATCTCCTTTTCAGAGTAGCCTCGGGTACCAGCCTCCGCTGTTCTCATCTCAGTTCGCCGAGTCCAGCGTCCCCTCCGCTCAGGCTTTTGTCCAACGTTGCGAGCGCACCTGGAAGAGGGTCAGGTCTGCACTTTGCCGTTATAGGACGCAGACTGTGAGGGCTGCTAATAAGCGTAGAACTAAGAGTCCTAGATATTGTCGCGGTCAGAGAGTTTGGCTCTCCACTCAGAACCTTCCCCTTAAGACGGCTTCTCGCAAGTTGACCCCGCGGTTCATTGGTCCGTTCCGTATTTCTCGGGTCATTAATCCTGTCGCAGTTCGACTTCTTCTTCCGCGATACCTTCGTCGCGTCCACCCGGTCTTCCATGTCTCCTGCATCAAGCCCGTCCTTCGCGCCCCCGCTCGTCTTCCCCCCCCCCCCCCCCCCATCCTTGTCGAGGGCGCACCCATCTACAGGGTCCGTAGAATTTTGGACATGCGTCCTCGGGGCCGTGGTCACCAGTACCTCGTAGATTGGGAGGGGTACGGTCCTGAGGAGAGGAGTTGGGTTCCCTCTCGGGACGTGCTGGACCGTGCGCTGATCGAGGATTTCCTCCGTTGCCGCCAGGTTTCCTCCTCGAGTGCGCCAGGAGGCGCTCGGTGAGTGGGGGGGTACTGTCATGTACTGTCATGTTGTGTCTTGTCTCTGTCCTTTCCCTTCACCCTGTCTCCCTCTGCTGGTCGTTATTAGGTTACCTTTTCTCCCCCGCTTTCCCCCAGCTGTTCCTTGTCTCCTCTAACTACCCATTCACCCCGTTTCCCACCTGTTCCCTTTTTCCCTCTGATTAGGTCCCTATATCTCTCTCTGTTTCTGTTCCTGTCCTTGTCGGATTCTTGTTTGTTGTGTTTCATGCCTGAGCCAGACTATCGTCATGTTTGCTGTAACCTTGTCCTGTCCTGTCGGAATCTGCCGGTTTATCTGAGCCTACCTATGTTTGGTTATTAAAGAAGCTCTGTTTAAGTTAGTTCGCTTTTGGGTCCTCATTCACTCCTCATAACACTTCATCCTTAACCAATGTTTTGAATCACAATGAATCTACATGCATGCAAACAATGGCCGCTCCCTCAGAGGTGGCACCATTGCTTCAAAAGTGGTGTGGCAAAATGTGTCTGTGTCTTTTCTGGGGCATGGAGTTTTTCCTGATCATGACCTGGTCAGGTAAAACTCTGGGTCCTATTCGTAGGCTATGACAAAATATTCTTATTATACATAGCTTCCCTTTTCATCTGTGTTATGACTATAGGCCTTATTATACATAGCTTCCCTTTTCCTCTGTGTTATGTCTATAGGCCTGTGCTTTTAATTGTCTGCTCATGTGAATTGAAAACCATCTTGACCTGAGGTGACTCACACTATCACAAACCTTGTTGTTATTCATTGTGAATAGAATATCAAAAGAGCCAGAGACAACAACTTCAATGGACAATATACTCTGTAGTTTAGTGAACTACTATAGCAGGGCTGAGCGTTATGCAAAGAATGGTTACAAGGACTTTAAATATGAATTACACTCTACACACACACATACACACACAATGTTAAGCAGTGGACTTTGAAAAATAAATACAGAAAGGTTTCAATGTAGAAAGTATACATTTTATGTCATCTGATTAATGATGCTCTTCTGCTATTAATTCTGTAAGCTTTATGTAAGGCAGGGTTACATTTAACATTATACACATTATACTTTGTAACAGTTTTTTATGTGTAAGTTATAAAACCACTAACCTTCTGTTGTTGTCTGACAATGTTGTTATTATCATGGTTGGCCAGCCTAGTGAAGCAAAGACACAGCCAAGGCTGACTCATCTACAAATCAACATACACCGCTCAAGAAAATAAAGGGAACACTAAAATAACACATCCTAGATCTGAATGAATGAAATATTCTTATTAAATACTTTTTTCTTTACATAGTTGAATGTGCTGACAACAAAATCACACAAAAATTATCAATGGAAATCAAATTTATCAACCCATGGAGGTCTGGATTTGGAGTCACACTCAAAATTAAAGTGGAAAACCACACTACAGGCTGATCCAACTTTGATGTAATGTCCTTAAAACAACTCAAAATGGGGCTCAGTAGTGTGTGTGGCCTCCACGTGCCTGTATGACCTCCCTACAACGCCTGGGCATGCTCCTGATGAGGTGGCGGATGGTCTCCTGAGGGATCTCCTCCCAGACCTAGACTAAAGCATCCGCCAACTCCTGGACAGTCTGTGGTGCAACGTGGCGTTGGTGGATGGAGCGAGACATGATGTCCCAGATGTGCTCAGTTGGATTCAGGTCTGGGGAACGGGCGGGCCAGTCCATAGCATCAATGCCTTCCTCTTGCTGACACACTCCAGCCACACGAGGTCTAGCATTGTCTTGCATTAGGAGGAACCCAGGGCCAACCGCACCAGCATATGGTCTCACAAGGGGTCTGAGGATCTCATCTCGGTAGCATAGGAACTGAGAAGTGGTCTGTGGTCTCCACCTACAGAACCACTCCTTTATTGGGGGTGTCTTGCTAAATGCCTATAATTTCCACCTGTTGTCTATTCCATTTGCACAACAGCATGTGAAATGTATTGTCAATCAGTGTTGCTTCCTAATTGGACAGTTTGATTTCACAGAAGTGTGATTGACTTGGAGTTACATTGTGTTGTTTAAGTGTTCCCTTAATTTTTTTGAGCAGTGTATGTAACTAGGCCTACTCATTATTATTTGTAAATTAGTCAGTCACCATTTACCCACAATGCATCACATATAAACCCAGCAAAAAAAAAAATCTTCCCTTTTTCAGGACCCTGTCTTTCAAAGGTAATTCATACAAATCTAAATAACTTCATAGATCTTAATTTTTAAGGGTTTAACACTGTTTCCCATACTTGTTCAATGAACATGCACCTGTGGAACGGTCTTTAAGACACTAACAGATTACGGACGGTAGGCAATTAAGGTCACAGTTATGAAAACTTAGGACACTACAGAAGCCTTTCTACTGACTCTGAAAAACACCAAAAGAAAGATGCCCAGGGTCCCTGCTCATCTGAGTGAACGTGCCTTAGGCATGCTGCAAGGAGGCATGAGGACTGCAGATGTGGCCAGGGCAATAAATTGCAATGTCCGTACTGTGAGACGCCTGAGACAGGACGGACAGCTGACCGTCCTCGCAGTGGCAGACCACGTGTAACAACACCTGCACAGGATCGGTACATCCGAACATCACACCTGCAGTACAGGTACAGGATGGCAACAACAACTGCCCGAGTTACACCAGGAACGCACAATCCCTCCACCAGTGCTCAGATTGTCCGCAATAGGCTGAGAGAGGCTGGACAGGTCTTGTAGTCCTGTTGTAACGCAGGTCCTCACCAGACATCACCGGCAACAGTGTCGACTATGGGCACAAACCCACCATCGCTGGACCAGACAGGATTGGCAAAAAGTGCTCTTCACTGACGAGTCACGGTTTTGTCTCACCAGGGGTGATGGTTGGATTCGCATTTATCGTTGAAGGAATGAGCGTTACACCGAGGCCTGTACTCTGGAGCGGGATCGATTTGGAGGCGGAGGGTCCGTCATGGTCTGGGGCGGTGTGTCACAGCATCATCGGACTGAGCTTGTTGTCATTGCAGGCAATCTGTACGCTGTGCGTTACAGGAAAGACATCCTCCTCCCTCATGTGGTACCCTTCCTGCAGGCTCATCCTGACATGACCCTTCAGCATGACAATGCCACCAGCCATACTGCTCGTCCACTGTGCGTGATTTCCTGCAAGACAGGAATGTCAGTGTTCTGCCATGGCCAGTGAAGAGCCCAGATCTCAATCCCATTGAGCACGTCTGGGACCTGTTGGATCGGAGGGTGAGGGCTAGGGCCATTCTCCCCAGAAATGTCCGGGAACTTGCAGGTGCCTTGGTGGAAGAGTGGGGTAACATATCACAGCAAGAACTGGCAAATCTGGTGCAGTCCATGAGGAGGAGATGCACTGCAGTACTTAATGCATCTGGTGGTCACACCAGATACTGACTGTTACTTTTGATTTTGACCCCCCCTTTGTTCAGGGGCATGTTATTCAATTTCTGTTAGTCACATGTCTGTGGAACTTGTTCAGTTCATGTCTCAGTTGTTGAGTCTTGTTATGTTCATACAAATATTTACACATGTTAAGTTTGTTGAAAATAAACACAGTTGACAGTGAGAAGATGTTTCTTTTGAGATGTTCTTGACCATGGACAGTGAAAACATATTTCACCCTTAAAGACTCTGCTTGCTTAGACTCACTGCACTGCTTCCAACAACACATTGTTGGGACATGAGACGGTCGATGAAACACCAACGTTTCAGATGACACAAACTGACACTGGTAGTACTCCAAAACATATTTTGCAATTTTAACCATTGGTTCAAGAAGTATCTCTGGGTAGGCCAAGGGGCCTCGTTCAGAAGAACAACATTAGATAACTAAAGTGCTGCAGTGGAGAGTGGAGATGATGACAGGGCAGTCCGTGTCCCAAATGGCACCCTATTCCATATATAGTACACAAGTTTTGACCAGAGCCCTAAGGGCCCAACCTAACTGTTGAACCGCATTAACCAGAGTCCCGATGAGGGGTGTTAGGAATCATGGGGGTATGGAATGTTCAATGCTGTGATTCCTCATATGTATCCTCTCCTCTCTCCTTTCCTCTTTATTGTGTCCATCCTTCGCAGCATATTTTGGTTCCCTAGTACTCACGGTAGGAACTGATTGCCAGTCAAATCCATATATTCAATTATTGAATCAACTTATTTCAACATTTTAATTGAAAATAATGTATATTTCATGAAAATAATAATTTTCATGAAGTAGATTTTATTGAATGTTACTCATTCTGTTGCACTCTATTCTAACCAAACCTGCATTACCAGTTCATATCACTAGGTGTCACTATGCACTAGCTCGTCGACAAAGATGGCTGCCTGTCTCTGTATTTGGTGGTGCTAGAATCCATAAATTCACTCTTTATGGTTGTGTTCATATTGTCTGTAGACTGCTCTGTGGTGGAATTTGTAGGTTTTTTACTTTTAAGACAGTGAAATTTGCAACACAAACCTTTGTGAATAATCACCAGCAGTGCAAATAAAATAATATACCAATGAACATTACTGGACTAACAAACTTTCCAGGATCTTCCGTATCCATTGTCCTTGGGTAGCAGCAGCAGATTGTTTCATCTTCTTTATCCTGTGCCAATGTTAGCTGCTGGCTACATGATTGCATCAACCTAGCTAGCTAATGTTAGCTAGCTAGCTATCTAGCAAGGCTACTCTAAAGCTAACATTAGTAGTTTTGTTAGCTAGCTAGCTATAGATTGGATCATTCTAGATAGTTTTAGATGACTAAACTGCTTTTATTAACTGCTTTTATTCACACATGCCTTGTTTTCCATGAAAATGTGTGTTCATTTGCAGGTTTAAAAATATATACTTGTGTATTGATTTTAAGAAAGGTGTTGATGTTTATGGTTAGGTACACATTGGTGCAACGACAGTGCTTTTTTTCGCAAATGCGCTTGTTAAATCACCACCCGTTTGGCGAAGTAGGCTGCGATTCAATGAGAAATTAACAGGCACCGCATTGATTATATGCAATGCAGGACAAGCTAGATAAACTAGTAATATTATCAACCATGTGTAGTTAACTAGTGATTGTTTTTTATAAGATACGTTTAATGCTAACTAGCACCTTACTTTGTCTCCTTGCTGCACTCGCATAACAGGTAGTCAGCCTGCCACGCAGTCTCCTCGTGCAATGTAATCGGCCATGATCGGTGTCCAAAAATGCGGATTACCGATTGTTATGAAAACTTGAAATTGGCCCCAATTAATCGGCCATTCCGATTAATCGGTCGAGCTCTAGTTTCCACTAGACCACAAAGTCAGATTGCTCCAGGATTCCACACTGGAGAGGAGTGTGAGCGAAGAAATAAACCAAGTGCAGAGTCAAAAAACAATGTGCTGGTGCAACCAAACATAGTTGTTGAGAGGTGTAGTTAATTAGGCTCTGTAGGCTGTAGCTAGAAGACCACTGTGACTGACAAGTGAATCCACCTGTCACAGCGAGCGTGGGGGTTACCACATGAAATCCCAGGGACAGGGTTTTATTCACTAAACATGCAAACGGGCTGAAATTGGGGAAGGTACTATGTCAACTTGCCCAATAAGAAATGCCTGCTTTCTTTTCTGTTGCAAAATGTTTTTCTATGACGTGAACTATTAAATTTGTCTGATAAACGTGTTCAGTGCCGCTGCATTCACACCAGATTGAAGTACTGGGGCAAATGCCGTCTTGCCACACGTTTTCCAGCGGCGCTGTGCTCCCTGGTTTGTTCTTCTAGGGGAGAGGAGCACAGAAGGCCTGGGTAATACAGTATGGTGGCCAGATGATTAGCTGCAGCCTTTCTAGCTGTGTTGAACGTTACAGGTAGAAATGTATTCTATAGAATGTTATGGCTTTGTTTAATGATGAAAAAATATCATTATCTGATGTACTGAAGGCAGCTCTAATTTCAATGCATCTATAAATGTGAAAACAGAAAAGAAGAAAGGAGAGGACTGAAGAGCAGGCTAGAGTAAAGTATTACAGCTGGCAGGATGTGAAAGCACACACACACACACACACTGGATTTCTGTCCAGGACACACTTCTCTGACACACCAGGAGGATGTGGGAGTGGAGGGGACCTGCATTTCCGGGTGAACAGAAGACTTCCAGATCCTGGTCTGTCTATGTAACATAGTAGCAGACATCCCTGCTTCTTAGAGTGTAGTCTAGACTATGTTGTGGCAGTAGCTACACATGTACCCCTCTGTATAACGTACAGGGTGGTCCTGTATTTGGTCAAATAATAATTCTGCTCTCTATATTCGCAGTGTCTCTTTTAAACTGTATTATGTAATGTGTGTGTGTGTGTGTGTGTGGTGTGAGAGAGTGGTGTGTGTGTGTACAGTCGTGGCCAATTTTTTTTAGAATGACACAAATATTAATTTCCATTAATTTGCTGCTTCAGTGTCTAGATATTTTTGTCAGATGTTACTATCGAATACTGAAGTATAATTACAAGCAAGTGTCGGAGGCTTTTATTGACAATTACATGAAGTTGATTCAAGGAGTCAATATTTGCAGTGTTGACCCTTCTTTTTAAAGACCTCTGCAATCCGCCCTGGCATGCTGTCAATTAACTTCTGGGCCACATTCTGACTGATGGCAGCCCATTCTTGCGTAATCAATGCTTGGAGTTTGTGAGATTTTTTATTTTTTGTTTGTCCACCCGCCTCTTGAGGATTGACCACAAGTTGTCAATGGGATTAAGGTCTGGGGAGTTTCCTGGCCATGGATCCAAAATATTGATGTTTTGTTCCCCGAGCCACTTAGTTATCACTTTTGCCTTATGGCAATGTGCTCCATCATGCTGGAAAAGGCATTGTTCGTCACCAAACTGTTCCTGGATGGTTGGGAGAAGTTGCTCTCGGAGGATGTGTTGGTACCATTCTTTATTCATGTCTGTGTTCTTAGGCAGAATTGTGAGTGAGCCCACTCCCTTGGCTGAGAAGCAACCCCACACATGAATGGTCTCAGGATACTTTAGTGTTGGCATGACACAGGACTGATGGTAGCGCTCACCTTGTCTTCTCCGGACAAGCTTTTTTTCGGATGCCCCAAACAATCGGAAAGTGGGTTCATCAGAGAAAATGACTTTACCCCAGTCCTCAGTAGTCCAATCCCTGTACCTTTTGCAGAATATCTGTCTTTCCCCGATGTTTTTCCTGTAGAGAAGTTGCTTCTCTGCTGCCCTTCTTGACACCAGGCCATCCTTTAAAAGTCTTTGCCTGCGTGCAGATGCACTCACACCTGCCTGCTGCCATTCCTGAGCAAGTTCTGTACTGGTGGTTGTAACGCTCTGAGTGTAGTGGGTGAGAAGTCAGGCGCAGGAAGCAGAGAGTTCAGGGGAGTGCTATTTTAATGCACAACAACGGCGAACATAAGCCAACCCCACGAAAACACAGGGCATAATACAAAACAAACGCCCCAAACAGGGGGACTTAAACTGTCCAGAAAAGACCCACGAAATGGGAAAGCACGTAACTCACAGACGTGCACACAAGTTTACACAACACAGAAGGTCACAATAATTAATCCCGCACAAGGAACCAGGCGGGCCGGCTGACTAAATAAAGCCTCACTAATTATACATAATTCAAAACAGGTGCACTCAATGAACACATAAGGAGGGGGAGGAAATCATCAGTGGCAGCTAGTAGGCCGGCGACGACGACCGCCGAGCGCCACCCGAACGGGAAGGGGAGCCACCTTCGGTCGGAGTCCTGACAGTGGTGCCCCGATCCCACAGCTGAATCAACTTTAGGAGACGGTCCTGGCGCTTGCTGGACTTTCTTGGGCGCCCTGAAGCCTTCTTCACAACAATTGAACCGCTCTCCTTGAAGTTCTTGATGAGCCGATAAATGGTTGATTTAGTTGCAATCTTACTGGCAGCAATACCCTTGCCTGTGAAGCCTTTTTTGTGCAAAGCAATGATGACGCCACGTGTTTCCTTGCAGGTAACCATGGTTGACAGAGGAAGAACAATGATTCCAAGCACCACCCTCCTTTTGAAGCTTCAAGTCTGTTATTCGAACTCAATCAGCATGACAGAGTGATCTCCAGCCTTGTCCTCGTCAACACTCACACCTGTATTAATGAGAGAATCACTGACATGATGTCAGCTGGTAATTTTGTGGTAGGGCTGAAATGCAGTGGACATTTTTTTTGGGATTCAGTTCATTTGCATGGCAAAGAGGGACTTTGCAATCAATTGCAATTAATCTGATCACTCTTCATAACATTCTGGAGTATATGCAAATTGCCATCATACAAACTGAGGCAGCAGACTATGTATTTGTGTCATTCTCAAAACTTTTGGCCACGACTGTATATGTTACTGATGAGAAAGAGTTACTGAGAGTCCTCTCTGTGTGTCTCTGAGCAGAAGTTCATGGAGTTTGAGGACAGTCAGGAGCAGGAGAAGAAGGACCTTCAGAACCATGTGGGCAGAATGGAGTCCCACTCCCGCCAGCTTGAGCTCAAGATCAAGAACTATGCAGACCAAAGTAAGTTTACACATCACTCACTCACTCACTCACTCACTCACACACACACACACACACACACACACACACACACACACACACACACACACACACACACACACACACACACACACACACACACACACACACACACACACACACACACAGGCTGAACCCCAAATCGACCCCTTACCCTCCATTTCGCGTTCACATGCACCATCCGCCATTTGCACTAGTGTCCCAAAGCTGAGTGAGTGAAAGCTATTGAGGGTGTGTAGGGGCTTATTAGCCCCTCCGGTAGGCACTTCCACTGAGCCTGCAACATTGCCTGCTCCATAGCAATGTGCAATCCCATAAAGCACTGCGTTATTTTAGAGTTCTCGCAATTTCCCACAAAAGAATGGAGAGACGTGCCTAATGCATTTGTTTGTCTAATATCGAGACTTGATACATGTAAAAGAAGAAATACCTCTCAAATTAAATGTTTAACTGTTGCTGAGGTTTAGATTTTGTAAAACGACAGGGTGGATTTGTTCATTTGAATTTTATGCTTGTTTTATTATTTAAAAGGGTAACATGAACTGCATCATTCAAGTCAGGAGTGTGTCCTGACGTTGATGGGCTTATTGATCCCCTCGCCGCTCTCTGGAAGTCACCCTCAGAGTTTCGTGAGCAACACGTGACAACAGAGTGATTTGGTAGGGGCGAGGAGGTGGTTTTAGATTCACCATCTCACTCCTGTTTCTCCTCTCTCCCTCTCACACTGAATCCACACATACATTACCCACCCACCCACACAGCCACATACATGCATTTCACATCATTGGTATGCCTACCATTTTGCACACAGCAGTCCATATATAGCATCTCCATGGAGCCCAGTGCAAATGTATTTCCATGATATTCTCTGCCTCTGCCTTTCTCGTCTCCCATTAATCCCTCGGACAATTAATTAGACGCACGCACACACGCACGCACACACACACGCATTCATTCACACTCTTTTTGGGTGACAGTAATGGGATTACAGGATTACTGTTACTCCCATCCTCTTTAAGTGGCAGCCAGGCACCACATCCCATTGGTGGATTTAGGAGGGGAGTCTGATGCGGTGCCTTTAGGGAACACATGCATCCACAGTGTGATGTGTTAGCTCAAACCTCTGTTAGCAATGACTTATTGAGGAGGAGAGAACCATAGCTTCATAAACTGACATACTGCTGTTGTTCTTCAGTCTTAGGAAAATGACAATCTGACTGCCAGTTCCTGCTTCAGCCATTTGCTTTATTGTTGTCATGCTAAACAATTGCTAAAGCAGAAACAGACTGGCAACCCAGGCCTGGGAAATGCAGATCGTAACGGCACACGCCCTGTGTGTATAAACAGTTACGACTCCTATTCATATAGTTAACCATCTGTAGAGCACTCTGTCCTGGCTGCTGCCACTCCCAGTCTGTGGTGAATAATTCATGGGTCAATTCATGCGTTCTCCAACCAGGGCAGAGTCCACAGCTACTCTATGTGTAGAGTTGCCCACAAGCTACTCTGTCTGTGTGGATAGTCTTAGACTGCAGGCATCATCTCTTACTTGCCCTCTTACTTCAATTGGGAAGCTTGTATGGAGGAGAAGATGAGTGGACTTCCAGATCCGTGGTTACTTTGCAGGACAGTGATACACTAGAATGCTGTTTAGACATGGTGTGTATCTGCTGCAGGGTTGTGGTCAATTCCATTTCAATTCCAGTCAATTCTGGAAGTACACTGAAATTCCAATTATCTTCAATGCTTTTCAGTTAGGAAAATTGGAATTTGGTTTACTTTCTGAATTGCCTGGAATTAAAATGGAATTGACCCCAACCCTGATCTGTAGACACAACTCTTGGTTTCTTTGACAATGGCGTTCATTGTCTTTTGTCAAAAAGAAACAGAATATTGCGTAGATGCAGTTCTTCCTCTCACCCAGTCCACCCAACAGAGTGAGCCAACGTTCTAAACACACTAACTCGGTCTACATCCTACCCACTCTCGCCACTCCTCAAGAGAAGGACCACATAGCTGTCCTGCGGATGGATGCCTGTTGGGCAGGCAGAGAGAAAGGCCCCTACCATAGCTGGCCACAGTCACTGTGGTTCGTATGAATGGCTGGGAAGTATTTCCACCACAATGTGCATGTTAATGTAATACACTGCACTGATGCTTAAAAACCGTGATGAATCAATCCATCCATATGTGGGAACAGTTAGACACCAGGCTAGACATGTACAGTATACATGGTATATGGGTGCAGTTGTATAGCACATGCAGTATATGGCTCTGGCTAATTAGCCCTGAGACAGGGAGACCTACCTACCTACCTAACTAACTAATCTGGAGTCAGAACAATCTGTCCTCCTCTATGTGATGTGGAGTAGTGGTCCCTCATTCAGGAGATGTGTAATGGCTTGATACAATATCAGTAACACCACAGTGAGATGATGTTAATTATGGAGATGGGGATGGGGCCCTTATCCTGTAATCTACAGTCAGATAGAATGAATTCATTGGTCCCTGCTATGCTGATCAACGGGAATTCATCCACCAAAGAGGAACTGATCATACTGTAATGAAGACCCATGAATAACGACACGCTGCACCCACTACTGGACTGCACTGCCAGTCCGATGACATCATCATAAATGGCCCACCACCACAGCCTTGTGTGACATGCGTTCCTAGTGCCAGTCGGCTACATCATGGAAATGGTACCGTTGACCTTGTAGTGGTGCCATGTTCCCATGTTATATCATTCTCCCAGTACGCAATTATCTGACTTTCCAGATTATTCTAGGGTTATCCCTGTACCAGAACATCACCATGAAAACCTCTAGCCTCTTCAACTCTGTTTCATCTAGACACAGAGTGGAGATGCTCTGTTTCATCTAGACACATAGTTGAGATACTCTGTTTCATCTAGACACAGAGTGGAGATGCTCTGTTTCATCTAGACACAGAGTGGAGATGCTCTGTTTCATCTAGACACAGAGTGGAGATGCTCTGTTTCATCTAGACACAGAGTGGAGATGCTCTGTTTCATCTAGACACAGAGTGGAGATGCTCTGTTTCATCTAGACACAGAGTGGAGATGCTCTGTTTCATCTAGACACAGAGTGGAGATGCTCTGTTTCATCTAGACACAGAGTGGAGATGCTCTGTTTCATCTAGACACAGAGTGGAGATGCTCTGTTTCATCTAGACACAGAGTGGAGATGCTCTGTTTCATCTAGACACAGAGTGGAGATGCTCTGTTTGATCAGTATACATCAACAGCACGTATCAATTCATCACATGAAGTTACCCCGCCCTTATTTTCCTTTCACATCAGAAACAGACACAGATTCCCTCTAGAATAGTCATGGCATTTTCAATTCAAACTTTACCATAACCTCACAGCAGTATTTTCAATTCAAACATTATCCCAGTGTCCCAGCAGCGTTTGAAGAGTGTTAATGTCAGTGTAATTGATAGTATCCCTGTGCTGTTCTCCGGCTGTTGTGCTGCTCCACGCCAGGTTTAGGCTAAACCAGACAGACTAATGGGAGGATTAGGGTTTTTTGTCACCTCTTAAATCGGGCCTATTTAAAATCATTTGAGAGAGATTACTTCCTCTGTGCTGTGAGTTCCCCGCCCCATTGGCGTCACACATCAGTCTAGTGTCTGATGGCTTATTACCGTTGAACCGACGACACCTAGTGGCAGATCATTGTCATTACAGGGAGTAGAGTATAGCTTGTCCCACATCTTTCCTTGTTGGGCTGCTTTCAATCGATGTTGATAATGTGGGCTGGCTGTAGTGGCTATAACAGCGTTGATAACAGACACAGTCGTCTCTCTGGAAACACAAGAATATGAAAGTATTTTATCTCAGTTCAAAGCAGTTCTATTTGTGTGGTCATTTGGCACAATATGGTGTTACTAATGACTCATTGGTTAGCCTCTGTGTCTGTGTGTTTCCTTATAAGAACAGCTACTCATTTAACAGCTGACTAGACTGGCGTTGGAAAAGACTAACTGACTGACTGTCTTGTCTGTCTGACAAACGGATAATCTGATTGACTGTCTGTCTGAAAAACGGATCATCTGACTGACTGTCTGTCTGACAAATTGATCATCTGACTGACTGACTGTCTGACAAACTGATAATCTGACTGACTGACTGTTTTGTCTGTCTGACAAACTGATAATCTGACTGACTGACTGTCTGACAAACTAATCGACTGACTGACTGTCTGACAAACTGATAATCTGACTGACTGACTGTCTTGTCTGTCTGACAAACTGATAATCTGACTGACTGTGTCTGACAAATTAATAATCTGACTGACTGACTGTCTGACAAATTGATAATCTGACTGACTGTCTGACAAACTGATAATCTGACTGACTGACTGTCTGACTGATGTTCGTTCTTCTCTTCTCCTTCAGTCGGCAGGATGGAAGAGCGAGAGTCTGAGCTGAAGAAGGAGTTCAACTCACTCCATCAAAGACACACAGAGGTAAAGAGAGAGTGAGAGAGAGAGAGAGAGAGAGAGAAAAGGGCGAAAATAGGGAACTCTTCCTATCTGTATTGTTTTCCTAAGAATAAGATTTCAAGTACCAAAAGTAAAACGAACCTCTCTGTTCTGTCCATTACAGATGATCCATAACAACACAGAGCATGTAGAACTAACCTGTCTGTTCTGTCCATTACAGATGATCCATAACTACATGGAGCATGTAGAACTAACCTCTCTGTTCTGTCCATTACAGATTATCCATAACTACATGGAGCATGTAGAACTAACCTCTCTGTTCTGTCCATTACAGATGATCCATAACTACATGGAGCATGTAGAACTAACCTATCTGTTCTGTCCATTACAGATGATCCATAACAACACAGAGCATGTAGAACTAACCTGTCTGTTCTGTCCATTACAGATGATCCATAACTACATGGAGCATGTAGAACTAACCTCTCTGTTCTGTCCATTACAGATGATCCATAACTACATGGAGCATGTAGAACTAACCTATCTGTTCTGTCCATTACAGATGATCCATAACAACACAGAGCATGTAGAACTAACCTATCTGTTCTGTCCATTACAGATGATCCATAACAACACAGAGCATGTAGAACTAACCTCTCTGTTCTGTCCATTACAGATGATCCATAACTACATGGAGCATGTAGAACTAACCTGTCTGTTCTGTCCATTACAGATGATACATAACTACATGGAGCATGTAGAACTAACCTGTCTGTTCTGTCCATTACAGATGATCCATAACTACATGGAGCATGTAGAACTAACCTGTCTGTTCTGTCCATTACAGATTGTCCATAACTACATGGAGCATGTAGAACTAACCTGTCTGTTCTGTCCATTACAGATTGTCCATAACAACACAGAGCATGTAGAACTAATCTCTCTGTTCTGTCCATTACAGATTATCCATAACTACATGGAGCATGTAGAACTAACCTGTCTGTTCTGTCCATTACAGATGATACATAACTACATGGAGCATGTAGAACTAACCTGTCTGTTCTGTCCATTACAGATGATACATAACTACATGGAGCATGTAGAACTAACCTGTCTGTTCTGTCCATTACAGATGATACATAACTACATGGAGCATGTAGAACTAACCTGTCTGTTCTGTCCATTACAGATGATACATAACTACATGGAGCATGTAGAGAGGATCAAGCTCCACCATATGAGTGTAGTAGAGACTTCAGACTCTGGAACTGTGGGCAGAGTCAGGTAAGGCTTGGTGTTATACAGGTAACTGCCAAAATAATTGAAACACTTGATTAAATGAGGGTACAAAGTCTATTGAAAACAGGTACTTCCACACTGGTCTGTTTCCTGAGATAATTAAGGAATTAACATCCCATCCCATGCATAAATATTCTGGGCAGGCCTTTATTTTGGCTACCATGGCTATGCCACCATAGGATGACAATGTCCCCATCCACAGGGGATGAGTGGTTTGATTATTTGACTTTAAAAAAAATGTAACCTTTATTTAACTAGGCAAGTCAGTTAAGATCAAATTGTTATTTATTTATAATGACGGCCTACCCCGGGCAACACTGGGCCAATTGTGAACTGCCGTATGGGACACCCAATCACGGCCTGATGTGATACAGCCTGGATTCAAACCAGGGACTGTAGTGATACCTATTACACTGAGATGCAGTTCCTTAGACTGCTGCGCAACTCGAGAGACAGAGTTGATGAGCATGATAAAGTACTTAAGTAAAAACAATAAAGTGCTACTTAAAGTCATTTTTTGGTATCTGTGCTTTACTATTAATATTTTTGACAACTTTTCAAATAAAATAAAATTGTATTAGTCACATGCGCAGAATACAACAGGTGTAGTAGACCTTACAGTGAAATGCAGAATACAACAGGTGTAGTAGACCTTACAGTGAAATGCTGAATACAACAGGTGTAGTAGACCTTACAGTGAAATACTGAATACAACAGGTGTAGTAGACCTTACAGTGAAATGCAGAATACAACAGGTGTAGTAGACCTTACAGTGAAATGCTGAATACAACAGGTGTAGTAGACCTTACAGTGAAATGCTGAATACAATAGGTGTAGTAGACCTTACAGTGAAATACTGAATACAACAGGTGTAGTAGACCTTACAGTGAAATGCAGAATACAACAGGTGTAGTAGACCTTACAGTGAAATGCTGAATACAACAGGTGTAGTAGACCTTACAGTGAAATGCTGAATACAACAGGTGTAGTAGACCTTACAGTGAAATGCTGAATACAACAGGTGTAGTAGACCTTACAGTGAAATGCTGAATACAACAGGTGTAGTAGACCTTACAGTGAAATGCTGAATACAACAGGTGTAGTAGACCTTACAGTGAAATGCTGAATACAACAGGTGTAGTAGACCTTACAGTGAAATACTGAATACAACAGGTGTAGTAGACCTTACAGTGAAATGCTGAATACAACAGGTGTAGTAGACCTTACAGTGAAATACTGAATACAACAGGTGTAGTAGACCTTACAGTGAAATGCAGAATACAACAGGTGTAGTAGACCTTACAGTGAAATGCTGAATACAACAGGTGTAGTAGACCTTACAGTGAAATGCTGAATACAACAGGTGTAGTAGACCTTACAGTGAAATGCTGAATACAACAGGTGTAGTAGACCTTACAGTGAAATGCTGAATACAACAGGTGTAGTAGACCTTACAGTGAAATGCTGAATACAACAGGTGTAGTAGACCTTACAGTGAAATACTGAATACAACAGGTGTAGTAAACCTTACAGTGAAATGCTGAATACAACAGGTGTAGTAGACCTTACAGTGAAATGCAGAATACAACAGGTGTAGTAGACCTTACAGTGAAATGCTGAATACAACAGGTGTAGTAGACCTTACAGTGAAATGCTGAATACAACAGGTGTGGTAGACCTTACAGTGAAATGCTGAATACATCAGGTGTAGTAGACCTTACAGTGAAATGCTGAATACAACAGGTGTAGTAGACCTTACAGTGAAATACTGAATACAACAGGTGTAGTAGACCTTACAGTGAAATGCTGAATACAACAGGTGTAGTAGACCTTACAGTGAAATGCTGAATACAACAGGTGTAGTAGACCTTACAGTGAAATGCTGAATACAACAGGTGTAGTAGACCTTACAGTGAAATGCTGAATACAACAGGTGTAGTAGACCTTACAGTGAAATACTGAATACAACAGGTGTAGTAAACCTTACAGTGAAATGCTGAATACAACAGGTGTAGTAGACCTTACAGTGAAATGCTGAATACAACAGGTGTAGTAGACCTTACAGTGAAATGCTTTCTTACAAGCCCTTAATCAACAATGAAGTTTTAAGAAAATACCCCCCCCCCCCAAAAGTAAGAGCTAAGAGCAGCAGTAAATAACAATAGCAGGGCTATATACAGTACCAGTACAGAGTCAATGTGGAGGCTATATACAGGGGGTACCGGTACAGAGTCAATGTGGAGGCTATATACAGGGGGTACCGGTACAGAGTCAATGTGGAGGCTATATACAGGGGGTACCAGTACAGAGTCAATGTGGAGGCTATATACAGGGGGTACCGGTACAGAGTCAATGTGGAGGCTATATACAGGGGGTACCAGTACAGAGTCAATGTGGAGGCTATATACAGGGGTACCGGTACAGAGTCAATGTGGAGGCTATATACAGGGGGTACCGGTACAGAGTCAATGTGCGGGGGCACCAGTGTCGAGGTAATTGAGGTAATATGTACATGTAGGTAGAGTTATTAAAGTGACTATGCATATATAATAACAGAGTAGCAGCAGAGTAGAAGGGGGGGGGGGGGCAATGCAAATAGTCTGGGTAGCCATTTGATTAGTTGTTCAGGAGTCTTATGGCTTGGGGGTAGAAGCTGTTTAGAAGCCTCTTGGACCTAGACTTGGCGGTCCGGTACCGCTTGTGTGGTAGCAGAGAGAATGGTCTATGACTAGGGTGACTTGAGTCTTTGACAATTTTTAGGGCCTTCCTCTGACACTGCCTGGTATAGAGGTCCTGGATGGCAGGAAGCTTGTCCCCGGTGATGTACTTTTACTTCACTACATTCCTAAAGAATATGATGTTCTTTTTACTCCAAACATTTTCCCTGACACTCAAAAGTACTCCTTACATTTTGAATGCTTAGTAGGACAGAAACTGGTCCAATTCGCACACTTATCAAGAGAACATCCCTGGTCATCCTTACTGCCTCTGATCTGGCGGACTCACTAAACACACATGCTTTGTTTGTAATGATGTCAGAGTGTTTGAGTATGACCCTGGCTATCTGTGAATAAAAAAAACAAGAAAACTGTGCTGTTTGATTTGCTTAATATAAGGATTTTTAAATGATTTGTACATTTACTTTTGACACTTAAGTATATTTTAGCAACTACATTTACTTTTGATACTAAGTATATTATATCTCAAGTAATATTTTACTGGGTGAGTTTCACTTGAGTGGTTTTCTATTAAAGTATCTGTACTTTTCCTCAAGTATGAGAATTGAGTACTTTTTTCACCACGGCTTATGGGAGATTCTGAAGCGGAGCCTGAGACTGTATTTCCTCCACCATCAACAAGACAACAAATTATGGAATTTCTTGTGGTAGAATGGTGTCACATCCTTCCAATAGAGTTCCAAACACTTGTAGAATCTATGTCACGGCACAGTGAAGCTGTTCTCATGGTGGCCCAACACCCTATTAAGACACTTTATGTTGGTGTTTCCTTTATTTTGGCAGTTACCTGTAGATGATTGTAACAACTGTTATTTATAGCAGGTGGAATTTAATGACTTGGAACATTCTAAAAGTATTTATTTTTAAATGTTTTATTTAACCAGGGGAGCTCATTGAGACCAAACATTAACAGTCCAATAAAACATTTATAAAAACTACAGATTACAATTTAAAAAACTACAACTTCAACATCTGAGTAAATGTTGACATTTAATCAAGACAAATGCAATTCCTATTTAACAAATTCAACATTAGACTCCTAAACTGCCCTAGCGGAACCAGGGAATCAGGACACTGGGAGTTCTGCAGGTTATTCCAAAAATCGTGGGCATTGAAACTGAAGGCGGATTCACCTAATTTGTTTAGTAGAGCTTTGTAAACAAAAAGGGAATAGGGAAGTGATCTATGGGACTTTAATGAGGACCAGCCAACCTTTTGATACAGGATGCAGTGAGGAGTATTAAAACTGTCACCTGTGATAAAGCGAACAGCGCTGTGGTAGACGGCATCCAAAGGTTTAAGAGTAGTGGCTGCTGCATTCTGGTAAATGGTGTCACCATAGTCAATAACTGGCAGTAAAGTTGACTGTACAACCTGCTTCCTACTGTTTAGGGAGAGGCAAGATCTGTTTCTAAAAAAGAAGCCCACTTTGAGTCTTATCTTTTTAACTAGCTCATCAGAATGTTTTTTAAACGTTGTCAACACGAATGGCCAGATATATTTATAGTGTAGTTAGTGTAGCCAGTCATGCTCAACATGTTCCTCTGTATAATCTGACTGACCCTCTTCCTCTTCTGTCTCTCTAGGAAAGAGCGTCCCATGTCTCTGGGTGTCTTCCCCATGTCAGGGGGGGGGGCAGTTCTGACCCCTGACCTCCAGGCCAAGTCTGAGACGCCGGGCGCAGAGGCCTGGAGGTTCAACGACCTGGAACATCCGCGCTCCAATGCCAGCCTCAAGGTGGGAAATGGGGACGGCTCGATAACAGATACACAGAGATGTGATTGACACAGCCTAGAAAAAAAGTGGGCAAATGAAACTGTCTATTTTAATGATCCGATACATTTGAATAAACATGAGTCTGTTTATTTCTGCCTGGGTGAGGCTATAGGGCCCTGTTGAAATACATTTGAAATGCCTCTTTCTGCAAGAAAGGGGGCTTTGGACTAATCATGCACAGTGTGAGAGAGCAAGGGTGCACCTCAATAGTCTAAAGTGGCTGCCTCCTATTGTTTCCTCCCCCTCATGTGCTTAGAGTACAGGGCTTTGGACTAGGCACGCTTAGCATGCCTAATGCAGAGGCCTTTGGAAAGGGCTCTGAGAGGGGAGAGAGTCGGCACCCCTCTGTGATGTCTTCTAGAAGGATCTGACAGGGGCTTCTGTGTATTCATACAACCGCCCTCCCCCCCTGCATGTTTCAGAGAGGGCCAACTTCATGAATATGCATAACTTAGCAGGATAGAATGCTCCTTATTTAGTCATTTGTCCTCATGCTGTTAGATGTCTGTCAGATGGTAACATAATGACATCATCGCTCTCTGGCGTTGGATGAGATTCTCAGTAGTATACCAAATGCCGTCACTCTCCCCCACAGACCCACAGTCACAAAGACTTACAGTGTGTTATTGTACCGTCCTGAACGGGGCTTTGCAGTTCCTTTACATAAGCGGTAGGAATAAGCATCACCACTTTGAATATTACTGCATGGAGTCTGTATACATATCTGTTTTTCTCTTCAGTGATGATGATACCCTAAAGGTGCCTGTGTTATTTCGGCTGCTGCTCCGCTTCGTTCAGAAGTGGGGCATGGTCTTCGTGACGAGGGGTAGATGGTCTGTGCCGTGGTACATTCTGGGATAGAGGCTGCTGGCAGGCACCCAATCACTGGGGGAGAGAGAGCGCAGGCCGGCACGTGATTGGATGTTTTGACTCTTTGTAAATGAGGAGTTGTATTGATTGTCAAAATGTTCTACTACATAACATTTTATGGCGTGGCCTACCTAGAAATCGATTTTTCTTTTTGGAATCGTCTATTGTTGATCTGTAAGTGTAGTGACGGTGGTATCTCTTAGACTGTATTGGTTTTCTTTAAATAGGCTAGAAATACTCAGTCCCAGCGTTCAAAGCTGGTTGAAATGATGTCATAAGAACAAGTTGGGGGTTATGTGCAAACCCCATGTTGACATGACCATAGTTTTCTGACATGTATTCTCCTCAGATGAACTGCTCTGAGTTCATTAACAAATGCCATCGGTCACTCACTACCATTGATTAAGCACTGCTCTGAGTTCACTCACTACCATTGATTAAGCACTGCTCTGAGGTCACTCACTACCATTGATTAAGCACTGCTCTGAGTTCACTCACTACCATTGATTAAGCACTGCTCTGAGGTCACTCACTACCATTGATTAAGCACTGCTCTGAGGTCACTCACTACCATTGATTAAGCACTGCTCTGAGGTCACTCACTACCATTGATTAAGCACTGCTCTGAGGTCACTCACTACCATTGATTAAGCACTGCTCTGAGTTCACTCACTACCATTGATTAAGCACTGCTCTGAGGTCAGTCACTACCATTGATTAAGCACTGCTCTGAGGTCACTCACTACCATTGATTAAGCACTGCTCTGAGGTCACTCACTACCATTGATTAAGCACTGCTCTGAGTTCACTCACTACCATTGATTAAGCACTGCTCTGAGGTCACTCACTACCATTGATTAAGCACTGCTCTGAGGTCACTCACTACCATTGATTAAGCACTGCTCTGAGGTCACTCACTACCATTGATTAAGCACTGCTCTGAGGTCACTCACTACCATTGATTAAGCACTGCTCTGAGGTCACTCACTACCATTGATTAAGCACTGCTCTGAGGTCACTCACTACCATTGATTAAGCACTGCTCTGAGGTCACTCACTACCATTGATTAAGCACTGCTCTGAGGTCACTCACTACCATTGATTAAGCACTGCTCTGAGGTCACTCACTACCATTGATTAAGCACTGCTCTGAGGTCACTCACTACCATTGATTAAGCACTGCTCTGAGGTCACTCACTACCATTGATTAAGCACTGCTCTCGTCCAGCTGTCAATTCAAACTGCAAACATATGTCTCGCAGCCATGAACCAAATGCTGTGTGCCATTTCAACCAGATTACCACTGCTTCTGATGCCTGGACTTTTACAATGGCATCGGAATCATTCATTGCAATAACCCGTCTCTTACCCATACAGAAGAACATAGAAAAGAGAGTAGCCACCAATGAAGGATGTGAACATATGGATTTTCAGATTTCGTTTGTAATTCGAGTGTGTTCAGGGTTTTTGGGTTCTCCCATAAATAAGGGCGACCTCATAAGCGTTCAACCCAAAGAGTCAGTATGTGAGTAACTCAAACCCTAAACTTCATTGACACAATAATACTCTGACTATGTAAGTAGGGTTCTTCTGTATGGTTCAGTGACTGGACTTCATAGGCTTCAGTCAGCTGTGGTGAGATGGTAGTCACTGGGCTAGTGGGTCGCCTCAAAACCTCCCACATGTTGAATCTAATAACCTTGACTTTCAGCCAGCCATCACCAGCTGTGAGCAATGTAGACCGACACTCACACTCACACACACACGCACGCTTGGCAGTGTGTGTTGCCTCAGTGCTTCTGCAGAAATGCGCCTCTTCATTGTATCTCTCTTCCCAAGCAGTTGGATACAGACGACCCCCCAGAGAAAAGGGATGGTTACAGTACGCTGCAGATCTCTTGGGGGAATTCTCTCCCAGACGACTGCAAGGTAGTTGTCTCTGTGGTGGTGGAGAAGAAAAGTGTCACTGCAACCCGCTTGTACATGCCATGGAGACCCCATGTTGTGTGTGTGTGTGGGCTTTAGTAGTTGTCTTCAGTGTGCTGTTTCATTTTTTCAGAGCAAGCAGCATCTCTTTGCGCATTATTCAAAGTCCCTCACTTCACAGACCACCTGAGCCCAATGCAACCATGTCAGGTTTCCCTTCAAATCCTAGATAGATCCTCCTCAGTGAGCTAAAGGAACAGTCAATGATCACCTCCATTTAGTTTCCCCCCTAAAATGAGCTGTTTTGATCAGTCAGTGGTCTGTAGAGTGGGGAAGGCGTGGTTCCATTCAGCTTCTATGTTTCATTTTGCCAAACTGCATGGTACTAGCTGTACTTCTTACACACGCTGTTGCTTTCCTAGCTCCGTTTCATTGTTTTCACGTGAACTTGGAAGCAAATTGTCTCACAGTATGTTGTTATCTCACAGTTTTAGCATGCATACCACTCTCCGTAGTTAAATAACAGTCTTCGTAGTTATAACACTCTTTGTAGTTTTACACAGTAGAACTCCACTCTGTAGTTTTCTATCTTATTGTACTCTATGTAGACTTAACATTGGAGATTAGTTCACTTATTATTGTGTTGTCATTCATAGTGAACCTTGTGTTTGTTTCTGTTATGAGCTGACCTTTGAGTTGTGTGTGTGTTCTGTGTTGTTGTCTCTCAGTGGAGGAATGGCACTCCCCACTGGGCCCATGATTGGTTTATGTTCTGTGTTGACCTCTGACCTCTTGTGAAGTCCATGTGAACCCTGTGATCTGATGTGAAGTGTGAATTAGTGTGTATTAGCTGTTGACTGTGTTCTACCCTTCCTTGTCCCAGTCAACATGTTCCTGGTCCTGAGCTCAAACTACACAAAATAGATCATCTACCATCAAATTCATATTTGATTATTGTACAGAATAATGGATACCAATTTCAGTTTTTTAGAGCTTCTCCCAATGAAAAAGCCATCACTTCAAATAAATACCTTTAAGAAATGTTATATATTAAAATGAAACATCTTTACTCCCGAGTGGCGCAGTGGTCTAAGGCACTGCATCTCAGTGCAAGAGGCGTCACTACAATGAATTACATCCAGCTGTGATTGGGAGTCCCAATGGGCGGCACACAATTGGCCCAGCATTGTCCAGGTTTGGCTGGTGTAGGCCGTCATTGTAAATAAGAATTTGTTCTTAACTGACTCATAATAGAATACATTTTTAATGGAAGTTGATGGATCACAGGCGATGGGTTTCTGTCTGTACTACTTGTATCCTCAATGTCTGTAACTAGTGCTTGTTTAGTTTTGTCCCCAGCTCCAGTGTGATTGCTTTAAGCCAGGCTGAGCTGTGGTGTTGTGGTGTCTCCCCTGTCGGACCTGTTACCATGGTGACGTCCCTGTGTTCCTTAGTTCCTGTTCTGTCTCTACTGTACCTAGCACTAGAGGCAGGAGTTTTTCCTCCGCACATGACCGTACCATGAAAAACTCTGGGCCCTAGTTCAGGAAAATGGGTCAAGGTCAAGGTTAGGGTTAACCTTTGACTCTTGACCTCTCTATGACCTCTATGATGACCCTATCGGTTGTGGTTGCAGGACGAGCTGTCGGACCTTGGCTCAAAGTCGGTCACTCCCATGTCCACCACGGCATCAGACGTCGCCATGGAGGGGGAGGGGCCAAACAGTAAGAGCATGGAGTTGCTGGCGGCACTGGGGAACAGGTCAATATCAGTGGGTATGAAATGTTACTCACGATACTGCAACTAAGTTCTCACGACAAGTATTATAATGGTAGATGACAGAGAGATTTATCTTTGTATCCATTCTTGATGATCTAATAGCACATAATGAAGGTCTCTTTGATTTGATTCTATTCCGTATGATATGTGTCCTGTAGGTTTGCCAGAGAACGAGGATAGCTCAGAGGTGCATGACATCATTGAGTCCACCCCTGAACTGGACATGGACCTCAGTGGATACAAAACATCCAGGTAACCTCTACAAAACCATCACCATTGGGTATTACTCCTGTACAATGTGCTAAATGCTAACTGCTAATCCCTTCACTATGCAGCACCCCGACCAAAGGAGGCATTGGCATTGAGAACATGGCGTTTGACCGCAACACAGACTCTCTGTTTGCGGAGCTGTCGTCTGCAGGCATAGGGGACGTCATCGGAGACGTGGACGAGGGGGCCGACCTGCTGGGTAAGCGAGGGAAGGACCTCTTTCCTATAGCAGCAAAACCCCTCCAAGGATGTGTAGTGTTTAGGATTGTAGTAACATTGTTATAACACTAGTGACTCTAATGAAATATAACACCTTTAACAATCTGTGGCTATTTTAGTAATGTTGTAGTAACATTGTAGTAACGTTGTGATAATGAATTACAACACAAGGATCCGTTTCTAAATAAGCTATTCTGTAAGAACTAAATTAAGCCTGACACCTTCAAGAAACAGTATTCATTTTCCCCCAACATTACAGCAACTTTTGGGAAGATTTATCTATTTTAAAAAATGGACGAACAAACTGTGTGACACTGTCAACTACAAAGTTCAACAATTGGATTCATTTAAAAGTGTATCTTTAGAATATGTCTCTTGACAGATGAAGTTAAACTAGTTTTGGAATGTCTTTTGACAGATGGAGTTGAACTAGTTTTGGGATGACTTGTGTTAACCCCTTGTGAGTGTCTGAGTGTGTTGTTTACCCAGGTGACCTCCCTACGTGGTTCCTGCTTCTGTGTTCAATGCATGCTAACTCATGAATTACTATAGTAGCAGGCCACTGAGTTAGACAATAAACGGACACTATTGTACTACATTCAGCTCACTAATACACACTGGCTGTTGCACTGAAGTGAAATAACCGTTGCTGTTAGGTTAAAACAAAGCTAAACTGGATTTAGAAATTCTGCTTGTATAAGTTGAAAGTCATTCTCTGCTGTTAGCTCCATCAGTGTCTAACCCGCCTCTCTCTGTCCTCGTCATGTCCTCTCCTCTGGCTCTTGTCCCTAACCCCAGTGGAGTACTCTGGTGTGTATTATGACCTCAAAACCTCTCCTTTGTTATTTCTCCTCCGATACCTCTCTCTATGCCCTCAGAGAAAAACTCTATTCCAGGGATGGGTATCTGCAGTTGTGGGTGCAGGATTTTGCTCCACCCTAACACACCTGACTTAATTAAAGCAAACATGGTCTATATTGGAAAACCATGGCTAGTTTATCAGGCTTTGTGAATCTGGTGTGTTTCAATGCTGGGCTGGAACAAAAGCCTGCCTGTATACACTGTGGCCCTTCAGGACCAGTTGCCCATCCCTGCTCTACATTTGGCCTGCTCTACATTTGGCCTCTCACCACCTCATATCTTCAGCTCATTGCTCTACTACTACTGCCTTGACCTGCATTTGACCCCCGCTCCTCGCTAGCATTACAGTGGAAACAAAGGTTGATCACAAGATGAAACCAGACATATGAAAACTGTTAGACGGGCTAAATGCATTTGGAAAATGTTTGTTCTTCATATAACTGCTTTGGTTATACTGATTTCTGTCTAACATGCACCATAAGCATGAAGAATAACTCATCGTACAGCTTTAATAACACATTTTTTACTATACATCTGAAATAGTTTTAGTCTGTGTGTTTGTTTTTATAGCTTCTCTAGCTTTCCCAACTGTCTCTCTACCCTAGAACTGTAACTCATTCCTTTCCCCACTAGCATGTTAGGAGTACCCTAGTTCTCATTCCTTTCCCCACTAGCATGTTAGGAGTACCCTAGCTCTCATTCCTTTCCCCACTAGCCTGTTAGGAGTACCCTAGTTCTCATTCCTTTCCCCACTAGCCTGTTAGGAGTACCCTAGCTCTCATTCCTTTCCCACTAGCCTGTTAGGAGTACCCTAGCTCTCATTCCTTTCCCCACTAGCCTGTTAGGAGTACCCTAGTTCTCATTCCTTTCCACACTAGCCTGTTAGGAGTACCCTAGTTCTCATTCCTTTCCCCACTAGCCTGTTAGGAGTACCCTAGCTCTCATTCCTTTCCCACTAGCCTGTTAGGAGTACCCTAGTTCTCATTCCTTTCCCCACTAGCATGTTAGGAGTACCCTAGTTCTCATTCCTTTCCACACTAGCCTGTTAGGAGTACCCTAGTTCTCATTCCTTTCCCCACTAGCCTGTTAGGAGTACCCTAGCTCTCATTCCTTTCCCCACTAGCCTGTTAGGAGTATCCTAGCTCTCATTCCTTTCCCACTAGCCTGTTAGGAGTACCCTAGTTCTCATTCCTTTCCCCACTAGCCTGTTAGGAGTACCCTAGTTCTCATTCCTTTCCCACTAGCCTGTTAGGAGTACCCTAGCTCTCATTCCTTTCCCCACTAGCCTGTTAGGAGTACCCTAGTTCTCATTCCTTTCCCCACTAGCCTGTTAGGAGTACCATAGTTCTCATTCCTTTCCCCACTGTCTCTCTACCCTAGAACTGTAACTCATTCCTTTCCCCACTAGCATGTTAGGAGTACCCTAGCTCTCATTCCTTTCCCCACTAGCCTGTTAGGAGTACCCTAGCTCTCATTCCTTTCCCACTAGCCTGTTAGGAGTACCCTAGTTCTCATTCCTTTCCCCACTAGCCTGTTAGGAGTACCCTAGTTCTCATTCCTTTCCCCACTAGCTTGTTAGGAGTACCCTAGTTCTCATTCCTTTCCCCACTAGCCTGTTAGGAGTACCCTAGTTCTCATTCCTTTCCCCACTAGCCTGTTAGGAGTACCCTAGTTCTCATTCCTTTCCCCACTAGCATGTTAGGAGTACCCTAGCTCTCATTCCTTTCCCAACTGTCTCTCTACCCTAGAACTGTAACTCATTCCTTTCCCCACTAGCCTGTTAGGAGTACCCTAGTTCTCATTCCTTTCCCCACTAGCCTGTTAGGAGTACCCTAGTTCTCATTCCTTTCCCCACTAGCATGTTAGGAGTACCCTAGTTCTCATTCCTTTCCCCACTGTCTCTCTACCCTAGAACTGTAACTCATTCCTTTCCCCACTAGCCTGTTAGGAGTACCCTAGTTCTCATTCCTTTCCCCACTAGCCTGTTAGGAGTACCCTAGCTCTCATTCCTTTCCCACTAGCCTGTTAGGAGTACCCTAGCTCTCATTCCTTTCCCCACTAGCCTGTTAGGAGTACCCTAGCTCTCATTCCTTTCCCACTAGCCTGTTAGGAGTACCCTAGCTCTCATTCCTTTCCCCACTAGCCTGTTAGGAGTACCCTAGTTCTCATTCCTTTCTCCACTAGCATGTTAGGAGTACCCTAGCTCTCATTCCTCCGTTGTGTTTCTCATACACACCTCATGTCTCAGTCTCTCCACCTCTCTCTCGTTCTCTTGCCTGACTTGGATTGCATGGTTTTCTCAGACCTTAGCTTGCTCGGTAAGACCTCACCCGCTCGCTCCATCCTACTCTGTTGCAACATGTAACATGTTCTGTGTGGTGGCTGTTGGGGTTGTCCCTGTTTTGTTCTTCTTAGAAATATCTCACTATGAGATATTTAACACCCTGAATGGACTGATTCTTTATTATATCTATATGAATATTAAAGTCAGTCAATGTGACGATGTGTTCATCCATTGAAGTAAATGCACCTCCATAAATATTGATTTATTTTGGATGAAGATTTTAAAAACATAGTTGATTAAGAACTATTTGATACATAATAGAATCTATCCAGGCCTTCTACACATGCTGTTCTGTAAACTCCAGTTGTATGAACACAAAGCAGAAAACGAGGTAATTTCTCCCCTGGCTGGTGTTGTTCCTTGTTTACAGGTATGGGTCGTGAGGTTGAGAACCTGATCACGGAGAACACACAACTAATGGAGACAAAGTAAGAAAAACACACTGAGATCGGTGTACTTTTAGATTTATTTGACAATTATACTCAACAAAAATATAAACGCAACATGCAACAATTTCAAGGATTTGATTTACAGTTCCATAAATTCATTAGGTCCTAATCTATGGATTTCACACGACTGGGAATACAGAAATGCATCCGTTGGTCACAGATACCTTAAAGAAAATGTAGGGGCGTGGATCAGTATACCAGTCAGTATCTGGTGTGACCACCATTTGCCTCATGCAGCGTGACACATCTCCTTCACATAAAGTTGATCAGGCTGTTGATTGTGGCCTGTGGAATGTTGTCCCACTCCTCTTCAGTGGCTGTGCGAAGTTTCTGGATATTGGCGGGAACTGGAACACGCTGTCCTACACATCGATCCAGAGCATCCCAAACATGCTCAAGGGGTGACATGTCTGGTGAGTATGCAGGCCATAGAAGAACTGGGACGTTTTCAGCTTCCAGGAATTGTGTACAGAGCCTTGCGACATGGGGCTGTGCATTATCATGCTGGAACGTGAGGTGATGGCGGCAGATGAATGGCACGACATTGGGCCTCAATATCTCATCATGTTATCTGCCCATACCATAACCCCACCGCCACCGTGGAACACTCTGTTCACAACGTCGACATCAGCAAACCGCTCGCCCACGCGATGCCATACACATGGTCTGCGGCTGTGAGGCCAGTTGGCTGTACTGCAAAATTCTCTAAAACAACTTTGGAGGTGGCTTATGGTAGAGAAATTAACATGAAATTCTCTGGCAACAGCTCTGGTGGACATTCCTGCAGTCAGCGTGGCAATTGCACACTCCCTCAATTTGAGACATCTGTGGCATTGTGTTGTGTGACAAGAAATTACATTTTAGAGTGGCCTTTTATTGTCCCCACCACAAGGTGCACCTGTGTAATGATCATTCTGTGAAATCAGCTTATTGAAATGCCACACCTGTCAGGTGGATGGACAATCTTGGCAAAGGAGAAATGCTCACTAACAGGGATGTAAACAAATTTCAGCACAAACAATTTAGAGAAAGAAGATTTTTGTTTCTGGGATCTTTTATTTCAGCTCATGAAACATGGGACTAACACTTTACATGTTGCATTTATATTTTTGTTCAATGTATACCCCCCAAAGTTATTAAAATGTTATTAGTCTTTTAAACTGGTCTAAAGTCTATTCCATATTTAGATGTATTTAGCTTTGTAGATCCCACTATACCGGACTATATACTGGAAGCACAACATAACACAAACATCTTGCATGCAGTGTTGTAAGGTGTCACATTCATTCCTTTCCCCCCTTGTTTCCTGTAGGAACGCTCTGAATGTGGTGAAGAATGACCTGATAGCGCGGGTGGATGAGCTGTCGTGTGAGAAGGAAGTGTTGCAGGGGGAACTAGACGCTGTGACACAGACCAGGAAAAACCTGGAGGAGAAGAACAGAGAGCTGGAGGAGGAGCTCAAGAAGTGGGTGAATAACAACAACAACACACGATAACACACTACACACAACTGATCATGTAAGTTCTACACCTGTTGTATTCAGGGCATGTGACAAATCAGATTGGATTTGATTTGACAACAGCAACACACCATATTAATATGGCCACCCCAATTATAAGACTGTTTTTAGGGAAATCACCAAGAGTAAACTGTCAACATGAACACATGGCATAGCATATTGTTGATGAACCTGATTGAACCAATTCTTCTGTTTTTCCAGAGTGCGTGTGGAGATGGAGGAGGTGAAAGGGAAGCCAAACGAGGAAGAGGATGTGAGTGCCTCTTACCATATGTATAACATTGTCCTGTATAATGTGACTGTACCTCTTCATGTCCTATAGTGGTGCCCTTTTCTATATTGTAATCACTGTTAAATGTATATTTTTATGATATTGCTGCAAAATGTACCTTCCTTAAAATTCAGCTTGTTACTGTGATTGGTGCGTTGTATGTCCGACCAATTAAAAACACCCTCTCTCTCTGGTGTTCCAGAGTGACGTTCCTACAGCCCAGAGGAAGAGGTTCACCAGGGTAGAGATGGCTAGAGTCCTCATGGAGAGGAACCAGTACAAGGAGAGACTGATGGAATTACAGGAGGCTGTTAGGTGGACAGAGATGATCAGGTGAGGAGGAGGAGAGGAAAGAGTAGGATTGAAGGGAATCGAATAGAGCCAGTATACAATGCAATCCCTCAGCTAACCATGTATTTTTAAACAATATGGCCAATTAAACAATTTGGTCAATTATATCTCCACATTTTAAGAGGACTTTCCTCTTAATCTGAATGCTAGACTTGAAACTAGGCCACTGCCATACACTTGAGTCAGTGGCGGTCGGTGCCATTTAAGATCAGGGAGGACAATTTTTAATGAGCATGGCCTTATTTCTATTACAGCATATTGGATAAATGTCATTCACATTCCCCATTTTTTCCCGCTTGCTTCCGTTTAAGATTTGTTTTTCAACAGAATAGGCAGAATGAATACACCCCTGATCACCCGCAAACACAGTTTGCTTTCATAGAAGCCACATACAAACAGCATAATCACTTTGCTTGTTGTATGATTCCTTCTCACATCCACGTTCTCTCCTCGTCTCACCTTTTCCCTTCGCTTGTGGACTTCATTGCACAACACAACAGCTGTCTGTGCCCAGGCGCAAATGATCGCTAACCACTACACCAAGCCTACATTGTTGTCACCATGTTAGCTAATGTCATAGTCCACATACCTACCAGAACTAATGTGTTAGTAAACCTGCTACAATCATGCATTACGGTGTACAGTCAGTAAGTAGTTTAGCAGTTATACTGGTGAGCCCCGTGGCAATACATTTATTAAACCAAAAGCTTACCTTGACAAGGAAGAGTTCCGATGTTGGATAGCCATAGCCAGCTAGCTAACGAGAGAGAGAGGCTCAATATATATATATCTTTCTAGAATCAGATACCTACATGAAGGAATAGGCAAAGGACTATGGATACAACATATGAATGCTTTCCCCAGTTGTTTCCATGGCCTCTGCTATAGTAATATGCTGCAGTTGCTTTATAACTAGTTCCCAGAGTGACGTCAAAGTTCATTGTTTCAGAACACCAAACTTCCATAATGTTCAAAAGTAAATAAACATTTTTGGAGATCAAATGTTAATAAATAGAATGAAACATAATACTATGTTGCCTAGTGAAGGGTTTCCTTCTCCACAACCCCTTTCATATACACTCTTTAAGCTCCACTCTGAGACTCCACTCTGAAATCATCCGTCTGCTCTATCCTTGCTCTACCAATTTAAATGAATGAGTTGAAGGGATAGTTCAGAGAAGTGACATAGTTATCTAAATATCTCTTTACTTAGAAGGCTTTTTATGGACAAGGAGTGACTGCAATCAACACTTTGGTTTGGTTAAACTAACCAATGTCGTAAGTAATTGTGCTGAACAGTCCCTTTAACATGATGCCATGCTGTGTTGTCTTACCAGAGCCTCCAGAGAAAACCCTTCCCTTACTGAGAAGAAGAAATCCAGCATCTGGCAATTGTAAGCAGTTCTCCTTCAATGACTACCTGTACGAAATAACTGATAGGAATTCTATACATTTCTGATATGATGTATTCAACACTATCAACATGATATCATATGCTAACATTCTGGAAATTCCATCCCTGTTTTCTTTCTTTTTGGATGTGTTATTTATTAAATGTTCAGTCTTAGGTAAATGTTTTAAACATCATAGCCATCCCTCTCTTTCCCCTTGGTACAGTAACTACAGTCTAGCCATGGGTTTAAATACTATTTCAAATCCTTTCAAATACTTTAGCTTTGCTTGATTGAGCTTGCCTATTGCACCGGAACCAATAGACAATTCCCAACTGCGTATATCTCACCCACCTGGCAGTCCATGCAGCCTAAAGCAAACGTTCAAAGTCTTTGAAGGATTTTGAATAGTGCTTGAACCCAGGTCTGCTACAGTCCCCTGAACAATAGACATGTCCTGGATGTGTACTACTCTTCATGTTTTCCATCCAATCCACAAACAAATCAGTCCAATGTGATTCTCTTGCCCCCCCCCCCCCCCGCCTGCCCCTGTTGCCTTATGTTGTCCTGCTAGTCTGCTTAAAGACTGCTGAGAGGGAGAGGTCTATGTCAGCTGATTGTACCTCCTTCATGTCCTCTCAGAAGTTGTATTTGTTTACAGGAAAATGTATGGACAAGTGCTTCGTTCTGCAATAGGCCTATAACCTGTTTTAGTGCGAAGATTTAAATATGTCCAACTCTTTATTAATGCACACTCTTGTAAGATCTACTGTCCATTACAGTATGATGTGTAGACATATGAAGAAAATAATGACAAATATAATTGCATGCTTCTTTTGATCAACTGACAGAGGTGTCCTCCTTCATCCCTGTGAGTTTTACTGTGATTAACTGTCTTAACATGGGGCTCTTTCCTCTTACTGGCCTGTGGAGCTCATTGTAATCACATGTTATGCAGTCTATTGAAATCTATCTGCTTGATTACCATCTGTCCCACACTATCAGATTACTATCTGCTATCAACATTCAGATAACATATGCCAAAACGTATTTACAAACACAGAAATACACAGGTGTAGGTGTCCTAATATACAGTACTAGTGTACTGTATGTAGGCTTAAAATACTATATATTAATATGTATGACTCCCGTTCAGTTACGAGTCATCACGAGTGGTATTGTGATGGGTGGGCCTTGGCTTTGTTAATCAACGTACCCAAATCCCCAGCATGCTTCACTTCACTATACTTGAGGTGGTGGTGGTGGTGGTGGGTGACTGTTTACTGTTGGTTGGTGGTTGACCCCCGGCCTTGCTCCTCCCTATACCAACCCCCCCTCCCCCTTCGCATCCCTATGGTTTCTCTCTCCCCCCCGCAGTTTCAGCCGCCTCTTTAGCCCCTCCTCCTCCAGCACGGCAGTGATGAAGAAGGCGGAGTCCCAGGGGAGAGAGGTGAAGTACATGCCCCCTGCAGGAGGGGGAATGAAGAAGAGGAGCAGCACCTTCTCCCAGTTCCCCACCGAGAAGTCCAAGGCCTTCGACTTCCTCAATGAGGAGTGAGTAGTGACACAGCACTCATTCTGTCATGTGTTAGTACTGTTGTAGCTCTTCTTATTCCTCTCTTGACCTCTGCCATGATGAGCTATGGTCATTCACTCCATGTATTACACAGCACTTATAATAGAATCATGGATATGTGGGTCAACTACTTATGATGGTTAGAACTCTTCATAACCTGTTCTATTTTAGAATTCTTCATAACCTGTTCTATTTTAGAACTCTTCATAACCTGTTCTATTTTAGAACTCTTCATAACCTGTTCTATTTTAGAACTCTTCATAACCTGTTATATTTTAGAACTCTTCATAACCTGTTCTATTTTAGAACTCTTCATAACCATGCTACACAAACGTTCATATACTCCTAGGGCTTGTTTCCCATATTGGGCATATTTCTGGACCTCAAAGCTTTTTCATTGGAGAATCTCATTTGACAGTGCTTTCTAGTCCAGGATTCAGCAAATCGGCCCATAATGTAATTTTTTGTAATGAAATTCCCTTTTTGTCCTGTCTCCCTGTCAGAATGGACCCGTGCGCCTCTCCGTCCCGTAGGGAGCAAAAGAGGGCCCAGTACAGACAGGTCAAAGCCCACATGCAGAAAGAGGATGGACAGGTACAGGCCCACGGATGGAGTCTACCCAGCAAATCTAAGGTAGGAGAGGAGGGGATGGGAGGGAGAGAGAGAGGGAGAGAGTTCGCAATAATAACCATATCCAAGTTTTTATTTTTTATATGACATCTTGTGTGTCCTTTCAGGTAGTGAACGGGGGCCCAACAGAGAACAAAGAGAAGAATCTACCTGTGCCAGTCTACCTGAGGCCCCTGGACCAGAAAGATGCTTCTATGAAGGTGAGCACGGCACACACTGTGATTAAGTTAACTTCATTTTGATCTGTGAAAACATACATTACTATTGTGCACAATGCAACATTTTAATACCAAGTTGTGATACACTAGTATAATACATGTTTTGCAATGGAGGCTGCTGAGGGGAGGACGGCTCATAATAATGGCTGGAATGGAGCAAATGGAATGGCATCAAACACATGGAAACTTTGTGTTTGATGTTGTTGATACCTTTCCACTCATTCCGCTCCAGCCATTACCACGTTCCCGTCCTCCCTAATTAAGGTGCCACTAACCTCCTGTGGTGTATTGAGCTTTTTTAAATGCAATTTCTATAAATTGTACGTTGTTTGATTGATTGATTGATATGTCTGCAGCTGTGGTGTGCTGCGGGTGTGAACCTGTCAGGAGGGAAGATCAGAGAGGGAGGGTCCATGTTGGAAGGGCAGAGCAGGAAGGGCTCTGTGAGCAGCCTGGACCATTTAGAGACAGAGAACAAGGTAAGGGGGAGGGGTTTTGAGCATGTTGGCCAAGGGGGGTGTACCTTAAGCACCTTGACGTAAGGAGGGTGTCTCATCAGGATCACAGGACAGTATATGGAAACTTCTGACTGTTTTAGAGAGCTTGTATATCAGTCAACAAAAGTACTGTATGCTGGAACTTTATACAATATAAGTGTGTTTAAAACAGTTTAATGCTGTTTTTGAGAGCTTGTACTGTAAATGACTGCAGAAAGAAGACTGGATGGTAATACATACAGACACAAGTTAAAGCTCTCATATTTACGAGTACTGGCCTCAAGCCATCATGACAGGCCTCAGTCAAGTCAACATTGTTAGCCCTTATACATACTAGTCCTGGTATAATGGAGCTCATCATCAGTCTGTCCTGTCCTGGCTCATGATCAGTCTGTCATGTCCTTGCTCATGATCAGTCTGTCCTGTCCTTGCTCATGATCAGTCTGTCCTGTCCTTGCTCATGATCAGTCTGTCCTGTCCTTGCTCATGATCAGTCTG
Source organism: Oncorhynchus clarkii lewisi (assembly GCF_045791955.1). Classification (NCBI taxonomy): domain Eukaryota; kingdom Metazoa; phylum Chordata; class Actinopteri; order Salmoniformes; family Salmonidae; genus Oncorhynchus; species Oncorhynchus clarkii. The sequence continues at coordinate 59,656,873 of NC_092159.1, read as the reverse complement.
TCCTGTCCTTGCTCATGATCAGTCTTTCCTGTCCTTGCTTATGATCAGTCTGTCCTGTCCTTGCTTCAGGAGCAGGAGAAAGGTGACCAGGAGAAGGAGAAGGAGCTGCGCCTGCAGGATGAGATGTCCTGCAGGGTGTGGATCTGTACCAGTACCCACTCCTCTACTAAAGTCATGGTGCTGGAGGCCAACCAGCCCTCTGACCTGCTGGACAGCTTCTACGCCTGCAACTCACACGTCCTCTGCATCGCCAGCATACCAGGTGTGTGTGTGTGTGATGTTTGTGTGTAGTTTGTGTGTGTATGTTTGTGTACAGTTTATGAGGAATTTATAGTATTAAAATTCCTCATAATGTCTCAAGATGGGTCTGTGTATGTCAGTGTTGGCTGGTGTTACCCTCAATCAGATGAAGGGGTCATTGTAACGTCTGAATGGAATGAATAAAACGGTACTGTGTGTGTGTGCTCACTTCTGTGTGTTTTCACATGTCTGTTTCTCAGGTGTGTTGGAGACAGACTACCCTGCAGGGGAGGAGCTACCTGTACCCCAGGACCTGGAGTCCGGGCCAGTTGATGGCGTGTCATTGACAGGCAGCGTGGCCAGTCTGGGCTCCGCGGGCAGCGACGGCGCCTTGGCAACGGAAGGGACCACCGCCGTCCTCCAGATGGCCGGGGCAGGGCTCAATGACCTCCCGGCCCAGCACAGCTCAGGTAACACAGACACAGGAACTGGCCGCGGTTCAGGACATTATAGCAGTGGTCACCTCCATCACTAGTCCTGGAGAGATACAGGGTTTGAAGGCATTTGTTCCTGCCCAGAACTATACCATTTCATTCAACCAGGAGTAGTTGAATGAGGGGTTTTTAATGTTGGCATTTTCACACTTTCACACACATTAAAACTGGGGTATGCCCTGGGTTCCACCCTGAATCATCCTTTTGTATCTAATGCATACTTACTGTAATATTTTCTCTCTACAAATTCCCCCTACCTCCACCCAACAGTGGATCTGTCCAGAGAGCCCAGTCCTGCAGAGGATGGGGTCCCCACGGCGGAAGAGGCCACAGAGGCTACAGAGGAGGGGGAGGAGAACCAGGGGCTGGTCGTCAGTCAGCCAGGCATCTACACAGAACACGTGTTCACAGACCCTCTGGGAGCCGGTCACCATGAGTCCTCCACTGCAGACACACAGAGGTGAGACTGTCTGACCTAGTACTAGTTAGTAGTGACCTGACCAGGGAGAACTCTGGTCCCTTGTTTAAGGCACTGGGTTTTATACATGAGTGATTAATGTGTGTTTGATACACTAAAGCTCACCAGCCCTGTTCTTTCTCTCTGTCTCCCAGGGACCAGGATGGGGTGGGTGAGGCGTCTCTTCCCGACGACATGCTCCCTGCTGGGGAGGACGTCCAGAGGATGAGCAGCGCCCTGCCCACCATGTGGCTGGGGGCCCAGAACGGATGGTGAGGACAAGGGAGTGGTCACTAGGGCCACACAGAAATAAATGAGTATGGAATATACAGTAGAATCTCTTTGGTAAAGAAAAGAAAAACGCATTATACATTTTTTGTAATTTCTCTGTAAATTTTTTTTTATGCACCCTGATCCATATAATTATCTTTAGAAAATCAGCCCCATTTATTTGGGGATTGTGTTTCTTAATCTTTGTCTCCTCTCTTGTCTCCTCCCTCTCTAGTTTGTATGTGCACTCGTCTGTGGCTCGGTGGAGGAAGTGTCTCCACGCCATCAAGCTAAAGGACTCCATCCTCAACATAGTGTGAGTACTCTGAGGACTCTTTTCCAACAGTCTTGAAGGAGTTCCCACAAATGCTGAGCACTTTTTGGCTGCTTTTCCTTGTACTTGTACTCCAGTACTTGTAGTGAGTATTCAGGCCATGTATATCTCACCAGACATGTCTTGTAGTGAGTATTCAGGCCATGTATATCTCACCAGACATGTCTTGTAGTGAGTATTCAGGCCATGTATATCTCACCAGACATGTCTTGTAGTGAGTATTCAGGCCATGTGTATCTCACCAGACATGTCTTGTAGTGAGTATTCAGGCCATGTATATCTCACCAGACATGTCTTGTAGTGAGTATTCAGGCCATGTATATCTCACCAGACATGTCTTGTAGTGAGTATTCAGGCCATGTATATCTCACCAGACATGTCTTGTAGTGAGTATTCAGGCCATGTATATCTCACCAGACATGTCTTGTAGTGAGTATTCAGGCCATGTGTATCTCACCAGACATGTCTTGTAGTGAGTATTCAGGCCATGTATATCTCACCAGACAGTACTTGTAGTGAGTATTCAGGCCATGTATATCTCACCAGATATGTCTTGTAGTGAGTATTCAGGCCATGTATATCTCACCAGATATGTCTTGTAGTGAGTATTCAAGCCATGTGTATCTCACCAGACATGTCTTGTAGTGAGTATTCAGGCCATGTATATCTCACCAGACACTACTTGTAGTGAGTATTCAGGCCATGTATATCTCACCAGACATGTCTTGTAGTGAGTATTCAGGCCATGTATATCTCACCAGACATGTCTTGTAGTGAGTATTCAGGCCATGTGTATCTCACCAGACATGTCTTGTAGTGAGTATTCAGGCCATGTATATCTCACCAGACAGTACTTGTAGTGAGTATTCAGGCCATGTATATCTCACCAGATATGTCTTGTAGTGAGTATTCAGGCCATGTATATCTCACCAGATATGTCTTGTAGTGAGTATTCAAGCCATGTGTATCTCACCAGACATGTCTTGTAGTGAGTATTCAGGCCATGTATATCTCACCAGACACTACTTGTAGTGAGTATTCAGGCCATGTATATCTCACCAGACATGTCTTGTAGTGAGTATTCAGGCCATGTATATCTCACCAGACATGTCTTGTAGTGAGTATTCAGGCCATGTATATCTCACCAGACATGTCTTGTAGTGAGTATTCAGGCCATGTATATCTCACCAGACACTACTTGTAGTGAGTATTCAGGCCATGTATATCTCACCAGACATGTCTTGTAGTGAGTATTCAGGCCATGTATATCTCACCAGACATGTCTTGTAGTGAGTATTCAGGCCATGTATATCTCACCAGACATGTCTTGTAGTGAGTATTCAGGCCATGTATATCTCACCAGACAGTACTTGTAGTGAGTATTCAGGCCATGTATATCTCACCAGATATGTCTTGTAGTGAGTATTCAGGCCATGTATATCTCACCAGATATGTCTTGTAGTGAGTATTCAAGCCATGTGTATCTCACCAGACATGTCTTGTAGTGAGTATTCAGGCCATGTATATCTCACCAGACACTACTTGTAGTGAGTATTCAGGCCATGTATATCTCACCAGACATGTCTTGTAGTGAGTATTCAGGCCATGTATATCTCACCAGACATGTCTTGTAGTGAGTATTCAGGCCATGTGTATCTCACCAGACATGTCTTGTAGTGAGTATTCAGGCCATGTATATCTCACCAGACAGTACTTGTAGTGAGTATTCAGGCCATGTATATCTCACCAGATATGTCTTGTAGTGAGTATTCAGGCCATGTATATCTCACCAGATATGTCTTGTAGTGAGTATTCAAGCCATGTGTATCTCACCAGACATGTCTTGTAGTGAGTATTCAGGCCATGTATATCTCACCAGACACTACTTGTAGTGAGTATTCAGGCCATGTATATCTCACCAGACAGTACTTGTAGTGAGTATTCAGGCCATGTATATCTCACCAGATATGTCTTGTAGTGAGTATTCAGGCCATGTATATCTCACCAGATATGTCTTGTAGTGAGTATTCAAGCCATGTGTATCTCACCAGACATGTCTTGTAGTGAGTATTCAGGCCATGTATATCTCACCAGACACTACTTGTAGTGAGTATTCAGGCCATGTATATCTCACCAGACATGTCTTGTAGTGAGTATTCAGGCCATGTATATCTCACCAGACATGTCTTGTAGTGAGTATTCAGGCCATGTATATCTCACCAGACATGTCTTGTAGTGAGTATTCAGGCCATGTATATCTCACCAGACACTACTTGTAGTGAGTATTCAGGCCATGTATATCTCACCAGACAAGTCTTGTAGTGAGTATTCAGGCCATGTATATCTCACCAGACATGTCTTGTAGTGAGTATTCAGGCCATGTATATCTCACCAGACATGTCTTGTAGTGAGTATTCAGGCCATGTATATCTCACCAGACAGTACTTGTAGTGAGTATTCAGGCCATGTATATCTCACCAGATATGTCTTGTAGTGAGTATTCAGGCCATGTATATCTCACCAGATATGTCTTGTAGTGAGTATTCAAGCCATGTGTATCTCACCAGACATGTCTTGTAGTGAGTATTCAGGCCATGTATATCTCACCAGACACTACTTGTAGTGAGTATTCAGGCCATGTATATCTCACCAGACATGTCTTGTAGTGAGTATTCAGGCCATGTATATCTCACCAGACATGTCTTGTAGTGAGTATTCAGGCCATGTGTATCTCACCAGACATGTCTTGTAGTGAGTATTCAGGCCATGTATATCTCACCAGACAGTACTTGTAGTGAGTATTCAGGCCATGTATATCTCACCAGATATGTCTTGTAGTGAGTATTCAGGCCATGTATATCTCACCAGATATGTCTTGTAGTGAGTATTCAAGCCATGTGTATCTCACCAGACATGTCTTGTAGTGAGTATTCAGGCCATGTATATCTCACCAGACACTACTTGTAGTGAGTATTCAGGCCATGTATATCTCACCAGACATGTCTTGTAGTGAGTATTCAGGCCATGTATATCTCACCAGACATGTCTTGTAGTGAGTATTCAGGCCATGTATATCTCACCAGACATGTCTTGTAGTGAGTATTCAGGCCATGTATATCTCACCAGACATGTCTTGTAGTGAGTATTCAGGCCATGTATATCTCACCAGACATGTCTTGTAGTGAGTATTCAGGCCATGTATATCTCACCAGACATGTCTTGTAGTGAGTATTCAGGCCATGTATATCTCACCAGACATGTCTTGTAGTGAGTATTCAGGCCATGTATATCTCACCAGACATGTCTTGTAGTGAGTATTCAGGCCATGTATATCTCACCAGACATGTCTTGTAGTGAGTATTCAGGCCATGTATATCTCACCAGACATGTCTTGTACTGAGTGTTCAGGCCATGTATATCTCACCAGACATGTCTATGTGTGCTCTCTGTCTGCAGGCATGTGAGAGGAAGAGTCCTGGTTGCCTTGGCTGATGGCACGTTGGCTATATTCCACAGAGGCCTGGGTAAGGATGCATTGATTCAAGCCATATTGTGATGCAGGTTAGTGTTTTTGTAATAAATCTTCTAGCTGGCCCAGCCACAAAGTAATACAAAATTAATTTAAACCTAACCATAACCGTAACCACACTGCTAACCCTAATGCCTAACCCCAACCTTAAATTAAGACCCAAACGCAAATGTGTGTTTATATGAATTTTTACAATATAGACAATTGTGACTTTACAGCTGGCCTATCTAGAGGAAATCACTCAGTTCTGCCTCCAGGACCAGACTCTAATAAACGTTAACCTGTATTGTGATGCTCCCTGGAGTAAAACGGCTTGGCAGCCATTTTGTGTCACAAGCATATAGTTTGTGTGTGTTTCTCCCTATGCAGAGGGACAGTGGGATCTGACCAACTACCACCTACTAGACCTGGGCCGGCCGCACCACTCTATCCGCTGTATGACAGTGGTGCATGACAAGGTGTGGTGTGGCTACAGGAACAAGATCTACGTCATCCAACCCAAGGCCATGAGGATAGAGGTACATCATCTGACGTGGTTTATACTGGAAACCTTCTGATGGTAGAAGGGGGGACAGTGTAAAGCGATTTGTGTTTCAGAAAAGTGCTAGATAAATGGGAATCCTTATGACTTTCCCCACAGCTGTTAGAAGTCTTTTCCAAAACACCCAAAAGGAAGTTTCACAAAATGACACTAAAGTTATTGTATAATCTCCCTTTTGGTTTGAAGATGTTTTGTTGCTCTAATTGTCGTAGTTCTACTTTTAAGACTTTCATCCATGAAATTGATGAAGGCCCTTTGGTGACTTATTCCACATAGGTTAGAATAACTCCAGCCCACTTTGTCCTTTGAGATCTCATTGTCTTATGTTTCTTGTGATCTAACATTTGTGTATTCTCTCAACAGTACAACCCCAATCAAATAGAATATACACTGTATATCGGCCCATGATGTCTGTGCAATATCTGATAGTGATATAGTGTGGTTTAACATGGTTATAATGCTACCTTCTCTATTTCCTCCTGTGTAGAAGTTGTTTGACGCCCACCCCCGGAAGGAGAGTCAGGTGCGTCAGCTGGCCTGGGTGGGAGATGGGATCTGGGTATCCATCCGCCTGGACTCCACCCTCAGACTGTTCCACGCCCACACCTACCAGCACCTCCAGGACGTCGACATAGAGCCCTACGTCTCCAAGATGCTGGGTACTGTACATTGACTCACTGTTTAAATCAATACAACTTTATTGGCATGAAGTATTGACATTGACAAAGCAGAGGAGTTTTAGGATGGTAGATGAAAAAGGACTTTGTTTCAATAGAATGCATGGGGAATATGTGAATGATTGTGCTCAGGACTGTTGCGGTTACTGTATTACCACCACACCGGCGTCATGAGTCATGACCTCGGTCAAATTCCACATGACCGTTGATTCACAGTAATCTTCTCTTATGCACTCTGGACATGCGTTGGTACAGTAGCACCCAACTCGCTAACGACCGTCAGGTCGCTAATGGTCCGGTACTCAGAGCTCTATTGTCCCTCTAACCACTCTGACATCAATGCAAATGAAATCGAAAAACACATCAAACACATCATCAAAACAGTACCATGCTTATATATTTTGTCTTGCCCATTCACCCTCTGAATGGCACACAAACACAATCCATGTCTCAATTGTCTCAAGCCTTAAAAATCCTTCTTTAAACTGTCTCTTCCACTTCGTCTACGCTGATTGAAGTGGATTTAACATGAATAATGGATCCTAGATTTCACCTGGATTCACCCGGTCAGTCTGTCATGGGAAGTGTTTTGTACACTCAGTGTACATTGTTACCCTGTAACACTGTCAATTTAGCATGAGTTTAAGCAGTGTTATGACCCTGTCCTCTCTTCTCTCCCCTTCTCTAGGTACGGGTAAACTGGGCTTCTCCTTCGTCAGGATCACAGCCCTCATGATATCCTGTAGCCGTCTGTGGGTCGGAACAGGAAATGGTGTCATCATCTCCATCCCGCTGTCAGAAGGTAAGTCCATACCAGCTACATCTCAGTCATCTAAGATGGCCTCCTCTCCTCACCTTCCCTCAATCATTGTTCATTGCCCCTTGAAAATGTTCACGTCCCTCATAAGACCATGTTTTATAACAACGTAACGATCAACAAATATTTTTCAAGCCACTGTATAAAGTTGTTGGATGGTGAAAAGGTTTATCTACTTTAACTTGGCCCATTCATTCACGCAGGTTGACGTTTATTGAGCGATTTCCACTTGATGGGCCAGCTGCAAAGTCAAATTTGGCTATATTGTACAAAGTCATTATCAGAAATGAGCTTTTTGGTCTTAATCGAAGGTTAGGCATAAGGTTAGCAGTGTGGTTACAGTTAGGGTTTAATGTCTGTGGCTGTGCCAGCTAGTGGCTATCCTGCTGAGCTGCCTCAGTACATGAGTCATCCCAATAAATACCAACCTGCTGAATTAACACTCATACAGTGAATGAAACAGCTCCAATTAGCTATCTGTAAAGGAGAGAGTGGGTATTCATAGACTCTCTACTCCTCCGCTGCTCCATATATCCCTCCTCCTCTCCTCCCTCTTTCACTGAAGCTATAGGTCCTCCTCAGCATGGAGTCTTACTGAGGGGCCTCAGGGGTGAGTCTCCATCACACAGCAAGCTTAACCAGACTTCTCCCTTTCTTTACTATTCTGTTTCTCTCCCTCTGTCCCTCCTCCTCTGTCCTGCTGTCTTGCCCTTTCTATCTCTAGTGCTTCTATTCCTAGTCAGTTCCATATAGCTGCATCTTCTCCTCTTTTCTCTCTACCCTTCTCTCTCTCTCTATCCTCCTCTTCGTGTATTTGGGCCTGGTTTGTGCTCTTTGGTCAGTTCTGGTCTCTCCCTCCCTGTTGTTTCTGATCCTAGTAGTGGGTCTCTGGTCTCTCCCTGCCTGTTGTTTCTGATCCTAGTAGTGGGTCTCTGGTCTCTCCCTGCCTGTTGTTTCTGATCCTAGTAGTGGGTCTCTGGTCTCTCCCTGCCTGTTGTTTCTGATCCTAGTAGTGGGTCTCTGGTCTCTCCTTAAGTTAGTTTTCTGCTTCTCTCTATGCGGCTAGACAAACAAAGAGACCCAACTGACTGCTTCATTGTCTGTGCAGGGCAGTCACAGTCATTGTCGCTCTGTTGACGTCTTTTAGTTTTAACTTGTCTGTGTTGTTTCTAAATGTTTCACTCCATTCATTCATTTCATAATGACTCCTTCCTTTCCATGTGTAGCATGTTTACAGTGTGACCTTTGGGTCTACTGTATGTGTTTTCAGGATGGCCTTGCTGTTCTTAGGCACAGCCCTTAGCCGTGGTATATTGGACCTATACCACAAACACCCAAGGTGCCTTTTTGCTATTATAAACTGGTTACCAACGTAATTAGAGCAGTACAAATAAACATTTTTGTCATACTCGTGGTATACGATCTGATATACCATGGCTGTCAGTCCATCAGCATTCAGGGATCGAACATCCCGTTTATAATGGAGGCTTTGCGTGTGCCGCTTGCTATGGATGGATAACAAGCTAAATGGATTCACTTCGCAAAACATTACAGTTAAGAAATTCTTAATTTAAGGCCAGGAGTTTTTCCTGACATCATTACTCTATAGGTTTTGTTTTTAACTCTATAGTTGTCTTGTTGTTGTTGTGACGTTGTAGCCAACAAAACAGCGGGTGCAGTGCCAAATCGCCCTGGCGGTGCAATGCGGGTGTTCAGTGAGGAGGGCACGGAGAGCACTTTGCCAGGCAGCTTCGTGCCCTACTGTTCCATGGCACAGGCACAGCTGTGTTTCCACGGACACAGAGATGCAGTCAAGTTCTTTGCAGCCGTCCCAGGTAAGTAGCAAGGGGTAGTGATCATTAGGGTGTGCTACATTTTGCAACAGAAAATAAAAATTATTCTGCGCAGGCAGTCCCTTCCTACCTGTTTCATTCAGTTTTCTTCCTGAACTTGACCGAGGAAGTACTCAATACTTAACTTCCTGTTCCAGGTCAGGTGATCCCGTCCCCCGGACCCGGAGGGGATTCTGGGTCGGATGACCTCGCCTCTGAATCGTCTGACATGGCGACCTCTGAACCTGCCAAAACCTTCCTGGTCATGAGTGGAGGAGAAGGCTACATCGACTTCAGAATGGGTGTGTGTGTGTGTGTGTGTGTGTGTGTGTGTGTGTGTGTGTGTGTGTGTGTGTGTGTGTGTGTGTGTGTGTGTGTGTGTGTGTGTGTGTGTGTGTGTGTGTGTGTGTGTGTGTGTGTGTGTGTGTGGGTATGACATTATATGACATATCTCTCCTCAACAGGTGATGATGTAGGAGAGGTGGATGGCAGCCTATCGGAGCCCACCATGAAGCAGGCCACCCCCGCCAAACCAGAACGCAGCCACATCATCGTCTGGCAAGTCACTTCCTGCCAGGAGTGAGCCAATCACAGACTGCCACATCACTACTCGGTCGCACAACCCCCCCGCATGCCCCTCCCTTAGGTTTTAAGTTGTTATTATTGATATTAGTATTACTACTGTGGATGACTACATTGTTAAGGATTCTTTTAGTGTCTGTTTTAAATGTATCCATGAATTTGGGGCCTAATGTTTGCCAGGCAAGGTTAAAGTGAAGCAGTGAAGTCAACTCCTGATAAGTGCACATGGGATAAAATGAGTGCACTTATCTAAGTGCAGTGCACTTCACCGGGCCCTTTTCAAACCGTTGTTTTCACTTGCTCCAGATATCTGCAGCACATTCTAGAAGTCGACTGCGGTATAAAGGCAGCTCAGTGTTTTAAAGTAACTGTCCAATGAAAATCTCACTTTTAGAAGTTTGTATTCTGTTAACTCATACTCAAATAATATTGTTGACACTTCAAATCCTCCACCTCAAACTTGTATTGAGGATGATGTCATCCTCCTGAGGAGGATGAGCTGGCCAATCAGCGGTCTACTCACATAAATAGTTTTAATGACCGGTATATGCCCACACCATTCTGTTGTTGGGTTAAGTCCACACCATTCTGTTGTTGGGGTAAGTCCACACCATTCTGTTGTTGGGTTAAGTCTACACCATTCTGTTGTTGGGGTAAGTCCACACCATTCTGTTGTTGGGTTAAGTCCACATCATTCTGTTGTTGGGGTAAGTCCACACCATTCTGTTGTTGGGGTAAGTCCACACCATTCTGTTGTTGGGGTAAGTCCACACCATTCTGTTGTTGGGGTAAGTCCACACCATTATGTTGTTGGGGTAAGTCCACACCATTCTGTTGTTGGGTTAAGTCTACACCATTCTGTTGTTGGGGTAAGTCCACACCATTCTGTTGTTGGGTTAAGTCCACACCATTCTGTTGTTGGAGTAAGTCCACACCATTCTGTTGTTGGGGTAAGTCCACACCATTCTGTTGTTGGGGTAAGTCCACACCATTCTGTTGTTGGGTTAAGTCCACACCATTCTGTTGTTGGGTTAAGTCCACACCATTCTGTTGTTGGGGTAAGTCCACACCATTCTGTTGTTGGGGTAAGTCCACACCATTCTGTTGTTGGGGTAAGTCCACACCATTCTGTTGTTGGGTTAAGTCCACACCATTCTGTTGTTGGGTTAAGTCCACACCATTCTGTTGTTGGGGTAAGTCCACACCATTCTGTTGTTGGGGTAAGTCCACACCATTCTGTTGTTGGGGTAAGTCCACACCATTCTGTTGTTGGGGTAAGTCCACACCATTCTGTTGTTGGGTTAAGTCCACACCATTCTGTTGTTGGGGTAAGTCCACACCATTCTGTTGTTGGGGTAAGTCCACACCATTCCATAGAAAAGCAGCTTTTATTTATTTTTTACATACTTTAATTTTTAAAATTTTTATAATTCAAATAACAGTACAGTCAACAAAGATGAGGAACTGCATTATATTGATTTAAGATGACATTGAATAAGGGAACATCAGTATTGTATGTTTAGAAACAGAAGACAAAAGTGAATGGTTAAGGGGTTTTGCACTGAATTGCTATCTTATGTTGTAAAGTTCTGATATGGGACTGTATGTGTGTGGGTTCACTGTCGCCTTTACCGTGTCGAGCATTTTAGATCGTAACCTTTGAACAAAACAGATTTATTTTTGCTACCTTTGTGGTGTTGGTAATGTGAGCAATGTTTGGGCACCTCTGTGTGTAGAATGGACTGTGAGATGTAATGTAGGGCCCTGTTCCAAAAGTTTAAAAAGCCTTTCTTATTTCCTCACTTTCTTGAAGTAATCGGGGAGAAAAGATCCATTTTGAAGTATTGTAACGGTGTCGAAGTTAGTATCAGCCTGCATGGGGAAGTCTTGTACTGTATCTCCGTCCAAAGGTCTGCTTGCTCTGCCATTTTGGGCCAAACTCTCTGTTCCGCCATTTTGGGGAAATGTGCTCCTGCTGCAATTTAGGGTCTTCCCTCATGCTAGATCTCCCTGGCACTTTTAAACATAATGTAGGCCTCTTGAAGTAGAACACCCGTCCGTGGTAATGTTCACTTATACTAACAATGTGCTAACTATTTTAGGGGAAAAGGGTGTGACGGACTATTTATTTCTGTCAAGGTGTACCCAGTTACCAAAGGACAAAAAAAATGAAGTATGAAAAGAATATTACATGTCATTCGTATCTAACATTATCCATTTGCATCTTCTCTGGGGGTTTTAAGTAAAGTCATAATAGCAATGATTTGATGATGAATATATTTTTTTGAAGGTTTCATCTCTGATAAATGGTATATTTCACAGGGAATTTATTAATGAGCGTAAGTGTTTACGTTGCACCTTAAAAAGCATTGTCCACACAGAACTAAGTCTGCTTTGTGTTGTCCACACAGAACTAAGTCTGCTTTGTGTTGTCCACACAGAACTAAGTCTGCTTTGCATTGTCCACACAGAACTAAGTCTGCTTTGCATTGTCCACACAGAACTAAGTCTGCTTTGCATTGTCCACACAGAACTAAGTCTGCTTTGCGTTGTCCACACAGAACTAAGTCTGCTTTGCATTGTCCACACAGAACTAAGTCTGCTTTGCATTGTCCACACAGAACTAAGTCTGCTTTGCATTGTCCACACAGAACTAAGTCTGCTTTGTGTTGTCCACACAGAACTAAGTCTGCTTTGCATTGTCCACACAGAACTAAGTCTGCTTTGCATTGTCCACACAGAACTAAGTCTGCTTTGCATTGTCCACACAGAACTAAGTCTGCTTTGCATTGTCCACACAGAACTAAGTCTGCTTTGCATTGTCCACACAGAACTAAGTCTGCTTTGCATTGTCCACACAGAACTAAGTCTGCTTTGCATTGTCCACACAGAACTAAGTCTGCTTTGCATTGTCCACACAGAACTAAGTCTGCTTTGCATTGTCCACACAGAACTAAGTCTGCTTTGCATTGTCCACACAGAACTAAGTCTGCTTTGCATTGTCCACACAGAACTAAGTCTGCTTTGCGTTGTCCACACAGAACTAAGTCTGCTTTGCATTGTCCACACAGAACTAAGTCTGCTTTGCATTGTCCACACAGAACTAAGTCTGCTTTGCATTGTCCACACAGAACTAAGTCTGCTTTGCATTGTCCACACAGAACTAAGTCTGCTTTGCATTGTCCACACAGAACTAAGTCTGCTTTGCATTGTCCACACAGAACTAAGTCTGCTTTGCATTGTCCACACAGAACTAAGTCTGCTTTGCATTGTCCACACAGAACTAAGTCTGCTTTGCATTGTCCACACAGAACTAAGTCTGCTTTGTGTTTCATTTGTTTTGTGTTTTTACAAATGCATTCAAATAACTTGTTTTACTTTTGATTTTGTGCTCTTTGTACTTGTTGTCTGTGAGACACTTCTATAAATCAATCTGTATTTTCATGGTGTCTGTTATCCCAAAGCAGAAAAACCAATAGACAAGTGTTTCATTTTTATATATTTGAAGGAAAAAAAACTGGGTTGGGATTGGTTAGGCCTCGGCCTATTTATTTTCCAATTCAGAAGAAATAACGTTCACATCGTGTTGTAGCCATTCCAGTATTTATTTTTCTTATTGAGCCTCGGTGGTTCAGAATGTAACTTTCTACATGAAAAAACATAATAGGACAATATTCAAAGTGATCAGTAATAATGGTGCCATAAAATGAAACCATGGTCAATAGAAAATGGAAAATACACAAGGATCATCGCTAAACAGTCCTGTAACGTCTGTGGACTGATCAGGACAACTACACATTCATGGTACCAAGCTATGCATGTTTTTTTTAAAGAACACTGCTAAGTATTGTTTGGTTCAAATCCTTGTTAACTGCCACCGTTTTGGGTGGGTAGATGTCTGCATGTGTGTGTGGCTTGCATTTGAGTGTGTGGATGTGTGTGTGCGCGTGCGTGCGTGTGTGTATCTCCAGAGGATGGTCTGTAGTATGTACCAGGCCTTTCTCTGGGCCCCTAAAGCCGTATGGCCATAACTGTGGTTTATCCTGGTAAATGTTTGCTAAAACAGCATCATAGCCTTATTTTTAACAATCTATTAAACTCAATTTCATGGGGAATTCATGACGGTTGATTTATTGATTCAGCTGATTGATTAATTGATTGACATTTATAAGTCAACATAGCAGTTGTGCGTCAATGCATTCCACAGGTGACAGCCAGGAAGCATAACATCACACAGAAATACTACATATCTGATTCAGAGGGGTTAAATGCAGAAGACACATTTCAGTTCAAGACATTCAGTTGTACAATTGACTACCGGTAGGTATCCATCCCCCTTTCCCTTAATATATTATGAATTATAATGTGACCTTAAACCTAGTGATAACCTATTTCAAATACAGAAGTTGCATGTAAAAACAATACATTCTCACTTTTATCTCAATGAGACAAATGTGTTGTAAAAAGTGGAGTAAAAATTGATAGATGAGTGGCACAAATCCATTAGCAGCAGTCAATGTAGCATTAACATTTTTAAGAGCTTAGTGCCATGCATGTCCCATTCTCTGCCAGTAGGGGGCAACATTATTCTGCACACAGTCAAGGGCTACAGCACCTTAAAAAACGACTTCCATGAAATTGTATTGTGATGTAATTTTACCCCACCTCCTGCTCCACCCAACTCCTCTCATAAACCATGCAGGGGCTGTGTCCAGTCTATCCTACGAACATATGTACACGCATGCTGACGTGCTTGGGTGTCTGATGTCACGCATAACCAGAGAGGGGATTCTGAGTCTGTTATGTAGCCAAGCGAGCTACTGCTACTGTTGCCATTTGTTCAGCCTCAGAGGGATGATGGTACTCTGTTAGGAAAACACCTATGACGTTCAATAGCCTGGTCTGCATCGTTTTAATGCTGTTTATGAAGAGAGAGACAGTTATGGTACACAGTCAGAACACCTCTGGCATGCCAGCTATAGCTAGTGTTTATGTAGATGCATCTGTGTTTTTGTGTTCCACCCCCTCACCTCTTTCCCTCCCTCTCCTTCCTCTCCTTCTTCTCCTGCCTGTAGGTCCAACTGCTCTCCAGGTGATGACTCCACAGCAGCAGCAGGGTAACGGTATACTTGGTTATCAGGTGGATCTCACGGATCGTCTCCCACACACGTTACACAGAGGGAGATGGGGGGAGGCGAGAGAGAAAAAGAGACTGTTCCGGTGGGACATACAGAGATAGAGAAAGAGATCCTGTGTACTAGGTAATATGGTGCTCTGTGGTAGGCTGTTGTTACAGCAGTCAAGGGGTAGACTAGCCTAGTCTATCCTCCCCTATCTCCCAGACTAGCCCAGTCTATCCTCCCCTATCTTCCAGACTAGCCCAGTCTATCCTACCATATCTCCCAGACTAGCCCAGTCTATCCTCTCCTATCTCCCAGACTAGCCCAGTCTATCCTACCCTATCTCCCAGTACATGGAGTTAGACTCGGCTACAGTATTACATTACCAGACCAGCTGTTCTCTCTGTGTTTTCCATTTCTCTCTGTCTCTCTCTTCCTGTCTGTCTAGTGGTCTCAGACAGAGGGTGGGATGAGGCTCTGGTGCCTGTGCCTTTCTCTAGTCCAACCATCCATCCCATCTGTCTGTCTAACCCTGCCTCGAAACCAGCATAACTCTATCTCTCACCCTGACTGAGCCCTAAGGATGAGGGAGTCAGATGAGGGTTGGAGGGGTGAAAAGTGAGAACCAAGTGAGAAGAGAGAGGGTGATGATATGTAGTGACAGAAGAGGGACTTGGCCCTACTGCCAGAGAGGGGAGTGTCACAGGGCAAATAGCCAGGTCAGAGAGAGAGAGAGATGGTGAGAGAGGGTAGATGAGAAAATGAGAGGGGGGAGATGGAATAGGAGAATAGATTGGGTGAGGGGATGATTTTAAAGGAGATAGGAAAGGGGAGAGGCTGGGCAGATGACAGGAAGGAGAAGAGGAGAGAGAGAGAACTTCCTGTGTATGTACAGCAGCCTGTGTGTGCGAGCATGCCTACGTAATTCTGTGTGAGCACATGCACAAAATGTCTCCCACCTTTGTCTCCCCACAAACTGTTCAGCCACAGCTATTGTTGTTAATGTGTGTAAAGATGCTCACGTGTCCCGCCAGACATTTAACACTGTCTACTCCACAGAGCCTGACCAGACACAAAACACACACATACAACCATGTTTTGAACTCTGCCCCCATAGAGGAATTCATGGACACCCATGTCCAGTTCAGTCCAGCAGTGACTGATTCCCTCTCTTCAATTACTGACCCTCACTCTCTGTGTTTCTGTGTACAGGATGTTCAGGTGCAGGGAGGGGCTGACCATTAACGAGGACAGGAGGACAACAGGACCATAAAAATCACCCTCTCACCTATTCGCAGTGGGGATGTGAGCACTCACGTGTTTATGTTGTGTGTGTACCTCCTCCAGTGCTGTGTGATTTAAAGCCCCTGAATGAGGAGTGTGTGCCCTTGTTCGCCCGTGGAAGCGTGCAGTATTTCACAGTCACGGCTGCAGTAGGCATTTTCCTAGCCAGCGCAGCACAGTACAGCACATTACAGCACTGTCAGGAGACACACAACGCACACAAATAAACAGAAAACACAGGACTGGGCGGGGCTTGGACATGATTGACAAGTCCATATCGATCAATAAAAGGTCATGAGAGCAGGTAAACAATGATTGACATCTCTGTATCGACCAATGAGAAGTTGTGAGAGCATATAAACAATGCTAGGGGGGTGTGGCTGTATCTGGGGACCCTGTGTGAGTTATTTGTAGAGTGTGACAGAAGCGCTGAGGGGTTGAGAGGGGGATGGTATTCAGCGTAACACCATGTGCTCCGTGAGTGAGGGAGGTCATGTCGATATGGGTGCAGTGGAGAGAGACTGGTTCCTTCTATATCTATGCTGGGTTTAATGCACAGTCCTGTCAGTCCTATCTATCTGTCTAGGTGTATGCATTGGGGGTGTTGTTCTGTGGCCCACTTTTTCATGTTTTCTGAGCTAGAGAACATGGAACTGTGTTTCCCTCTCTCTCTCTTCGTCTCTCTTTCAATTTAAAGGCTTTATTAGCATGGGAAACGTATGTTTACATTGCCAAAGCAAGTGAAATAGATAATAAACAAAAGTGAAATAAACAATAAAAATGTACAGTAAACATTACACTCACAAAAGTTCCAAAATAATAAAGACATTTCAAATGTCATATTATGTATATATACAGTGTTGTAATGATGTGCAAATAGTTCAAGTGCGAAAGGGAAAATAAATCAACATAAATATAGGTTGTATGTTTCTCTCTCTCCATCTCTCTCTGTCTCTCTTTTTCTCTCACTCCTCTCTCCATCTCTCTCTTTTACTCCTTCTCTCTCTGTCTCTCACTCTTTCTCTTTCTCCGTCTCTCTCTCTCTTTCTGTCTCTCTCGCCATCTCTCTCTCTCTCTTTCTCTCTCACTCCTCTCTATCTCTCTCACTCCCCCTCTCTCTTTCTCCCTCTCTCCATCTCTCACTCTATCGCTCTCTCTCCCCGTCTTTCCCTCTCTCTGTCGCTCTCTCTATAACTCTCTCTTACTCCCTCTCTCTCTCTCTCTCTCTCTCCAACTCTCTGTCTCAGACTATTCCCTCTATCTTTTTATCCTATCTCTAAGCAGTGTTTCTCATGTGCCCTAGGGAGTGTGATAGCTAGGAGAGTATGAGGAGGTGAGTGAAGCAGAAGACAGGACTAGGGGGTTATACACAAGAGAGTGGGTGAATGAAGAAGTGAATAGGCGAGTTAGTGAGAGAGTGGTTTAGTGAGTATGTGAAGGAGGGAGTAAGTGTTATTGAATAGGTGATGAGCATCAGAGTGTAGGAGACCTGTGTGTGTGGGGATTAAAGGGATGTGAGGGCGTTGGATTGTGAATATGTGAGAGTGAGTTGCCCACATGAAAAAATACTAGTTTACTATAGAATACCACAGTACTTACTACATAATTCTAAACTGTAGTATACTATAGGATACTATACTACACACTGTAGTATCCCTCAATCATGGGTAATACTTACTATAGCATGTTGTAGTATACTGGAGAATACTACAGTAAAAACTACAGTATTACAGTGCATTCGGAAAGTATTCAGACCACCTAAATTACAGCCTTATTATAAAATAGATTCAATTAAAAATGTAGCGAAAAAAAAACAACCTTATTTACATAAGTATTCAGACCCTTTGCTATGAGATTCAAAATTGAGCTCAGGTGCATCCTGTTTCAATTGATCATCCTTGAGATGTTTCTACACTTGATTGTAGTCAACCTGTGGTAAATTCAATTGATTGGACATGATTTGGAAAGGCACCTGTCTATCTACAGTGGCTTGCGAAAGTATTCACCCCCCTTGGCATTTTTCCTATTTTGTTGCGTTACAAACTGGAATTAAAATATATTTGGGGGGGGGGGGGGGTTTGTATCATTTGATTTACACAACATGCCTATGACTTTGAAGATTCAATCTATTTTTTATTGTGAGACAAACATGAAATAAGAAAAAAAAACTAAACTAAACTAGCCAATGGTAATTTTGCCCATTCTTCTAGGCAAAACTTCTCCAGCTTCTTCAAGTTGGATGGGTTCCGCTGGTGTACAGAAATCTTTAAGTCATACCACAGATTCTCAATTGGATGGAGGTCTGGGCTTTGACTAGGCCATTCCAATACATTTAAATGTTTCCCCTTAAACCACTTGAGTGTTGCTTTAGCAGCATGCTTAGGGTCATTGTCCTGCTGGAAGGTGAACCTCTGTCCCAATCTCAAATCTCTTGATGACTGAAACAGGTTTCCCTCAAGAATTTTCCTGTATTTAGCTCCGTCCATTCCTTCAATTCTGACCAGTTTCCCAGTCCCTGCTGATGAAAAACATGGGATGTGTTCTCTGGGTGATGAGAAGGAAACCTGTCTTCAAGACAATTGGATATGACGAAAAGGGGGTACATGTATTCAAATTTTTTTTGTCAATGGGTATAATGTGTATGTATATAATGTATAATAGTAATATTTCAATACTAAATCGGGTAATTTTGTATACGTTTATTTAAAATTGCATCGGGGTGCTTCTGGGGTGATTCTGGTAAGATGCAAAAGAAAAGTCAGCTGAATTCCGGCAGATGGAAAAGGCCTGATGTACTTGGGCCGATTCTGGGCAGTCATTCATTTAGAGGACGTCCTCTAGGTTGTGGATGTTCTCCCCATCAAAGGCCATTCCGGGTCAATTCAATCAGTTCCAGCCCCCCGGAAGAGTGCCACTTCTGGGCCAATTCCTCATTGCTAGCTGGGGTGTGTGTGTGTACAGTATGTCAGTAAGTACATTCGTGCATGTGGGTCTGATTCTGGGTCCTTGTGTGTGTGTGTGTGCGTTCGTAACTATGTGCATGCATCCGTGTCTTAATGTGTGTGTCTGAGTGTGGGGACGTGAGTGAGTGACATCAGCACCTAGTGGAGCGTGACGGTAGCTGGGGGCAGCAGGAGAACATGGGTAATATAACACTCCTTCTCTTCTTTATAGATCCCCCTTGGCCCCTTAGCCCCGGCTACTGTTACACAGATGACAAACACACACTGCCTGCTGTTCTCACTCTCTCGCTTAACTCTTTCCCTTCTGTCTGTCTGTCTGTCTGTCTGTCTGTCTGTCTGTCTGTCTGTCTCTGTTTCTCTCTCTCTTCTTCTCCCCCTCGTCTCATTTGTCGTACCACACATTCCCTCTGCTCTGGTGTGCGTCACATGTCCAGTAAACACTCACCCAACGTCACCTGTCCCTCAGAGACCTGACCAACTGCTGGGCAGTGGGTGAGAGGAGAGGAGGGGGGTGGACAGTGTTGTCAACTTATCTCTCATTCCTTTTGCTCCCACCTTTCTCAATTCACCCTTTACCCTTTTCTCAGTTCTACCCTATGGTTCTTCTTCTCTACCCTGTTTTCCCCACAACCCTTCCTCTCTCTGCTCTCCTCTCCCCAACCTTTCCTTTCTCCCTCTCTCCTGTCCCCAACCTCTTTCCATCTCTCCCCTCCTCTGTCCCATCCACATTCCCTCTCCCCCATCCCTCTCTCCCACTGGACCTAAAGCTCCCCTGACCTTTCCCCAGCGACATGGCCTGCCCACCATCGCCCCCTCACTCTGATCACACTGACGACCCTTGAAGCCTCAGCCAGGGGGAAATACTGACTCTGTTACATCACATTCTCCATTACTCTGCCAAGCTGTAGAGCATTATGTGTATCTTTGTGTATGTCTGTGTGTTGGTTCTTTGTGTGTTTCCTCGTGTGCATCTCACCCCCTTTGTTTTGTCTGTCATTACCCTTTGATGAGGAGGTGACATGAACGCTTCCTCCTGTTCCTTTCAGCACCCTCTCAGACGTGTGTGAGCATATATAAACGGCACGACCGTTTACGGAGAGTTTTTTTCCTTAAACGTTTTTGCCCAATTGTTTACACACTAAAACTGGCCCACGAGGCACAATGACCCACACTTTTAACTCATTTAGCAGAACCAGACACCAGATCTACATTACTACTGGCCCATGTTTTACACTCAGATTGCAATTGTATAACAAACATTTGGCAAAACACAACACACAATTCTCTAGGTTAGGTTATTGAAAACCGTGCCATCTTCCATAACATCAGAGGGAGCTTATCAACCACAGCCTCCATCCTTAAGAAACACCATCTCCGGATGAAGCACATCTACAGAGTCCCATTTGAAAGGAATTCCCAGAGTGAAGGATAAACGGTGTGCAAGTAAGCAATGTAGTAGTACTACACTCTTGAAACATTAGAGATGTTGCCAGTGAACTTTACTATACAGCAATTACAGTATTTACTGTCATTTCAGAGAATCATGGAGTTGGATGGAAGTCCCATCCCCCAGGAACTCGTATTCATAGATGAGGATTCAATTTAGCAAAGATGAGGAGGAGAGGAAGGAAGATCATTGGTCAACGCGCCATTATTGAGGTACTGTACCTGGCCAGCGCTCGGGAAATGTCACCATATGAGCCTCAATGGGGTTCTCCACTGCCATGCCACCCTTGGACCATACAACAATGCCCATCTCCTTAATTTCCTGAACACCTTTTCAGCCAGAGCAGAGCAGGCCAGGTGATCCTGAGCAGCAAATGTATGTTCTAATTTGGGACACGGTTTCCATCTGGCTGCTCAGATCCACAAACTGGTTCCATGACCATCCCAGGTTTACAGTTCTCTATCTCCCACCATATTCCCCAGTTCTAAACCCCACTGAGCAGTTGTTTTCAGCATGGCGGTGGAAGGTGTATGATCACAAACCCCATGAACGGATGGCCTTTCTCCAGGCCACATTCCAGCAGAGTCCTGTCAGGAGTACATGTGTCATGCCAGAACATATTTCCCCCGCTGTCTGGCAAAGGAGAATATTGCCTGTGATGTTGATGAAAGTCTGTGGCTGGAACAAAACAACAGACATTTCGGATTATGATCTTGATTTTACTGTATTTTGACAGTTTCTTTATCTATTCCATACAATTGATCTAACTCAGTATTTTATTCCTTTGCGTATGCAAAATATATTTACTGTATGTTTGCATTTTTCTGTATGTGTGCTTACAGTATGCTGTTTGACATGTTGTCATGCTGAAATATAAAACAAAAATTGTTGTATTTGTGTTTATTTATTTTTGGAGTACACACAAACAATATACAGTATAGCAACAACATCATAGTCTTTACACTGAAATAGGTTCTGATAGTAGTGTTCTGAATATGTCACATTAGTGTCATCTCGGTTGTCACTAAGTTAGATTAATTTGATGTGTGTGTGTGTTTCATTTGTATGCAGAGTTTCATTTTGAGCAGGGAGTACAGGATTTTGATTGCTGTGTTTCATTTTGCAAGATGTCTGTGGGGTTTGGGGAAATTGGCTAACTGTTTTGTTTTTAGAGTTTTGAATACCTGAGATGTACTTTCATCAAACGTGTGTTAACAACTGGGGAAAACTGTAAGTCAGGAGGCGTGAGGTGAGTTGAGAGCCGCTGCAGAAAGGTTTCCAGACGGTCTGTGTGTGTGTGTGTGTGTGTGAGTGGTGACCTACTGATTAGTTCCAACCCTAAAAAGATGTTACCCTCGTGGGTTAAAAATCTGTCAGCCTTGGGGGTAAGCTAACTCAAGCCCGATAACACCTTGAGCGCGAGCTATGGTGGGAAGTGGAGAAAGAGGGGCAGAGGGGGGTGTAGGGGAGAAGTGGATTGTGAAAACAGGCATAAATTTGGAGAGGGGACCCAGTCAGTGTGGGTGGTCCTGTTTAAAGGATGTAGAACCTGAGACCATGAAAGTGTTACTCACTAATATATACATAGACATTCTATAGATACAGAATATGTGCTGTATATATTAGTCTACACATTCTACCTATACAGTGGGGCAAAAAAGTATTTAGTCAGCCACCAATTGTGCAAGTTCTCCTACTTAAAAAGATGAGAGAGGCCTGTAATTTTCATCATAGGTACACTTCAAATATGACAGACAAAATGAGGAAAATAAATCCTGAAAATCACATTGTAGGATTTTTTATGAATTTATTGCAAATTATGGTGGAAAATAAGTATTTGGTCACCTACAAACAAGCAAGATTTCTGGCTCTCACAGACCTGTAACATCTTCTTTAAGAGGCTCCTCTGTCCTCCACTCGTTACCTGTATTAATGGCATCTGTTTGAACTTGTTATCAGTATAAAAGACACCTGTCCACAACCTCAAACAGTCACACTCCAAACTCCACTATGGCCAAGACCAAAGAGCTGTCAAAGGACACCAGAAACAAAATTGTAGACCTGCACGAGGCTGGGAAGACTGAATCTGCAATAGGTAAGCAGCTTGGTTTGAAGAAATCAACTGTGGGAGCAATTATTAGGAAATGGAAGACATACAAGACCACTGATAATCTCCCTCGATCTGGGGCTCCACGCAAGATCTCACCCCATGGGGTCAAAATGTGAAAAATAACAGTAGCGAGGCTATATACAGTAGCGAGGCTATAACAGTAGCGAGGCTATAACAGTAGCGAGGCTATATACAGTAGCGAGGCTATAACAGTAGTGAGGCTATAACAGTAGTGAGGCTATAACAGCAGCGAGGCTATATACAGTAGCGAGGCTATAACAGTAGCGAGGCTATAACAGTAGCGAGGCTATAACAGTAGCGAGGCTATAACAGCAGCGAGGCTATATACAGTAGCGAGGCTACATACAGTAGCGAGGCTATAACAGTAGCGAGGCTATAACAGTAGTGAGGCTATAACAGCAGCGAGGCTATATACAGTAGCGAGGCTATATACAGTAGCGAGGCTATATACAGTAGTGAGGCTATAACAGTAGCGAGGCTATAAACAGTAGTGAGGCTATAACAGTAGCGAGGCTATAAACAGTAGCGAGGC